>NC_086444.1:120108223-120419473 GCF_028390025.1 Pseudophryne corroboree
AGTGAGTAATGAATACACCAGTGCACTGGCCGGGGACCTGGGAAATGTGTCAATGAGTAATGAATACATCTGTGCACCTGCCGGGGACCTGGGAAATATGTCAGTGAGTAATGAATACACCTGACCTGTGCACCTGCCAAGGAACCTGGGAAATATGTCAGTGAGTAATGAATACACCTGTGCACCGGCCGGGGACCTGGGAAATGTGTCAATGAGTAATGAATACACCTGTGCACCTGCCGGGGACCTGAGAAATATGTCAGTGAGTAATGAATACACCTGACCTGTGCACCTGCCGGGGAGCTGGGAAATGTGTCAGTGAGTAATGAATACACCTGCATACCTGCTGGTGACCTGGAAAATGTGTCAGTGAGTAATGAATACACCTGTGCACCTGCCGTGGACCTGGGAAATGTGTCAGTGAGTAATGAATACACCTGCGCACCTGCTGGGGACCTGGGAAATGTGTCAGTGAGTAATGAATACACCTGTGCACCTGCCGGGGATCTGTGAAATGTGTCAGTGAGTAATGAATACACCTGCGCACCTGCCGGGGACCTGGGAAATGTGTCAGTGAGTAATGAATACACCTGTGCACCTGCCGGGGATCTGTGAAATGTGTCAGTGAGTAATGAATACACCTGTGCACCTGTCGGGGATCTGTGAAATGTGTCAGTGAGTAATGAAAACACCTGCACACCTGCTGGTGACCTCGGAAATGTGTCAGTGAGTAAAGAATACACCTGAGCTGTGCACCTGCCGGGGACCTGGGAAATGTTTCAGAGAGTAATGAATACACCTATGCACCTGCAGGGGAACCTCGGAAATGTGTCACCGAGTAATGAATACACCTGTGCACCTACTAGGTGACCTGGAAAAACGTGACCAGTTTGGGGTCCTGAGGACGACTGAGAAGTACTGTTCTGTAAGACAGACGTTTTCCTACCAGATATGTTGCTAGTGACAGGCTTGTTCGTCCACAGGCATCTTGAGTGTTTATATTAGCTCCCATTTTCAATAATAGCTTCACTGTATCAACCTGACGTCCCGACACAGCATGCATCAAGGGGGTGCAACCTGGAGAAAATCACCACTATGCGTTAATTTGGTTAGAAAATAATCTAAATTTACCTTTATGCAAGTCAGTCCAAATGATCATTCATTTACAATAGTCACACTTCATCATTGAGAAAAGCAATGTAACAATTTATTCTCCAAGGATCTACTTAGAAGAAACAGGGCTGAACATGTGCTTGTGAGGAACAAACCACAAAAAAAAAGCTTGAATCATGAAAAACAAAGGAAAGGTCATGTAGCAATTAAAAATATATGATGAACTTATGGCCATAGTAAATATAATGCCTTCCCTGCTGGCAAAAGTTTTTGCAGGGACTCTTTGATGAAGGCTACACATGCAGAGTACTGAAAAGCTCATATACCATGGACAGCAGCGCTTTTTAAGTGAAAGTGGACCTAGAGACTAAGGGGGTCATTCCGACCCATTCTCACACAGCGGTTTGTCGCTGCGGTGCGAACGGGTCCGGAATGCGCATGTGCGGCGGACGCACTACGCATGCGCGACGTTGCTCGCCGGGCTACGTCAAGAAGAACGAAGAAAGCGGTCGCAGAGCCGACCGCAAGAAGATTGACAGGAAAAAGGCGGTCCTGGGCGGCACCGTAGCGTTTTCAGACGTTTTCGGGGAGTGGATTTGAAAACGCAAGTGTTTCCAGAAGAACGGAGGGCGGATATCTGATGTCAAAGCTGGCCCCAGCATCGCTGAGATCGTCACACAGGGTAAGTAGGTATAGGCCTGGTCTAGTTTTACTTGAATTTTTTTTAAATTAGAAGGGCTGCACAAGCGATCGCAGCCCTGCTAAGCTAAAATACACTCCCCCCATAGGCGTGTACTAGTTGATCGCAGCAGCAGCAAAAAGTTGCTACGTGCGATCAACTCGGAATGACCACCTAAAGACCAAAATCTGTGCTCCCAGGTCTCTGCATATGTGTGAAGGGTTTTGCCTTAAAAATAAAATAAAAATATCTGCACCACTTGCCGCAACTCATAGGCTGTTATGCGCTATACACATTTGTGTATGTGCGGGCGATATGAACGAGAAATCATTCATATCACTCAGTGTGTATGCACCAACGATGAACGATGCAAGTCAATTTGGACGATTAGTGATGTGCACCGGAAATTTTTCGGGTTTTGTGTTTTGGTTCTGGATTCGGTTCCGCTGCCGTGTTTTGGATTCGGACGCGTTTTGGCAAAACCTCCCTGAAAATTTTTTGTCGGATTCGGGTGTGTTTTGGATTCGGGTGTTTTTTTACAAAAAAACCCTCAAAAACAGCTTAAATCATAGAATTTGAGGGTCATTTTGATCCCATAGTATTATTAACCTCAATAACCATAACATCCACTCATTTCCAGTCTATTCTGAACACCTCACACCTCACAATATTATTTTTAGTCCTAAAATTTGCACCGAGGTCGCTGGATGACTAAGCTAAGCGACCCAAGTGGCCAACACAAACACCTGGCCCATCCAGGAGTGGCACTGCAGTGTCAGACAGGATGGCACTTCAAAAAAATAGTCCCCAAACAGCACATGATGCAAAGAAAAAAAGAGGCGCAATGAGGTAGCTGTGTGACTAAGCTAAGCGGCCCAAGTGGCCGACACAAACACCTGGCCCATCTAGGAGTGGCACTGCAGTGTCAGACAGGATGGCACTTCAAAAAAATAGTCCCCAAACAGCACATGATGCAAAGAAAAAAAGAAGTGCAATGAGGTAGCTGTGTGACTAAGCTAAGCGACCCAAGTGGCCGACACAAACACCTGGCCCATCTAGGAGTGGCACTGCAGTGTCAGACAGGATGGCACTTCAGAAAAATATTCCCCAAACAGCACATGATGCAAAGAAAAAAAGAGGCGCAATGAGGTAGCTGTGTGACTAAGCTAAGTGACCCAAGTGGCCGACACAAACACCTGGCCCATCTAGGAGTGGCACTGCAGTTTTCTAGTGAGAGGATGAGTGCTTCCATCCTCATGTGAATCTGAACCACTAGCCATGAACATAGGCCAGGGCCTCAGCCGTTCCTTGCCACTCCGTGTCGTAAATGGCATATTGGCAAGTTTACGCTTCTGATCAGACGCTTTTAATTTTGATTTTTGGGTCATTTTACTGAACTTTTGTAGTATACTTGACGACACAGAGGTAGGTAGAGCAGTGGCCTACTGTACCGTACTACTATATATTATATACTGGTGGTCAGCAAAATTATGCACTGTCCTCCTACTATATATAAACTGTGCAAAACTTAAATGCACCACAGGTATGGATGGATAGTATACTTGACGACACAGAGGTAGGTAGAGCAGTGGCCTACTGTACCGTACTGCTATATATTATATACTGGTGGTCAGCAAAATTATGCACTATCCTCCTACTATATATATACTGTGCAAAACTTAAATGCACCACAGGTAAGGATGGATAGTATACTTGACGACACAGAGGTAGGTAGAGCAGTGGCCTACTGTACCGTACTGCTATATATTATATACTGGTGGTCAGCAAAATTATGCACTGTCCTCCTACTATATATATACTGTGCAAAACTTAAATGCACCACAGGTATGGATGGGATAGTATACTTGACGACACAGAGGTAGAGCAGTGGACTACTGTACCGTACTGCTATATATATATATATATATACTGGTGGTCAGCAAAATTCTGCACTGTCCTCCTACTATATATATACTGTACAAAACGTAAATGCACCACAGGTATGGATGGATAGTATACTTGACGACACAGAGGTAGGTAGAGCAGTGGCCTACTGTACCGTACTGCTATATATTATATACTGCTGGTCAGCAAAATTATGCACTATCCTCCTACTATATATATACTGTGCAAAACTTAAATGCACCACAGGTAAGGATGGATAGTATACTTGACGACACAGAGGTAGGTAGAGCAGTGGCCTACTGTACCGTACTGCTATATATTATATACTGGTGGTCAGCAAAATTATGCACTGTCCTCCTACTATATATATACTGTGCAAAACTTAAATGCACCACAGGTATGGATGGGATAGTATACTTGACGACACAGAGGTAGAGCAGTGGACTACTGTACCGTACTGCTATATATATATATATATATATATATATATATACTGGTGGTCAGCAAAATTCTGCACTGTCCTCCTACTATATATATATACTGTGCAAAACTTAAATGCACCACAGGTATGGATGGATAGTATACTTGACGACACAGAGGTAGGTAGAGCAGTGGCCTACTGTACTGTACTGCTATATATTATATACTGGTGGTCAGCAAAATTATGCACTGTCCTCCTACTATATATATACTGTGCAAAACTTAAATGCACCACAGGTATGGATGGGATAGTATACTTGACGACACAGAGGTAGAGCAGTGGACTACTGTACCGTACTGATATATATATATATATATATATATACTGGTGGTCAGCAAAATTCTGCACTGTCCTCCTACTATATATATACTGTGCAAAACTTAAATGCACCACAGGTATGGATGGGATAGTATACTTGACGACACAGAGGTAGAGCAGTGGACTACTGTACCGTACTGCTATATATATATATATACTGGTGGTCATCAAAATTCTGCACTGTCCTCCTACTATATACTACAATGCAGCACAGATATGGAGCATTTTTCAGGCAGAGAACGTATAATACTGGTGGTCACTGGTCAGCAAAACTCTGCACTGTCCTACTATATAATACTGCTGGTCCCCAGTCCCCACAATAAAGCAATTAGCACACTGAGCACAGATATTTGCAGCACACTGAGCACAGATATGGAGCATTTTTCAGGCAGAGAACGTAGATATTTGCAGCACACTGAGCACAGATATGGAGCATTTTTCAGGCAGAGAACGTAGATATTTGCAGCACACTGAGCACAGATATTTGTAGCACACTAAGCACAGATATTTGCAGCATACTGAGCACAGATATTTGCAGCACACTGAACATAGAAACTGAGAGGACGCCATCCACGTCCTCTCACGATCATCTCCAATGCACGAGTGAAAAATGGCGGCGACGCGCGGCTCCTTATAGAGAATACGAATCTCGCGAGAATCCGACCGCGGGATGATGACATTCGGGCGCGCTCGGGTTAACCAAGCAAGGCGGGAGGATCCGAGTCTGCTCGGACCCGTGCAAAAAAGGGTGAAGTTCGGGGGGGTTCGGATCCCGAGGAACCGAACCCGCTCATCACTAACGATGATCGATTATCATTCAGATTGATCATCGTCAAAATTGAATGCATCGGCAAGTGTGTAGGGCGCTTTACATTTCACCCAGTATCTGTTACGTGTGGCCTAAAGCTGCCATACAGGTAAAGATAATCTTTTCAACTATCCAACTAGTTGGCTTGTTGGAACGAAAATCTGTTAATGGATGGAAGCAAATGAAAATTGAACATTTGCTCCCAAACACCTGAAAATGGACAAAAATTGTTGCTCAAATTGGTTGAATCAAAAGGATTTACCAATTTTGTCTGTTTTCCAGTGTTTCGGAGCAAATGGTTGATTGTAATTTGTTTCCACCCACTCCGTTCCAACCAGCCAACAGAAAAGTTTTAGGTGTATGGTCAGGCAAACACTCCACATTTACATACCTCCCAACTTTGTGAAGTCTTAAGTAGGGACACCTCGCGCTGCGTCGGAAAAGGTGCGTGGTCTATTGGAAAGGGGGCGTGGTCTCACGTGGATAACGCGATCGCGGACCACGCCTCCAATTTTCGTCACAGTGGGGGTATGGGCAGCGCTCTGTGAGCTGCTGGCCATGCCCTCAGTCCCTCTTCATCACTCAAATGGACTCTGTGCGCATGCGCACAGCATCTATTCACCGCTGCTCTGAACTGAGCAGAGCAGCGAGTGCAGGAGTCTCCCAACTGTCCCCCTCCACAGCGGGACACTGCGGCCCACGGGAGGGGCAGTGGGACAGACCAAAAAAAACGGGACTGTCCCGCGAAAATCTGGAAAGTTGTGAGGTATGCATTTATACAGTACAGTTTTTATAAGCCGAAGAACAGGAATAAGCTCAGCTGCAAACCTTTAGGGACATTAAAAATAATTTGGGTTTCTAGTTCAGCCATGCTAAGATATATAAGAGCACCACACACTGCAGAGTTCTATAAGAATTTGTGGTTTTATGCATGCATAGGAAAAACTGTATTTGCAAAACATGCATTTAATCTAATTGTACAGCAACTATGCTACGCGAGCACTACATGTCTGTCCATCCAGGTGAAATATATATAACCCTATACACAATACATTTCATCTCACACCTACTTTCTATACTCTTAATTATTTCCTAATCACTTGTTAATGAATGTTTATTAAATGTCTTCTTCTGATCTCAAACAGCTTACTAGAGAATACGGAATTACTGCTGCTGAAGTTGATAACACAATTATAGTTCACAGTGTAGAATAAATCAAATTGATTACTGTCAGTGTTACATCTATTTTGAAAAACCACAGAACTGAACTAAAATCATATTGAAATCTCCAGAGTTGCTCAATGAACCTCGTCTTCCTGCAACCTCCTGTGTTGTGATATTAGAAAATTGGTGTTTCGATAAATGGATCACTGAATAAACCTTGTAAAAGAATCACGTTACAGATACGTATCTTGTTGTAGTACAGAGGATTCCACTTCTTGTGCTTTTTTAGCACTAAACATATTTTTCACTTAATGACAATTAATGCAAAACTAATAAATGTCCCTTCGGTGTTGTTGTTGGTTTCACATAACTCTTTGTCCCCATTTTGTTTATTTGGCTTTTGTTAATGTATCTTAAAATTTCTTAGCATTTGTTGCAAGATTGTTAAAAAGGTGTAATAAAAGTTTTTATAGTCCAATTTCCAAGGTCATGGGTTATTGGCAACTTAAAGTTGAACATCACCCCCTTGTGGTGCTTTTGAAAGCTACTGAGTCTTCGGCAGTTTCGGACCCTGTATTTGAAATGGCAATTATATTCATTGCAAAACACGCCTGGTTCTGTATGGTATGTAACTGCCCATTTAAATTCATTCATCGAAACTGCTAAAGAGTAGATGTGGTGGCGTTAAAAAACTCCACTTAGCAATTCTAACCCTAAGGAGGGAATTCAAGTAGCCCTGATAATTTTTCAGGCCCTATAAATAAGGCTTTAACACAATTTTTCCAACTTTATTTTTTCTCTGGAAATCCAATTAGAGACAGTTTTTACGGTGAAAACACAGAATCCGTGATAAGTTGACGGACCTAGGTGTTTCCACTGCCGCCATTGCGAAAATAGGGTAATCATAGGGATTTCTTTTCAGGTCACAAAGAAAAAAAAAATCCCCCAAAAAGTGCCGTTGTTGTGGCGGCATTCGGGGCCCCAGGTGATCAATTAGCCCGCAGTAAATTACCATGGGCAATTAAGTTCCCACCTATGTATCAGAAATCTCCAGTCTGTTCCCTTCTTTCTCTAATCTTACGTATTACAATATTTCACAGCCGAAATTCAATTAAATGGGAATAATTCACCCATGACAATTTTTTCAACCTTGTCCAATTTGTCTCAAATATTTCTCAGCTTTTACAAAAAGTATTATGTTTGCAACTTTGGGTTTTTCTTATTGCAAAGATGTGGAAATTTAAATTCACTTGCTAATAGCTTGTCTTCTAGTTTGCATTCCTCTGTGGGCATCAGTTGTGTTTCTAGTTCCTACATGTACTCATTCTCAAGGAGTGTGACAGTTATCATTACAGTACTTGGTGCTTCACAATTCAATTTGCTCTTTTATGACATGCTTATTTTTGCAGCAATAAACACGCACTACCTTTTGAACATATACTGTATGTGAATATTAAGTGCAAATCATTTAAATTCATATCAGAAGATCCCTTTCCTGTGCTAGTGCCTTAACTTTGACAAAGCGACTAACGCCACCTTTAGATGGCATTAGCCAATGGGTCTATATCCAAAGCTTGACTGCAGTCCCCATTAAGGGAGACTAATATTTACCCCATTAGTTAGCCTAATTCAGAAGATTTGTCTGATACCTCCTGTGTTATGCTTGGCATATATTGTCAGACAGCCTGACACCCAGCAGATATCGTGGCCATTTGGAGATAAAGGGGGTCATTCCAAGTTGATCGCTCGCTAGCTATTTTTTGCAGCACTGCGATCAGGTAGTCGCCGCCTATGGGGGAGTGTATTTTCGCTTTGCAAGTGTGCGATCGCTTGTGCAGCCGAGCGGTACAATAAAGTTTTTTGCAGTTTCTGAGTAGGTCTGAACTTACTCAACTGCTGCGATCACTTCAGCCTGTCCGGTCCTGAAATTGACGTCAGACACCCGCCCTGCAAACGCTTGGACACGCCTGCGTTTTTCCAACCACTCCCTGAAAACGGTCAGTTGACACCCATAAACGCCTTCTTCCTGTCAATCTTCTTGCGATTGGCTGTACGAATGGATTCTTCGTAAAATCCATCGCCCAGCACCGATCCGCTTTGTACCCGTATGACGCGCCTGTGCAATGTTTTGCCGAGTTTTGACCTGATCGCAGCGCTGCGAAAAATAGCTAGCGTGCGATCAGGTCGGGATGACCTGTCTTACAATGTATGGCCACATGATATCTGGATTCCTCCCCTGGAGAGGAGGCATTACAGCACTACAATCTGGCACTCATTAGCTATGAGCAAGGAAGCCATTCACACTATTATAATTACTATTATCATATATAATTATTATATTTAGAATTATTATTATCCAGATCGGCAGCGGCGCTGTGTACCATAGGTGCCGTGGTGAACCCAGGACTCGACATTAGGCTTCACTCTCCTAAGCCCGCCCCCAGACGCCTATGAAAGTAGCCAATGAGAGTCTGGGGGAGGGCTTAGGAGAGTAAAGCCTAATGCCGAGTCCCGGGTTCACCATGGTGGCTATGGTACACAGAGCCGCTGCCGATCCGGATACAATGCCAGCACATATATTACATACATCTACACGTGTGTTTATATGTGCTTAGCGGTTTCCCCCTGCACTAGGGGGGAGCCGCTGGTGAATGGTGTGTTATATCAAGACCACAGGAGTTATGATCCCTCCTGCATACTGCTTCTTAGTCACAGACAGACTTCAGCCAGTGACTAGGAAGCAGTTTGATGCAGGGATCATCAGCTGCGGGCCCCCTGCCACACTGATCAGCAGCAGCTCCCATCCTTCCTCCCTAGAGGGCTTCAGTCTGCAACTCTGCACTGGAGAGGAAATCATCAGAGCTCATCCTTCACATATGTACCCACCGCCATGTCTTCTTAATGCTCCTCCTTCACCTGCTTCCATGAGTCATCAGTAATATAGGCAAGTCTTTCCCATGAGTGCCTCTGCCCCCTGCCTCCCCAAGTTTGCCTCTGAACCCCCATCCCCATGAGTGCCTCTGCCCCCTGCCTCCCAATGTGCACCTATAATCTCCCCTACTTATATGTACCTCTGCCTGCTGCCTCATCAAGTGTGCCCCTGACCCCCCTCACCATGAGTGCCTCTGCCTCCTACCTCACCATGTGTACCTATCATCTCCCCTCCCCATATGTATCTCTGCCCCCTGCCTCACCAAACATGCCTCTGACCCTCCTCTCCATGTGTGCCTCTGACTCCTACCTACCCATGTGTGCCTTGGACTTCTCCCAATCGTGCCTCTGACCTCCCCTCCCCATGTGTACCTCTGGCCTCTTGCTACCCATGTGTTCTTCTGATCTCCCTTCTCCATATGCTCCTCTGACCCCCTTTCCCCATGTGTTCCTCTGACTCCCTCTACCTATCTGTAACTTTGCCTCAGCCATATAATTGAACCTAACGATGGCAGAAAAGAACAAAAGTTCTAGCTTCGCCCCTGCCTGTACCTCTACATAGTATAAAATAAAGGGGTGTACTACGACTGGCCGGCAGTTGGGATCCCAGCGCCCAGCATATCGGCGCTGAGATCCCGACCGCTGGAATGACGGCAGTGGGACGAGCGCAGAAGAGCCCCTTGTGGGCTCGCTGCGCTCGCCAAGCCGCTATTTATTTCCCCAAGAGGGAGAATAGTTGTCGGTATCCCGGCACCGGCATGCTGAGTGCCGGGATCCCGACAGCCGGTATATCGAGTTCCACCCAAAATAAAGTCCTCAGTAGGCATCTGTCTGTTTGGCTAATCTCGAGAACTACTGAATGGATTTTGATGTAGTTTTCACAATTCTATAGAGCATTTGTCGAGGAAGGTTTAGGTGTATGAAACATTAATCTATGACAAAAGGAAGGTGAGCAGTAATGATTGTAGTGAGGCAAGTCAGCTCCTATAAATAAGTTATAGTGCCAAAAAAAATAAAAATCAACTTTCCTCATCAGCCTTCTGTGCCACTCCACAGCACGTGCTGCCCCAAGGGTGAGCATGCAAGGTCAGACTGTCTGAAAGAGACTAGGAGACAAGAGACAGAGAGCACTGGAAGCGATGATAGTGCAGGAGATGAACATAAGGAAGGTGGACCCTGCCCGTGAGAGCTTACATGCTAAGAAGAGGGCTGAGTGAATGGAGGGTGAATTTTGGAGAAGAGAAGGTCAGGGGATGAGACAGGAGTGGAGATTTAGGAGAGTACATGTCCACTTGCAGTTGATGAGATGTGCCTGGTCAGCTACACTTACAGTATGTGCCCTTAGAGAAGGACGCAGAGGGCAAGGTGCTTAGGAACAATATCAATGGTATCAGGCCTACAAAGAATCAAAACCTGCCTTGCAAATAAAACCATGTACTATACTCAGGGACGGATCTAGACTTTTCTTTAGGGGGGGGGGGGGGTGTTACTGTTTAATCTTAACTCCTCCCTCTACAGTCCCAACTCCTCCCATCTGCAATCTTAACTCCTCCTCTCTCAATTCTGACTGAACTTTATGAGTGAGACTGAGATAGAGCTTTGTGAGTGTTCTATGTACATGTGACTGTGCTATGGGGTAATTGTATTTATTGGCCCTAGTACCCACACACCAGCAAGTGAGGGGCAAATGCTCTGTAACCCTTGCTCTCCTGGCTCCTCTGTGCTGCTGTGGTATAAGCTGCAGCCCATCGTTCTGCCTCAGGCTCTCCCAGGAGAGCTCTCTTCTGCTCAAAAGTGGGTGTGGCTATGACTGTGTTAGGGGGGGGCGGTCGCCCCCTTCGCCCCCCCCCCCCCCCCCCTAGATCCGGCCCTGACTCTACTCCATAGAACTCAGTTATCTCTATGTGAGTTTCTATTTGTCCTCTGTTATCCTGTTTTTAGTGGATTACAAATGAAAATTATTAACACACCAATGTCCCCATAGCCTCCGAAACTATAATAAAGCATTTTGCTTTTTTTTTTTACTTAATTGCTACATTTATCACCAAATAAACTGTGAAATGTTGTATTTACTGATGTAATCTCAATGACCTGTGGTACTCATCATTGTGGTTTAGTATAGAGAGATGAGTAACCAAGTAACAGGTCTTGACATTGAGGGAGATGACTATATTCTTGGGTAATAAAATAGCAGAAATGATTCTTGTCTCCTGTAATTTAATAGCAATAGTTTTGGATGCTGTGTATCACTGAGCATAGAGTGACCCGACATATACAATGTTCTTCATAGTGATGAAAAATGCGTGGGTCACTTAATCTATGCAATAATGATTCCACATCATACAGTATGCCCAAGTCTCTGGGCTTTGTGTAAATTGTGTAAAACATATTTGTCTTTTTTGTTTGTTTGTTTATAAAGGTTGTTAATGTGCATACACATGGTGCAATGTGCAAATCGCACTGTGTGTTCACAGCTTAAGATACTGATGTGTGCTCCAGTGGGATCGGTATCGCAAGAAAAGGTCTTGACTATATTGTGTACTATCTAGTACAGTGGTCGGGGAACAGGGGTAAATGACCCCAAATGGGGTAAAAATGAAATTCCTGGGGGTAATGGACGGTCGCGCTGCTGAGACACAGCCCTGTCCAGCATTGGCCGGAGCGCGATGTCACACGCTCCACCCTCTCCATCCTGCACTGTGCTCCTGCCTGCCCTGTGTTCCTACCCACGGTGTGACGTGCTGACGTCACACCGTGCTCCCTCACGCCTGCCCGTCCTGCGCTGTCCTGCCCGTCCTGCGCTGCCCGCGGCCCGCCAACCCACACACAGAACTTGAAGTGTTCTGTGGCTGACCGCTGACGGAGTTCCGCAGGACCAGACAGTGGCCCACATAACAGTGGGAAATTCCCACTGACATTACTGAGGTGAGAAGGGACCATCTGTCTGCCAAAAGTCGTGCCCCCCCCCCCTCTTCCCCCCTGCCCTCCTCATTCATCTTTCTCACATTCACTCTGGTGTTTTGGGGATAATGTGTTAATTAACCCATTCATTGACAAAAAATAATTGGCTAAAATAATAATAATAATAATAATAATAATAATATATATATATATATATATATATACACACACACACACACACACACACACACACACACACACACACACACACACACACACACTATCTCAGAAATGCCATATAAACAGTAATAACCAGTATATATGCACAATAATATATGATTTCCTTCCTTTCAAATCAAGGGGGTAACGTCGGCGTATCTAAATATATTTTGAGGTAAAAAGTAAAAAAGTTTCCTGACCACTGATCTAGTACATAGTATAGTCAAAATTGGCACGTAGTGAAAATCTCACATAGTCAGAATCTCAAGTAAAGATAGTCATTATCGGTGAGTCAGGGCTTCGGCGAATTCAGAGGAAATTGCAAAGTCAAAATCGGAGATAGTCATTATCTCACTGTGTGTATGCACCTTTAGAACAGAGAAAAGCATAACATGTTCATCAGGATTTGCCAGTGGTCTGTCACTGATGAAGTCTCTGCTGGTCATTCCTGACTTCCACTTTTATTTATAACATCTCTTTTTTAAGACTGCGAGTGTGCGTAAAGGGATGTTGGGTAAGGCATGTTGAGAGTTGTTGGTGGCACAGCAAATAAGTATATCACCTCCTGAAAGTGGTGCTATGTCTTTTCAGTAAGCAGTGGAAAGATAAGCTTTTTGTGGCGTTATAAGCTAAGAAAGCGGTTTGTCACCAGAGCCACGGAAATGCCTTATGTTATGTATCAAGTAGCAGTAAAACACCTATTATCGCTGAAATCATCCAAAGAAGGTTTACAGTATCTCCTCTTGATAAATCTCCACCTTAATGTCAGTTATTTTGAATGGACCTATTAATTAATAACCAACAGTGGGACTGGTTTCCTGATGTTGGCTATTATCAATAAAGCCTCACCGAGGGATTATCATCTGCCCGGCAATACTGTCCAGTAGCAGTAAGAGTTAACGTACCGCTTCATCAATCAGTATGGGGGGGATTACACGTGTAACTCGGTTGCTGGTTCAAACATGTGCAGTAGAAATGGAGGCCAGGACTTATATATTTTAATAGTGTAATCTATATAATATTTGGTGTCTGTCTTGTCCCCGACATACGCAGTGCTACCACAGTAGAAACCGGACAGACCACCTGGAGGGGACCATTGTACTGGGAATGGGGGTAAGTATATTAGAGAGAGGCGGTGGGAGGAGCGGGGTGGAGCAGGCGCGAGCTGATTGACCCAGCCTATGTTGGATCCATTTACTAGTATTTCAATATAATAGTTTGATATTATAATAATTTAACAGTAATCAAATTTAAAACAAAAGCATTATTAAAATAAATAGATGCAGCAATTTCTATAAATCTGTTATCAACCTGAGAAACCTGGTGAATCACCCGCTGTAATGCTTTAGTACTTTTCGCTTTTTTCTTTTACATTCTTTTTGACAAAAGATACATTTTGTGAAGCCAGCAAGAATAGCAGAAGAAGAGACGAAAAAGAAGAAGAGCGTGGTGGTGGGGGAGCGTTGTTACCTGTTGCTTTTAATCCATACAGGATGATCCCTGCTTTCACATATGACCATTGAGTTTCTTTTTCCTAAGGGACTTTGGTTTTTATCATGCATCCCCTTTATCATGTCACTGAACATCCTCTCCACTTTTCTCTTTATTAGGTACCACCAGTTCTAGACTCTTTTGTCTACTCACACTGGGGCTCATGTAGCGTTGCATGCCAACGGCAATGCATTTTGCATTTACAAACTCTAGCGGAATGGCGGTTGGAGGAGGTGTGTAAGTGCAGTACAGTAAAGGCATTTCATGCTGACAAGACAGATGCATATGCACCAGGGGGCAGGTGCTCGACCACAGGTGCAGACTGTGATTGTTACAATGGAAGCCTGAAGTGTATTTGGTTGCTTATTACTGTTTGTTTTTAAAACACAGTTTTATTAAGAAGAAGGTAAGAGGTACACACACAAGCATTGACATGACACAATCCAACAATTGAGGGCATAACATATTTCAATAGGACAAACCAATGTAGCACTGAAATGGTAAAAGGAGAGATACCAATCCCAATTTCTTCGAAGAGGAGGAAGAAGAAGAAGAAAGAAGAAAGAAGAAGAAGAAGAAGAACTGTCCTGTGTATCACCTATTCTTTATATTATTCATCTGACAATAAACAATTAAAAGGGTTAAACACAACAAAAAAACTTTTACAAAATAAAAGTGCTTCTTCTAAACTGTGCTTCTACTATTAACATGTATATGAGGGCAGATTTATCAACAAATGATATTCTTGTTATCACTCGTTACTAATGAAAAATGGTGCTCCAGCCAATCAGCTCCTGTCATTTTCCAAACACATGACAGTTAGGAGCTGATTGGCTGGAGCACAATTTATAATTTGTAACATTATAAATGTAAAACGTTATAATGTGATAACAAGAATATCACTCGTTAATAAAGCTGGCCCTTAATGTGATATTAAAATTTGACACTATGCTCTACTACATATATTTTTCCTCCGTGCATACCTACCTCTTCTAGTTAGCAGAGGGGTTATGAATATTGTAAAGTAGGCAAGCACTTTAATGTTTGATGGATGAGGTTGATAAATTAGGTCGACAATAATCATGTTGACATACTGTACATAAATGTCAACATGAGAATCACAGCATGGTAGTTATGTCAACATTGAACATTTTGCCATGTTCAGAATGTTGACATTCACCATGTCGAGACGATGAAATGTTGATATTGTCAGAATGTTGACACTATGTTTTTAATGTAAGTCCAATCCCAACCCTAGTGGTAACCGTAACCCTAAAGCTAACTCTGACCATAACGGTAATCCTAACGCTAACCCTAACCATAACGGTAATCCAACCACTATCCCTAGCCGTAATGGTAATCCCAGCGCTAAGCACCCTTACCGTAATGGTAATTTTAATGCAAACCCTAAATCCAATGATAATGTTGACATTTTGACAATCTGTCTGAGAGATGTGCAGAAGCAAGTGCGGGGGGGGGTGCTGTGAAACGCGTTATCACACGCCTGCCCACAATACTCAATACCATGATTTTCAAATCACATAATCAAGCGGAATATGTATGAAATCTTGATTTAGTAAAGCTATCATAATGGTGCACCAGAAGTATAGTAAGTGTATACACGAGTAGTGTAGCAAGCCTCCTTTACATGTTGCCTAATCTGAGTTAGCTGCATCTCCAGTTGTGGCTTTTACCATGGTAAATCTATGGTGGGGGCTCTGTCCCTGGTGTCTAGACCTGGGCTTTCCATGATGATTAGTCTCCAGTGTTTGGCTCAAGTTATTGGGGAGCTACCCAGTTTATAAATATTTTCTATCTTTTGTATACACATTTCAAATTCAAGTCATCAAGTAGATAATGATGATAACATTTAGTATTTAGCTGTATTCTTATTATATTGATTTGCACGTTCTGTCCGGGGCTACGCTGGCCATTACCTCATCATGGGAGAAGTTAAACTTTCTATACTGCAGCACCATCAATGGGATATATCAGCCTTTTCATATAGATAATGGTATGCAAAGGATGTTTAACTATGTACATCTTTAATAACATGTTTTATTTAATGGAAT
This sequence comes from Pseudophryne corroboree, assembly GCF_028390025.1. NCBI lineage: Eukaryota > Metazoa > Chordata > Amphibia > Anura > Myobatrachidae > Pseudophryne > Pseudophryne corroboree. The sequence continues at coordinate 120,124,306 of NC_086444.1, forward strand.
ATCTAATGTCCAGTGCTGAAGGGGATTATGAGAGAGAGAGAGAGAGAGAGAGAGCAAGAGAGAGAGAGAGAGAGAGAGAGAGAGAGAGAGAGACACACAGAGAGAGAGATGGGGAGAGAGATAGCAAGATGGTGGTGAAGAGGGGGAGAGAAAGAGTGAAAGAGAGGGAGAGAGACAGATAAAGGAGGGAGAAATAGAGAGAAAAAGAGAGTGAGAGAGAGTGGGAGATGGAGAAAAAGAGGGAGGGGGGAGGAAGAGCAAGAGAGAGGGAGAAAAAGAGAGATGGGGTAGAGGAAGAGAAATAGAGAATGAGAGGGGGAGAGAGAAATAGAAAAGCAGGGGGGGGGAGTCAGAGAGAGGGGTGAAGAGGAAGAGCAAAAGAGAAGGGGAGAGGGAAGGAAAGAGAGATGGGAAAGAGAACGAGAGAGAGGGAGAGAGTAAGAGATTATGGGGCTGATGTATCAAAAATGTGATAAGTTTCTAAAAAAAATTGTCACTTTTCTTGACTTTTTAATTTTTTTACTCGAAGTATGTATAATTTTTTTTCATAAAAAATGTGATTGTGATAAAAGCCCAAAAATGTGATAATTATCGCTCTACTTTTCGGTCATTTTATCGCATTTTGTAAAAATTAAATGAGGTGCGCATGCTCTGTTTCAGAGCCGGACATGCACAGTGAGTTCCTTGGTGGCGTTCCTCACATACCTGACCTACAGCAGTAAAGAATAGCTAGCTTACTATGGGACACTTATTAGAAAAGTGAAAGGGGAGGGAACTTCTACAAAGACAATTCGATTGGTTATTCTAATGACTGTTATAAACATGTTACTAAGATGAAATTCAACTGGCCTTTAGTAGTGTGCTGTTTACTTCCAACAGAACTATTGAGAGTCTCACAAACAAAGCATCTACACACACACACACACACACACACACACACACACACACACACACACACGTATATATATATATATATATATATATATAGATAGATAGACATATATAGATATATATATAGATAGATATATATATATATATATATATATATATATATATATATAGATATATAGAAATAAATATAAATTAGGGAATTTTTACATGTATATAATATAAATTTCAAGCAACCAACATATAGAAAATATTACTACATTTTTAGACTAGTTCGATATAGATATATATATATATACAGGTTGAGTATCCCTTATCCAAAATCTTGGGACCTAGAAGTATTTTGAATATCAGATTTTTCCATATTTTGGAATAATTGCATACCATAATGAGATATCATGACAATGGGACCTAAATCTAAGCACAGAATGCATTTATGTTTCATATACACCTTATACACACAGCCTGAAGGTATTTAATACAATATTTTGAGTAACTTTGTGTATTAAACAAAGTTTGTGTACATTGAGGCATCAGAAAACAAAGGTTTCACTATCTCAGTCTCACTCTAAAAATTCCGTATTTCAGAATATTTGGATATGGGATACTCAACCTGTAAAGTATAATTTAGATAAAGGGAGATATTTTTAGCATATTCTTTTTGTAAAAAAAAGTAAATTTAGAGGTGGAACTACAAGAGCAATCATGGCCTATTGCTAAACTCGCCAGTAAAAGCTGTCGATAAAAGGATATAAAAAGTTAGTCTATTTTCACAATAATCCAATGATACTTAATGTTCCCATTTATTTTCAATAGAAGTTGGAAAAGTTCGAAAACCCCCCTGAAAAGCATAAGTTTACAAAAACAAAAATGATAAATAAAATCAAAAATTTCAGACAATACTTAAAAAATTTGAAAAGTATAGAAAAGTGAAATGTATCTCTTTCTTTAACGCAAATAACTGTTGATACATCAGGCCCTATGAAAGAAACAGAGAGAGAGGTGGGTGGCCGGGGGGGGGGGGGGGGGGGGGAGGGGAGGGAGGGAGAACAAGAGAGATAGAGAGTACGAGCGAGCTGCACACTGGTTGAAGAGGAGTGAAGTACTAAGTACAATAAGTGTCCGGAATGGGGGCTAGCTGTTTGTTACTTTCTGACACTATGATGCTAACAATTAAGGCCCTTGTTTAACTTCAGAGGCTGCTGGATGGAGACCCTTATTTTTCTCCAAAAAGTACTGACAGAACATTTGTCACATAGGCATATAGCATAAATCTGTCTTAAGAGGTTTCACAGCACTAATACCTTCATTGTCACAGTATTCTAGAATTGATGGGTCTTCACGGATGATTGCTGTCAGTGTGTTGACATCGCCATTAGCGGATGCTTGGTATACCACAGTCAAGTCAATCTCTTCTGCTGAATCACCTTCAAATACAAAGGACAAAGCCTTGTTATAGTTTTTTTTTCACCCAAAACAATTCCATTTAGCTATATTTGCAGTAAATGATGACATAAGTTTGCAGATTCCATGTATTTTCCCAGATTTCCTTTACATAGATAGTCACCCCGCATTGTCCCATTCATGTCAGCTGCAGGCTATTCTGCAAGTGAGCTGCAGGCTATTAATCTAGTGAGCTGCAGGCTATTCAGCAAGTGAGCTGCAGGCTATTAATCTGGTGAGCTGCAGGCTATTCAGCTAGTGTTTAGTGGAATAGAAAAGGGATTGCAAAAAAGATCACTGACATTTGCAGATCTGCAATTTCTGCCATTTTGACATTAATGGCGACGGGATCTCATTACATGAGAACCTGGACCAGCCCACCAAAGTGGCCAGCTGCAACTCTTCTTCGTGCTTCTGCCGGAGAGGAGAAACAAAATGTAGTGAAGTATATATCTGTGTTTGAGGCTTTTTTCATTAAACAAAACCTGACACGCCATTGATCCCGTGGGATTCTACATGAAAAACCTCCAATCGCTGCACCTTCAGCAAATAAACTTCAATCTCGGCTCACCAGCCACAACAACAGCGCAATCGCTGCACCTTTAACTAACAAACTACAATATCGGCTCATTAGCCGCAACATCGGCGCAATCGCCGCACCTTCAGCAAACAAACAACAATGGCCCTCATTCCGAGTTGTTCGCTCACTAGCTGCTTTTAGCAGCATTGCACACGCTAAGCCGCTGCCCTCTGGGAGTGAATCTTAGCTTAGCAGAATTGCGAACGAAAGATTAGCAGAATTGCGAATTGAAATTTCTTAGCAGTTTCTGAGTAGCTCCAGACTTACTCAGCCATTGCGATCAGTTTGACGTCACAAACACACCCAGCGTTCGCCCAGACACTCCCCCATTTCTTCAGACACTCCCGCGTTTTTCCCAGAAACGCCAACGTTTTTCCGCACACTCCCAGAAAACGGCCAGTTTCCGCCCAGAAACACCCACTTCCTGTCAATCACACTCCGATCACCAGAACGATGAAAAATCCTCGTTATGCCGTGAGTAAAATACCTAACTTTTGTGTAAAATAACTAAGCGCATGCGATCTGCGTACCTTGCGCATGCGCAGTAAGCGACTAATCGCAGTACAGCGAAAATCGGCAACGAGCGAACAACTCGGAATGACCCCCAATATTGGCTCACTAGCCACAACAGTGGCGCAATCGCTGCATCGTCTGCAAACAAACAACAATCTTGGCTCACTAGCCGCAACATTGGTGCAATCGCCGCACCTTTAACTAACAAACTACAATATCGGCTCATTAGCCGCAACATCAGCGCAATAGCCGCACCTTCAGCAAATAAACAACAATATTGGCTGACTAGCCACAACAGCGGCGCAATCGCTGCATCGTCTGCAAACGACAATCTTGGCTCACTAGCCACAACATCGGCGCAATCGCCGCACCTTTAACTAACGGATTACAATATCGGCATTAGCCACAACATTGGCGCAATCGCCGCACCTTTAACTAACAGGCTACAATATCGGCTCATTAGCCGCAACATCGGCGCAATCGCCGCACCTTCTGTAAACTTACTACTAGATCGGCTCTCTAGACGCAACTGCCACACTGATTACAAACTATTATACTGGCTTCCTGGCTGTAATATAGACTCACTAACCCCTTCCACAGCTCAATAGTCCCTCTACATTTCATTTATCATCACCGCCGTTCAGCCGCATCATCGGCGTGCAGCCGTCTCTCCTGCTTTGAACTCTGAGTGACTATCAGTCACATCATCGGCGTGCAGCCGTCTCTCCTGCTTTGAACTCTGAGTGACTATCAGTCACATCATCGGCGTGCAGCCGTCTCTCCTGCTTTGAACTCTGAGTGACTATCAGTCACATCATCGGCATGCAGCCGTCTCTCCTGCTTTGAACTCTGAGTGACTATCAGTCGCATCATCGGCGTGCAGCCGTCTCTCCTGCTTTGAACTCTGAGTGACTATCAGTCACATCATCGGCGTGCAGCCGTCTCTCCTGCTTTGAACTCTGAGTGACTATCAGTCACAACATCGGCGTTCAGCCGTCTCTCCTGCTTTGAACTCTGAGTGACTATCAGTCACAACATCGGCGTTCAGCCGTCTCTCCTGCTTTGAACTCTGAGTGACTATCAGTCACATCATCGGCGTGCAGCCGTCTCTCCTGCTTTGAACTCTGAGTGACTATCAGTCACAACATCGGCGTTCAGCCGTCTCTCCTGCTTTGAACTCTGAGTGACTATCAGTCACAACATCGGCGTTCAGCCGTCTCTCCTGCTTTGGACGCTGAGTGATTATTATTTGTGTTCAGGTTCTTTTGTGACAATAAAATCACCAATTCTTATTTTGTTATCACTTTGCCCGTGTCTCTCTCCATACAGGTAACTTTGGTCGTCTGTGTACTGACAACTGTAACAGATTCCCACCATAGCCCTAACTGTGCGGAGTTTGTATATTCTCCCTGTACTTGCGTGGTTTCTTCCGGGTACTCCGGTTTCCTCCCACACTCCAAAAATATACTGGTAGGTTAATTGGCTCCCAACAAAAATTAACCTTAGCGTGAATGTGTCTGTGTGTACATGTGATAGGGAATATAGGCCCTCATTCCGAGTTGTTCGCTCGCAAGCTGCTTTTAGCAGCATTGCACACGCTAAGCCGCCGCCTACTGGGAGTGAATCTTAGCTTAGCAAAATTGCGAACGAAAGATTCGCAATATTGCGAAAAGACTTCTCTGTGCAGTTTCTGAGTAGCTCGAGACTTACTCTGCCAGTGCGATCAGTTCAGTGCTTGTCGTTCCTGGTTTGACGTCACAAACACACCCAGCGTTCGGCCAGACACTCCTCCGTTTCTCCAGCCACTCCCGCGTTTTTCCCAGAAACGGTAGCGTTTTTACACACACTCCCATAAAACGGCCAGTTTCTGCCCAGAAACACCCACTTCCTGTCAATCACACTACGATCTCCAGAACGACGAAAAAACCTTGTAATGCAGTGAATAAAATACCAATCTTCATAGCAAATTTACTTGGCGCAGTCGCAGTGCGAACATTGCGCATGCGCAATTAGCGGAAAATCACTGCGATGCGAAGAAAATTACCGAGCTAACAACTCGGAATGACCACCATAGATTGTAAGCTCCACTGGGGCAGGGACTGACGTGAATGGGCAAATATTCTCTGTAAAGCACTGCGGAATATGTGTGCACTATACAAATAACTGGTAATAAATAAATAAATGTCTCTCATCCTGTGTCTCACCATGTTGTAAATTTACTAAGGTAGGAGATTTTTAGAACTGGTGATGTTGCCCATAGCAACCAATCAGATGATATCTATTATCTGCTAGAAGCAGCTAAATAAATGGTAAGTAGAATCTGATTGGTTGCCATGGGCAACATCACCAGTTCTAAAAATCTCCCACCTTAGTAAATTTACCCCCATGTGTCTCATCAGTCTCTTACCATGTGTCTCACCAGTCTCTTACCATGTGTCTCACCAGTCTCTTACCATGTGTCTCACCAGTCTCTTACCATGTGTCTCACCAGTCTCTTACCATGGGGTATATTTACTAAGGTCCCGATTTTGACCGAGATGCCGTTTTTTCTTCAAAGTGTCATCTCGGTAATTTACTAAGCAAAAATCACGGCAGTGATGAGGGCATTCGTAATATTTTGGAAGTCCTAGGAAAAAATCACGAATCAATACACCATCGGTCAAATACGGCTGCAATTTGGTAGAAATCGGGAATTTACTAAAAAGTGCCAAACACAAACACTGCCGACAATTGCCAAACACTGCCGTGATGAAATACAAATCGTGAAAAAGTGCTAAAAAAAACCAGACCTGCTTTTTTATCCCGTGTTTGTATAGGCATGCACGGATCCATGAGATCCGTGCATGTTTTTCAGTGGGAAGGGGTGGGAAATGTTTTAATTTTTCCCAAAAAAAATGCGTGGGGTCCACCCTCCTAAACCAAACCAGCCTCGGGCTCTTTGAGCCGGCCCTGGTTGCAAAAATATGGGGAAAAAATTGACAGGGGTTCCCCCATATTTAAACAACCAGCACCGGGCTCTGCGCCTGGTCCTGGTTCCAAAAATACGGGGGACAAAAAGCATAGGGGTCCCCCGTATTTTTGAAACCAGCACCGGGCTCCACTAGCTGGACAGATAATGCCACAGCCGGGGGTCACTTTTATACAGTGCCTTGCGGCCGTGGCATCAAATATAAAACTAGTCACCCCTGGCCGGGGTACCCTGGGGGAGTGGGGACCCCTTCAATCAAGGGGTCACCCCCCCCCCCAGCCACCCAAGGGCCAGGGGTGAAGCCCGAGGCTGTCCCCCCCATCCAATGGGCTGCGGATGGGGGGCCTATGCGCTCCATTGTAACCAATGGTGGGAACTTTGAGGTCAGCGGTTGACCGAAAGTGACCTCACCGCTGACCACAAAGTTCCCACCATTGGTTACAATGGAGCGCATAGGCGCTACATTGTAACACTGCCATGTGCCGCCTGTCAGACAGTACAGGAGCACACAGCCGATCAGGAGGGTGCCACAACGTGGCACTCCCTGATTGGCTGAAGAAACCCACTTAGACATCAGTCAGAGGGGGTTTCTGGCATTCGGGGAAAGGGGTCCCATGTGAAAACATGGGTCCCCTTTCAGTTCGTGGTCGGGTGTCCCGTTTTTTTATTTTTACAAGTACGTGGATTACAAATGGATTATCCGAGGAGCCCTCTACACTGGATTTGGTGAGTAGGATTTTTTAAACAGGTACACCATGGATTCTACTGGAGAAGAGGACCGACCCTCGTGTGAACATAAGGTAAGTATGTGTATATGGTGGTGTGTATGTATGCATTAAAGTTATACTTTCAAGGTGTGTGTGTAATGTCTTTATTGGGGTATTTTTTTAGTAGTAGTACTACAGGTACCAGCGGGCCCAGTTTTCCGCCGCATGCTGGTACTTGTGGTTCTCCAAGTACCAGCTTGCGGGGGAGGCTTGCTGGGACTTGTAGTACTGCTACTAAAAACAATATTCATTACTTTCAACAAAGGCTATCAGCCCCCCATCCGCAGCCCATTGGATGGGGGGGACAGCCTCGGGCTTCACCCCTGGCCCTTGGGTGGCTGGGGGGGGGACCCCTTGATTGAAGGGGTCCCCACTCCCCCAGGGTACCCCGGCCAGGGGTGACTAGTTGGATATTTGATGCCACGGCCGCAAGGCGCTGTATAAAAGTGACCCCCGGCTGTGGCATTATCTGTCCAGCTAGTGGAGCCCGGTGCTGGTTTAAAAAATACGGGGGACCCCTACGCTTTTTGTCCCCCGTATTTTTGGAACCAGGACCAGGCGCAGAGCCCGGTGCTGGTTGCTTAAATATGGGGGAACCCCTGTCAATTTTTTCCCCATATTTTTGCAACCAGGGCCGGCTCAAAGAGCCCGAGGCTGGTTTGGCTTAGGAGGGGGGACCCCACGCAATTTTTTTTTTAAGTTTAAACATTTTTTATTTTTTTTACAAGGTGCACAATGAAGCCCTGCACGGATCTCTCAGATCCGGCCGAGATTCATTGTATTAAAGTCGGCAGTGTTTTACAAGTCACTCACGTAAAACACTGCCTAAAAAAACGAATAACATCGACATCGGAAAAACCGAAAATGCAGAATACGGCAGCTTAGTAAATTAGTCGTAATCAATTCAAAAAGTTGCATATTTACACTTTCGATGTCATTCGTGATTGAACTTTGACCTCAAACAGGAAAATACGATTCTTAGTAAATTTACCCCCATGTGTCTCATCAGTCTCTTACCATGTGTCTCATCAGTCTCTTACCATGTGTCTCACCAGTCTCTTGCCATGTGTCTCACCAGTCTCTCCATGGGGGTCATTCCGAGTTTTTCGCTCGCTAGCAGATTTTAGCAGCATTGCACACGCTAGGCCGCCGCCCTCTGGGAGTGAATCTTAGCTTAGCAGAATTGCGAACGAAAGATTAGCAGAATTGCGAATAGAAAATTCTTAGCAGTTTCTGAGTAGCTCCAGACTTACTCCTACACTGCGATCAGCTCAGCCCATTTCGTTCCTGGTTTGACGTCACAAACACGCCCTGCTTTCGGCCAGCCACTCCCCCGTTTCTCCAGACACTCCAGCGTTTTAGCCTGGCATGCCTGCGTTTTTCCGCACACTCCCGGAAAACGGCCAGTTTCCGCCCAGAAACACCGACTTCCTGTCAATCACACTCCGATCACTTCAACGATGGAAATTCTTCGTTCGGACGTGAGTAAATCTAAGTTTTGAGCTAAAATTCCATGTACCATGCGCATGCGCATTTTCGCCTTAATTGCTCCTTTGCGAAAATCGGCAACGAGCGAACAACTCGGAATGACCCCCCCATGTGTCTCGTCATGTGTCTCACAATGTATCTCACCAGTCTCTCATCATGTGTCTCACCAGTCTCTTACCATGTGTCTCACCAGTCTCTCGTCATGTGTCTCACCAGTCTCTTGCCATGTGTCTCACCAGTCTCTTGCCATGTGTCTCACCAGTCTCTTGCCATGTGTCTCACCAGTCTCTTGCCATGTGTCTCACCAGTCTCTTACCATGTGTCTCACCAGTCTCTTGCCATGTGTCTCACCAGTCTCTTATCAATGTGTCCCACCAGTCTCTTACCATGTGTCTCACCAGTCTCTTACCATGTGTCTCACCAGTCTCTTACCATGTGTCTCATCAGTCTCTCGCCATGTGTCTCACCAGTCTATTATCAATATGTCTCACCAGTCTCTTACCATGTGTCTCACCAGTCTCTTACCATGTGTCTCACCAGTCTCTTGCCATGTGTCTCACCAGTCTCTTACCATGTGTCTCACCAGTCTCTTACCATGTGTCTCATCAGTCTCTTACCATGGGGTATACTATATTTACTAAGGTCCCGATTTTGACCGAGATGCCGTTTTTTCTTCAAAGTGTCATCTCGGTAATTTACTAAACTCAAATCACGGCAGTGATGAGGGCATTCGTATTTTTTGGGTAGTCCATGAAAATAATTACGAATGAATACACCATCGGTCAAAACGCGGCTGTTTAAGTATGAATCTCGGTCATTTACTAAGAAGTGCAAAGCAAAAAAAAATAAAACACTGCCGTGAAAAATTACAACTCGTAAAAAAGTGCTAAAAAAAAAACAGACCTGCTTTTTTAATCCGTGATTGTATAGGCATGCAGGGATCCATGAGATCCGTGCATGTATATCAGTGGGAAGGGGTGGGAAAGTGGTTATTTTCTAAAAAAAAATTGCGTGGGGTCCCCCCTCCTAAGCATAACCAGCCTCGGGCTCTTTGAGCCGATCCTGGTTGCAGAAATATGGGGGGAAAATTGATAGGGGTTCCCCCATATTTAAGCAACCAGCATCGGGCTCTGCGCCTGGTCCTGGTTCCAAAAATACGGGGGACAAAAAGAGTAGGGGTCCCCCGTATTTTTAAAACCAGCACCGGGCTCCACTAGCTGGACAGATAATGCCACAGCCGGGGGTCACTTTTATATAGTGCCCTGCGGCCGTGGCATCAAATATCCAACTAGTCACCCCTGGCCGGGGTACCCTGGGGGAGTGGGGACCCCTTCAATCAAGGGGTCCTCCCCCCCCAGCCACCCAAGGGCCAGGGGTGAAGCCCGAGGCTGTCCCCCCCATCCAATTGGCTGCGGATGAGGGGCTGATAGCCTTTTGTGAAAATGAAAAGATATTGTTTTTAGTAGCAGTACTACAAGGCCCAGCAAGCTTCCCCCGCATGCTGGTACTTGGAGAACCACAAGTACCAGCATGCGGCGGAAAAACGGGCCCGCTGGTACCTGTAGTACTACTACTAAAAAAATACCCAAAAAAAGACAAGACACACACACCTTGAAAGTAAAGATTTATTACATACATCCACACAAACATACAAACATACTTACCTATGGCCCCACGCAGGTCGGTCCTCTTCTCCAGTAGAATCCAAGGGGTACCTGTTGAATAAATTATACTCACCAGCTCCAGGGTCCAAGGCTCCTCGTAGCATCCATTTGTAATCCACGTACTTGAATAAAATAAAAAAACGGAGACCCGAGCCACGCACTGAAAGGGGACCCATGTTTGCACATGGGTCCCCTTTCCCCGACTGCCAGAAACCCACTCTGACTTCTGTCTAAGTGGGTTTCTTCAGCCAATCAGGGAGCGCCACGTTGTAGCACCCTCCTGATCGGCTGTGTGCTCCTGTACTGACTGACAGGCGGCACACGGCAGTGTTACAATGTAGCGCCTATGCGCTCCATTGTAACCAATGGTGGGAACTTTCTGCTCAGCGGTGAGGTCACTTTCGGTCAACCGCAAGGCAGAAAGTTCCCACCATTGGTTACAATGGAGCGCATAGGCGCTACATTGTAACACTGCCGTGTGCCGCCTGTCATACAGTACAGGAGCACACAGCCGATCAGGAGGGTGTTACAACGTGGCGCTCCCTGATTGGCTGAAGAAACCCACTTAGACAGAAGTCAGAATGGGTTTCTGGCAGTCGGGGAAAGGGGACCCATGTGCAAACATGGGTCCCCTTTCAGTGCGTGGCTCGGGTGTCCGTTTTTTTATTTTATTCAAGTACGTGGATTACAAATGGATGCTACGAGGAGCCTGGGACCCTGGAGCTGGTGAGTATAATTTATTCAACAGGTACCCCTTGTATTCTACTGGAGAAGAGGACCGACCTGCGTGGGGCCATAGTTAAGTATGTTTGTATGTTTGTGTGGATGTATGTAATAAATCTTTACTTTCAAGGTGTGTGTGTCTTGTCTTTTTTTGGGTATTTTTTTAGTAGTAGTACTACAGGTACCAGCGGGCCCGTTTTTCTGCCGCATGCTGGTACTTGTGGTTCTCCAAGTACCAGCATGCGGGGGAGGCTTGCTGGGCCTTGTAGTACTGCTACTAAAAACAATATCTTTTCATTTTCACAAAAGGCTATCAGCCCCCCATCCGCAGCCAATTGGATGGGGGGGACAGCCTCGGGCTTCACCCCTGGCCCTTGGGTGGCTGGGGGGGGGGACCCCTTGTTTGAATGGGTCCCCACTCCCCCAGAGTACCCCGGCCAGGGGTGACTAGTTGGATTTTTGATGCCACGGCCGCAGGGCACTATATAAAAGTGACCCCCGGCTGTGGCATTATCTGTCCAGCTAGTGGAGCCCGGTGCTGGTTTTAGAAATACGGGGGACCCCTACTCTTTTTGTCCCCCGTATTTTTGGAACTAGGACCAGGCGCAGAGCCCGATGCTGGTTGCTTAAATATGGGGGAACCCCTGTCATTTTCCCCCCCATATTTCTGCAACCAGGGTCGGCACAAAGAGCCCGAGGCTGGTTATGCTTAGGAGGGGGGACCCCACGCATTTTTTTCCTCCGTTTTACAGTGTTTATTTAAAAAAAAAAAAAATGAACCCCAGCACGGATCACACAGATCCGGCCGAGATTCATTTTGAAAAAGTCGGCAGTGTTTTGCTAATCACTGCCGTAAAAAAGGTAAAAAAAACACGAATGACATCGACATCGGAACAAATGAAAAATCCGAATACGACAGCTTAGTAAATTAGTCGTAATAAATTCAAAAAGTTGCAGTTTTACACTTTCGATGTCATTCGTGATTGAACTTTGACCTTTTTCCGAAAATTACGAATGTTAGTAAATATACCCCCATGTGTCTCACCAGTCTCTTACCATGTGTCTCATCAGTCTCTTACCATGTGTCTCACCAGTCTCTTACCATGTGTCTCACCAGTCTCTTGCCATGTGTCTCACCAGTCTCTCATCATGTGTCTCACCAGTCTCTTACCATGTGTCTCACCAGTCTCTTACCATGTGTCTCACCAGTCTCTCGTCATGTGTCTCACCATGTCACTCATCATGTGTCTCACCAGTCTCTTACCATGTGTCTCACCAGTCTCTTGCCATGTGTCTCACCAGTCTCTTACCATGTGTCTCACCAGTCTCTTACCATGTGTCTCACCAGTCTCTCGCCATGTGTCTCACCAGTCTCTTACCATGTGTCTCACCAGTCTCTTACCATGTGTCTCACCAGTCTCTTACCATGTGTCTCACCAGTCTCTTACCATGTGTCTCACCAGTCTCTCATCATGTGTCTCACCAGTCTCTTACCATGTGTCTCACCAGTCTCTTACCATGTGTCTCACCAGTCTCTCGTCATGTGTCTCACCATGTCACTCATCATGTGTCTCACCAGTCTCTTACCATGTGTCTCACCAGTCTCTTGCCATGTGTCTCACCAGTCTCTTACCATGTGTCTCACCAGTCCCTTACCATGTGTCTCACCAGTCTCTTACCATGTGTCTCACCAGTCTCTTACCATGTGTCTCATCAGTCTCTCGCCATGTGTCTCACCAGTCTCTCGTCACGTGTCTCACCATGTCACTCATCATGTGTCTCACCAGTCTCTTACCATGTGTCTCACCAGTCTCTTGCCATGTGTCTCACCAGTCTCTTACCATGTGTCTCACCAGTCTCTTACCATGTGTATCACCAGTCTCTTACCATGTGTCTCACCAGTCTCTCGCCATGTGTCTCACCAGTCTCTTACCATGTGTCTCACCAGTCTCTTACCATGTGTCTCACCAGTCTCTTACCATGTGTCTCACCAGTCTCTCGTCATGTGTCTCACCATGTCACTCATCATGTGTCTCACCAGTCTCTTACCATGTGTCTCACCAGTCTCTTACCATGTGTCTCACCAGTCTCTTACCATGTGTCTCACCAGTCTCTTACCATGTGTCTCACCAGTCTCTTACCATGTGTCTCATCAGTCTCTCGCCATGTGTCTCACCAGTCTCTCGTCATGTGTCTCACCATGTCACTCATCATGTGTCTCACCAGTCTCTTACCATGTGTCTCACCAGTCTCTTGCCATGTGTCTCACCAGTCTCTTACCATGTGTCTCACCAGTCTCTTACCATGTGTCTCACCAGTCTCTTACCATGTGTCTCACCAGTCTCTCGCCATGTGTCTCACCAGTCTCTTACCATGTGTCTCACCAGTCTCTTACCATGTGTATCACCAGTCTCTTGCCATGTGTCTCACCAGTCTCTTACCATGTGTTTCACCAGTCTCTTACCATGTGTCTCACCAGTCTCTTGCCATGTGTCTCACCAGTCTCTTGCCATGTGTCTCACCAGTCTCTTACCATGTGTCTCATCAGTCTCTTACCATGTGTCTCACCAGTCTCTTACCATGTGTCTCACCAGTCTCTCGTCATGTGTCTCACCATGTCACTCATCATGTGTCTCACCAGTCTCTTACCATGTGTCTCACCAGTCTCTTGCCATGTGTCTCACCAGTCTCTTACCATGTGTCTCACCAGTCTCTTACCATGTGTCTCACCAGTCTCTCGCCATGTGTCTCACCAGTCTCTTACCATGTGTCTCACCAGTCTCTTACCATGTGTCTCACCAGTCTCTTGCCATGTGTCTCACCAGTCTCTTACCATGTGTCTCACCAGTCTCTCATCATGTGTCTCACCAGTCTCTTACCATGTGTCTCACCAGTCTCTTACCATGTGTCTCACCAGTCTCTCATCATGTGTCTCACCAGTCTCTTACCATGTGTCTCACCAGTCTCTTACCATGTGTCTCACCAGTCTCTCGTCATGTGTCTCACCATGTCACTCATCATGTGTCTCACCAGTCTCTTACCATGTGTCTCACCAGTCTCTTGCCATGTGTCTCACCAGTCTCTCACCATGTGTCTCATCAGTCTCTCGCCATGTGTCTCACCAGTCTCTTACCATGTGTCTCACCAGTCTCTCGCCATGTGTCTCACCAGTCTCTTACCATGTGTCTCACCAGTCTCTTGCCATGTGTCTCACCAGTCTCTTACCATGTGTCTCATCAGTCTCTTACCATGTGTCTCACCAGTCTCTTACCATGTGTCTCACCAGTCTCTTACCATGTGTCTCACCAGTCTCTTGCCATGTGTCTCACCAGTCTCTTACCATGTGTCTCATCAGTCTCTTACCATGTGTCTCACCAGTCTCTTACCATGTGTCTCACCAGTCTCTTACCATGTGTCTCATCAGTCTCTCGCCATGTGTCTCACCAGTCTCTTACCATGTGTCTCACCAGTCTCTCGCCATGTGTCTCACCAGTCTCTCGCCATGTGTCTCACCAGTCTCTTGCCATGTGTCTCACTAGTCTCTTACCATGTGTCTTATCAGTCTCTTACCATGTGTCTCATCAGCCTCTTACCATGTGTTACCATGTGTCTCATCAGTCTCTTACCATGTGTCTCATCAGTCTCTTACCATGTGTCTCATCAGTCTCTTACCATGTGTCTCATCAGTCTCTTACCATGTGTCTCACCAGTCTCTTACCATGTGTCTCACCAGTCTCTTACCATGTGTCTCATCAGTCTCTTACCATGTGTTACCATGTGTCTCATCAGTCTCTTACCATGTGTCTCATCAGTCTCTTACCATGTGTCTCATCAGTCTCTTACCATGTGTCTCACCAGTCTCTTACCATGTGTCTCACCTGTCTCTTACCATGTGTCTCATCAGTCTCTTACCATGTGTCTCATCAGTCTCTTACCATATGTCTCACCAGTCTCTTACCATGTGTCTCACCAGTCTCTTACCATGTGTCTCACCAGTCTCTTACCATGTGTCTCACCAGTCTCTTACCATGTGTCTCATCAGTCTCTTACCATGTGTCTCATCAGTCTCTTACCATGTGTCTCACCAGTCTCTTACCATGTGTCTCAGCAGTCTCTTACCATGTGTCTCACCAGTCTCTTATCAATGTGTCTCACCAGTCTCTTACCATGTGTCTCACCAGTCTCTTACCATGTGTCTCACCAGTCTCTTATCAATGTGTCTCACCAGTCTCTTACCATGTGTCTCACCAGTCTCTTACCATGTGTCTCACCAGTCTCTTACCATGTGTCTCACCAGTCTCTTATCAATGTGTCTCACCAGTCTCTTACCATGTGTCTCATCAGTCTCTTACCATGTGTCTCACCAGTCTCTTACCATGTGTCTCACCAGTCTCTTGCCATGTGTCTCACCAGTCTCTTATCAATGTGTCTCACCAGTCTCTTACCATGTGTCTCACCAGTCTCTTACCATGTGTCTCCCCAGTCTCTTACCATGTGTCTCACCAGTCTCTTGCCATGTGTCTCACCAGTCTCTTATCAATGTGTCTCACCAGTCTCTTACCATGTCTCACCAGTTTCTTACCATGTGTCTCACCAGTCTCTTACCATGTGTCTCACCAGTCTCTTACCATGTGTCTCACCAGTCTCTTACCATGTGTCTCACCAGTCTCTTGCCATGTGTCTCACCAGTCTCTTATCAATGTGTCTCACCAGTCTCTTACCATGTGTCTCACCAGTCTCTTACCATGTGTCTCACCAGTCTCTTACCATGTGTCTCACCAGTCTCTTACCATGTGTCTCACCAGTCTCTTACCATGTGTCTCACCAGTCTCTTACCATGTGTCTCACCAATCTCACCAGTCTCTTGCCATGTGTCTCACCAGTCTCTTACCATGTGTCTTGCCCTGTGTCTCACCAGTCTCTTACCATGTGTCTCATCATGTGTCTCACCAGTCTCTCATCATGTGTCTCACCCTATTTCTCACCATGGGCCTAATTCAGATCTGATCCCAGCAGCAAATTTGTTAGCTAATGGGCAAAACCATGTGCACTGCAGGGAAAGGGGGGGGGGGATGTAACATGTGCAGAGAGATTTAGATTTGGGTCGGTTATATTGTTTCTGTGCAGGGTAAATACTGGCTGCTTCATTTTTACACTGCAATTTAGATTTCAGTTTGAACACACCCCACCCAAATCTAAATCTCTCCGCATATGTTATACCAGACCCCCCACCCCCCCCCCTGCAGTGCACATGGGGCCTTATTCAGAGTTGATCGCAGCAGCAAATTTGGTAGCGGTTGGGCAAAACCATGTGCACTGCAGGGGGGGAGGGGGGGGGGGCAGATATAACATGTGCAGAGAGAGTTAGATTTGGGTGGGGTGTGTTCAAACTTAAATCTAAAGTGCAGTGTAAAAATATAGCAGCCAGTATTTACCCTGCACAGAAACAAAATAACCTACCAAAATCTAACTCTCTCTGCACGTTATATGTGCCACACCTGCAGTGGACATGGGGGGTCATTCCAACCCGATCGCACGCTGCAATTTTTCGCAGCGGTGCGATCGGGTCTGAACAGCGAATGCACCGCGACCACAATGCGCAGGCACGCCGCTGCCCGGCGAAGGGAAACGCCGGGCAGCGTGGGACCTTATGAAGAAGGCGATCGCAGCAGCAATCGCAAGGTGACTGACAGCAAGAAGGCGTTTCTGGGTGTCAACTGACCGTTTTCTGGGAGTGCCATGGAAAAGGCAGGCGTTTGCAGGGCGGGTGTCTGATGTCAATTCCGGGACCTAACAGGCTGAAGTGATCACAGTGGCTGAGTAAGTTCAGAGCGACTCAGAAACTGCACAAAAACTTTTTGTACAGCTCCCCTGCACAAGCGATTGCACACTTGTTGTGCTAAAATACACTCCCCCGTAGGCGGCGACTATTTAATCGCACGGCTGCAAAAAACTGCTACCGTGCGATCAACTCGGAATGACCCCCATGGTTTTGCCAAACTGCTAACAAATTTGCTGCTGCGATCAGATCTGAATTAGGCCCCATGTGTCTCACCAAGTGCCTCACCCTGTCTCTCACCCTGTGTCTCGCCATGAGGCTCACCATGTCTCACTATGCGTATCACCTTGTTTTACATGTCTCTCACCATGTGTCTCACCATGTCTCACTATGCCTATCACTTTGTGTCTCACCATGTCTCACTATGCCTATTACTTTGTGTCTCACCATGTCTCACTATGCCTATCACTTTGTGTCTCACCATGTCTCACTATGCCTATCACTTTGTGTCTCACCATGTATCACTATGCCTATCACTTTGTGTCTCACCATGTCTCACTATGCCTATCACTTTGTGTCTCACCATGTCTCACTATGCCTATCACTTTGTGTCTCACCATGTCTCTCACCGTGTCTCACTATGCCTATCACTTTGTGTCTCACCATGTCTCTCGGCAAGTGCCTCATCATCATGTGTGTCACTGTGTCTCACCATGACTCTTACCATGTCAATAGTGATGAAATGTTGACTGTTTTTAATGTGAGTCTATCCCTAACCTTAATGGAAACCGAAACCCTAAAGCTAACCCTAATAACGTTGACATTTCATATATCGACATTCTGCCCATGCTGACATTTTACAGCTGTCGACATATATGCTGTCAACATTTTAAGCCTGTTGGCGTCATAAATTATGAATGTCATCGTTACCAATGTCACCTTCATGACTACATCCCGTTATTTTATCTACTTTCTTAAATAGGATTAATGTTCTGTTTTGTTTTACCAGACTCTGGATATCATTATTTTCCATTTTCCACAGAGCGTTTTAAGTGGTACTCAGCACCATACTGGCATACAAAAGAACCCATGGCCAGAAAAGGGTTTGTGGGGAACTCATAGCAACTAACTTGGTACCTATGGTTTCACTGCGTGCTTGGAAATAGATGCGGATCTACACCTGTAGTCCGAGGTGGATGCATCCATGTGTCCGCTTGTCAAACCAGCCGTCAAGATTATCAGCACATATTTGCATCAGCCCTATCCTTGGTGCAAGAGATCCTTGCAAAATCAGCTGGTGATCTTAATACTTTCGCCATCAAAAAGTCCACAATTCCAAAGAGGGACATCTGTGCGCGCGAAGCACGCGGCCGCCAAAAAGGGGTGCGGTCTATAAAAAGGGGGCATGGCTTAGTTTTCGTCACTGAGGGGGCATGCTGGCATGCCCCCTCTCCTCCTGTCTCCACTGAATAGACGCTGTGCGCATGCACACAGCATCTATTTACCGCTGCTTTGCTAAGCAGAGCAGCGAGTGCAGGAGCCTTCCAACTGCCCCCCCCCCCCTCCGCAGGACACTGCGGCCCGTAGGTGGGACAGCGAAGCAGTCCCTAAAAAACAGGACTGTCCCGCGAAAATCGGGACAGTTGGGAGGTATGATATGGGCGTGAACTTTTCTTGTGTGAGAAATCCCCATTACATCTCTTCAGTCATAAGTGTAAATGGAAACAAAATGTGCACAATACTGCAATGCCCTCACTTATGTACGCTCAGTACTGGAAGATGCGCAGTGCGAAAACATGCAAGATACTATAGGCTCCACCCACAGGCACATTTTAAGCATCAACGCCATAGTCTCCTCCTTGTGTAGTGATCATGCACCCGTACTGTCTCTCTGCATCTCACGTACATAGGTGTGCGCAGGATTTCCACAGGGGTGCCGCTCTGGGACTCCCCCTGCCTCCTCCAGGATATTTGGGGAGATGTATGAAGCACTGAAAAGACGGATGCCAGTCTGAGGGGTTGGGGCGCAGTGTTGGAGCAACACTCTCCAGTGGCAAACGCAGGATTTGCATGAGGGGGTTTCCAGAACTGGAGCCAATCACGGGGGTGGGGACTGAGGTGACCCAGTATATGCTGGGTCCGTAAAACTAGTGTGTCTGTGTGTGTGTGTGTGTGTATATATATATATATATATATATATATATATACACACACACATACATATACATAGCATATTAAGCATGCATACATACATATATATATATATATATATACACATACAGTACACATATATATATATATATATACACGTATATATATCATGTGTGTGTGTGTGTGTGTGTGTGTGTGTGTGTGTGTGTGTGTTTATATGAATGTATATACATGTGTATATATGTATGCACATGGATATATATGTACTATAATTAAAATAAAGTAAACTTTTATTGCACTTACAAGTGCCACCAGGAAGACAGCAGGCTGCAGAGGATGCTAGACAGCCATTAATAATACTCATGCAGCTAAAAAAAAAAAAAAAAAAAAATTTTTTAGTGGAGGGGGGTTTCTGGGTGCTCAGAAACCCCCCCTGGGTGCGCCACTGCTCCCTTCAGGGTCAGTGGACCAGGGAGGAGTCTCTCCTCCCGATAAACATTCTGTAATTGCGGGCAGTGTTCAATGCTCTGAAACTGGCCCGGCATCTGGTACTGCACAGGCCTGTTCAAGTACAGTCAGACAACGCCACCATGATGGCGTACATAAATCATCAAGGCGGCACTCAAAGCCGCATGGCAATGATGAAAGTGTCAAAGATTCTTCAATGGGCGGAACGCCATCTGCCAGCCATATTGGCAGTGTTCATTCCGGGGGTCCTCAACTGGGAAGCGGACTTCCTCAGTCATCAGGACGTACACGCCGGAGAGTGGATCCTTCATCCAGAAGTATTTCAACTCCTAGTGGACAAGTGGGGCCTACCAGATGTAGACCTGAAGGCGTCTCGACACAATCACAAGGTTTCGGTCTTCGGAGCAAGAACAAGGGATCCTCAAGCGGCGTTCGCGGACGCACTGGCAATTCCATGGAACTTTAGGCTGCCGTACGTGTTCCCTCCGGTGTCACTCCTGCCCAGAGTAGTGAGAAAGTTCAAGCAAGAAGGAGGAATCCTTCTTCTAATAGCTCCAGCGTGGCCCAGACGGCATTGGTTCTCAGACCTACAGGGTCTCTCTCTAGAGTGTCAGCTTCTGCAACGACCAGACCTCCTTGTTCAGGGCCCTTGTGTTTACCAGGATTTGGCCCGACTGGCTTTGACGGCAGAGCCGGCCATAGGCATAGGCAAACTAGGCAATTGCCTAGGGCATTTGATATGCCTAGGGGCATCAGCCGCTTCTGCTGATTAAAATGATATGCGGCATGCCTATATTATGTATGTAGCATTTCATATGCAGATACAGCCACAGTCTCACACAGTATATAGGCATGCAGCATATCAGTTTAATCAGCAGAAGCTGCTTGTGCATCCTAGCCACATAGCAATGCAAATAAGATGCATTTTCATTAAAAAAAGGTACCCGACGTTAGCATTGATGCAAGATTTGTGAGGACACATCTTTATCCAAGCAGAGGCAGAGGTCACAGTGTTAGTGGAAGTGTGAGTGCTGTGTGCATGTGAGTGGGTTGGTTGTGCAGTAGTGTTCGGAATATGTGTAAGGAGCATTATGTGTGTCATGTAAAAATGCATTAATAATTTGCAACATATGTGTAAAGGGCCACTATGTGTGTCATTATGTGTATAAGGGCATTAATAATGTGCGGCATATGTGTAACAGGGTACTACTGTATGTGTGTCATTATGTGTATAGGGGCACTAATAATGTGCAGCAAATGTGTAGGGGGCACTATGTGTGTCATTATGTGTATAAGGGCATTAATAATGTGCAGCATATGTGTAAGGGACATTATGTGTAAAAGGGCATTTATAAAGGTTGTCATAATGTGTAAGGTGCATTATGTTTATAAGGACATTAATGTGTCTCATATGTGTAAGGGGCATTACTGTGTGGAATTGTGTATAAATGCATTACTAATGTGTGGCATTATGTGTATAAGGTGCTCTACTATGTGGTGTTGCATATAGAAAGGGCACTACTGTGTCGTCTAATGTGAATAAAGAGCAATAAGGTGTGGTGTAATGTGAATAAGGAGCAATTCAGTGTGATGTAATGTGAATAAGGGGCTCTACTGTGAGGAGTAACGTTTATAAGGTAAAGTGATACTACTGTGGGATGTAATATGAATTATGAACACTATCGCAAGATAAAATGTGAATAAAGTTGCAGTACTGTGTGGCGTAATTGGAATTTGGGTTACTATTGTGTGGCCATGGCCCTTCCCAGCAAGAAGATGCCCCTTTTTGGGCTGTGCGTCAAATGTGCAAACTGTTCCTATTTAAAATATAGGGGGTACAAGGACTGCTATGGGTGAGGGGTGATGGTGCTGGGAAAGAGGTGCAAGGTCAGAGGCAGAACCAGCGGTGGTGCTTGGGGGCACCAGCCAAAATCTTGCCTAGGGCATCATATTGGTTAGGGCCGGCTCTG
Organism: Pseudophryne corroboree; assembly: GCF_028390025.1. Lineage (NCBI taxonomy): Eukaryota > Metazoa > Chordata > Amphibia > Anura > Myobatrachidae > Pseudophryne > Pseudophryne corroboree. Next base: position 120,145,708 of record NC_086444.1, read on the forward strand.
TTTGACGGCATGGCTCTTGAAGCTTCCGTACTGAGGGCCAAAGGTTTTTTTGAGGCGGTCATTCAAACTATGTTGAACTTCTGCTCGGATTTACCATAGGGTCTGGAATTCTTACTTTGCTTGGTGCACATCTAACAATCATGACGTCTTCAAGTTCAAACTTTTGGCCTTCCTACAACAGGGCTTGGACTTGGGCCTTTGGCTGGCCTCCCTAAAAGGTTCATATTTCTGCCTTGTTGATATGGTTTCAGGGAAAAATTGCGACTCTGCCTGATGTTCATACATTCACTCAGGGTGCTTTACGGATTCAACCTCCCTATGTCCCACCTGTGGCTCCTTGGGATTTGTTGGTGGTTCTGGAGGCTTTGCAAGAGTCTCTGTTTGAACCTCTTGAATCTGCGGACCTTAAGTGGCTTTCCCTCAAGGTCTTGTTTCTGCTGGCTATTGCCTCTGCTAGACGGGTATCAGATTTGGGTGCCTTGTCTTGTAGGTCCCCCTATCTGATTTTTCACCGTGACCGGGTGGTTCTTTGAACACACCCTGGTTATCTACCTAAGGTGGTGTCTTCTTTTCACCTTAACCAGGAGATTGTGGTTCCGGCCTTTGTCTCTCAGGATTTATCCCCCAAAGAGCGGTCTTTGGATGTGGTAGGGGCTCTCCGTATCTATGTGAAGAGGACAGCCTCCATTAGGAAGTCTGATTCTCTCTTTGTACTGTTTGGTTTTCACAAACGTAGCTGGCCTGCTAACAAGCAGACCTTGGCCAGATGGATTAGAATGGTGATTGCACATGGTTATGTACAGGCTGGCCTTCCAGCTCCTGCTACCATCAAAGCCCATGCTACTCGGTCTGTTGGACCTTTTTGGGCGGCCCGCCGTGGTGCGACCCTTGAACAATTGTGCAAGGTGGCTACATGGTCCTCAGTGAACATGTTCATAAAGGTTCTATGCCTTCAATACTTCCGCCTCCCAGGATGCTTCCTTTGGACGCCGGGTTCTTGTGCCCGCTACAGTGCTCCCCCTCCCATAAGGAACTGCTTTAGGACATCCCCGATGTTATTCCCTGTGGAATACCAGTGTACCCCGCTGCAGAAAAGGAGATTTATGGTAAGAACTTACCATTGTTAAATTTATTTCTGCGAGGTACACTGGATTCCACAGGGCACCCACCCTGACGCACTTAGCTTCTTTGGGTTTGTATGGTATTAGCCGCTGATACCTTCTCCTGTCGTGAGAATGTGGTGTCTGTGGCTACTAACTGTTGTCGTCTCTTTTACCTGCTGCTGCATTGGACTGGTTAACAAAACTGAGCTCCTGTGCACGGAGGCGGGGTTATAGAGGAGGCGGCGCTGAGCATCTTGGGAACAGTCAAAGCTTTTTGCCTGTTGGTGCCTCGGATCAAGATCCTACTCTACACCCCAATGTTATTCCCTGTGGAATCCAGTGTACCTTGTAGAAAGAGATTTAACAACAGTAAGTTCTTACCATAAATCTCCTTTTTTCACTTTTTTTTTGTTAGTAAATTTGGCCACATAACATTATAAGTATGGGGAATGCGATGTGGGTTACTTAAAAAAGTGAATTAAAGGGGGCGGGAGTACCACGGGTGGGGGAGGGGTAGGGGGTGCTGCAGGTGTGGGTGCTACGGGTGGGGGGCGGATGTGGTGGATGCTGCGGGTGGTGGGCGGATGTGGTGGATACTGTGGGTGCCACGGGTGGGGGAGGTGCGGGGGTGGGGTGGAGGGTGCGGTGGTGTAGTGGGAAGGAGGTGGGTATGGGTGTGGGGTGGGGGGTGCTGCGGGTGGGGGAGGGGCGGGGGGTGCCGCGGGTTGTGGGTGCTATGGGTGGGGGCGAGAGTGCTGCGGGTGGGGGAGGGGTGTGTGCAGTGGGTGGGGGACGGATGTGGTGGGTGCTGCAGGTGGGGTGGAGGGTGCGGGGGTGTAGTGGGGGGAGAGGTGGGTATGGGGGTGGGGGAGGTGCGTGGGGTGCTGCGGGTGGGGGAGGGGCGGGGTTTGCTATGGGTGGGGGAGGGGGCAGAGTGCAGTGGGTGGGGGAGGGGTGTGTGGCGCGGGTGGGGGGCAGATGTGGTGGATGCTGTGGGTGCCGCGGGTGGGGTGGAGGGTGCGGGTGGGGGGGAGGTGCGGCTACGGGGGTGTGGTGGGGGTCCGGATGCGCTGCGGGCAGGGAAGGGAGCGGGGGGTACTGCGGGTGTGGGTGCTGCGGGTGGGGGAGGGGGCGGGAGTGCCGCGGGGCGGATGTGGTGGTGCTGCGGGTGGGGGCGGGAGTGCCGTGGGTGGGGGTGATGCGGGTGTTGGTGTTACGGTTGGGGGCAGGAGTGCTGCGGGTGGGGGTCGGATGTGGTGGATACTGTGGGTCCCGCGGGTGGGGGAGCGGCGGGTGGGGTGGAGGGTGCGGGGGTGTAGCGGGGGAGGAGAGGTGGGAGAGGGGCGGGGGTGCCATGGGTGGGGGAGGGGCAGGGGTGCTGCGGGTGGGCGAGGGGCGGGGGGTTCCGCGGTTTGTAGGTGCTGTGGGTGGGGGAGGGGGCGGGAGTGCCGTGGGTGGGGGAAGGGGCGGGAGTACCGCAGGTGGGGGAGGGGCATGTGCCGTGGGTGGGGGACGGATGTGGTGGGTGCCACGGGTGGGGGAGGGGGCGGGAGTGCCGCGGGTGGGGGAGGGGCGGGAGTGCTGCCGGTGTCGGTGCAGCGGGTGAGAGGGTGTGGGGTGGCACGGGGCGTGTGCCGCAGGTGGGGGACGGATGTGGTGGGTGCCGCGGGTGGGAGGGTGCGAGGTGATGCGGGGCCTGTACCGAGTGGATGCTGTGGGTGCCACGGGTAGGAGGGGGGCGGGTGCGGCAGTCAGAGGTCGTCCACGGCATTCTCCTCCGGACTGTGCGGCAGCTGAGCAGTCCCGGCTGCAGTGTCACCAGGGTGCAGGGAGTGTACGGGGAGGGGGGAGAGAGGGGACTGTGTGGAGACGGGGAGGGAACTGGGCGGACCGAGGGAGGGGACTGTCCCTGGCCTGCATCCAGCCACCCAGATCTGTGACTGTGACTCCGCCCAGGGCCAAGCACAGAGTCACAAGGCTATTATATAGGAGATAAGGAGCTTTGGCAGAGCACGTGCAGAGGCAAATTGCCAGCATTTCTATGCCTTTGCAATGGCAGTGTTGTTAAACCCCCCCCCCCCCCAGATATCTGCCCAGACTGGGTGATCTCTCCCTGGAGCTCTACGGGGCTGTGAACAAAAATCTGCAAGGTAAGCTAAGTGCACAAAATATCCGCTGCGCTGTACCTCCGTTACTGAAGTCTTCTGCCGTCGTCACTGAAGTCTTCTGTTCTTCTAATACTCACCCGCCTTCTTTCTTCTGGCTTCTGTGAGGGGGGTGACGGCGCGGCTCTGGGAACAAGCAGCTAGGTGCACCAAGTGATCGAACCCTCTGGAGCTAATGGTGTCCAGTAGCCTAAGAAGCAGAGCCCTTAACTCAGAAGAAGTAGGTCTGACTTCTCTCCCCTCACTCCCACGAAGCAGGGAGCCTGTAGCCAGCAGGTCTCCCTGAAAATAAAAAAGCCTAACATAAAGTCTTTCCAGAGAAACTCAGTAGAGCTCCCCTGTGAGTGTCCAGTCTCTCCTGGGCACAGAATCTAACTAAGGTCTGGAGGAGGGGCATAGAGGGAGGAGCCAGTTCACACCCAGTAAAAGTCTTATAGTGTACCCATGTCTCCTGCGGATCCCGTCTATCTATACCCCATGATCCTTTTGGAGTCCCCAGCATACTCTAGGACGTAAGAGAAATATCTGCACGTGGCCATATTTTAGGCCCACTTGAATTGAGCCCATAGTTTCCTCTTTTAGCTGGAGCACCCCCCATCCCTTGTGTAGCAAATGGCAGGGCCGTAACTAGCACCATCAGCAGCACTCCCTCTCCGCCCCTCCGCGGCCGCAGCCACTGTCAGTACTCACTAGACAGTCCAGTGCTGCTGCCTGCCGGAGCCGCCACCTCTGAAGGGACCGCATTCCCCCCGCACTGCCGCAATCTCAGGTCTCCGAGTCCCGCCGATGCTTGTCTCCCGCCGCCTCTGCAGGGGACTCAGGAGAGATGCTGCAGCCACCCAGCTCCCAGGTCTCTGCCTCCTCTGCCATTGACAGCCTGCTGTGGATGCCAGATTGCAAGTCACAGATGAGGGTGAGTATAACACTCTCTCCCTCCCTCCCTCCTTCCCTCCCTCCCATAAAAGGGGGACTGCCTGCCATAATGTGTAAAACAAGGGGGACAGCCTGCCATAATATGTAAAAAGGGGGACTCTGCCTATCCAGGGCCGCCACCAGAAATTGTGGGGCCCGGGACTGAAAAAATAGGCAGCCCCCCCCCCCCCCCCCCCTATCAAGTAGAAGAAAATTCTTACAGGCACTATGTCGGCGCACGCGCCAAAAAATAGGTGTGGCCAAATGCCACATGGGGCGTGGCCAATGAAAATGGGGGCGTGATACACATATGGGGGGAGGGGCAGATACACATGACCCCAATAGTGCCAGATACACGTTGACCCACAGTGCAAGATATACATTGCCCCACAGTGCCAGATATACATTGCCCCACAGTGCCAGATACACATTCCCCCTGTGCCAGATATACATTGCCCCACAGTGCCAGATATACATTGCCCCACAGTGCCAGATATACATTGCCCCACAGTGCCAGATACACAAATGCTCCCAGTGCCAGATATACATTGCCCCACAGTGCCAGATACACATTGCCCCCAGTGCCAGATATACATTGCCCCACAGTGCCAGATATACATTGCCCCACAGTGCCAGATACACATTGTCTCACTGTGCCAGATACACAAATGCTCCCAGAGTGCCAGATACACATTGCCCCAGTGCCAGATACAGAAATGCCCCCACAGTGCCAGATACAGAAATGCCCCCAGTGAAGATACACATGCCCCCACAGTGCCAGATATGCCCCCAGTGCTGATACACATGCCCCCACTGCCGATACACATGTCCCCACAGTGCCTCCCCCCCTCCGCTTCTCACCTGCTGGCTGCTGCTGTAAGGGCCCTAAGGGGAGTAGAGCGCAGCGTGCGCCTCTCCTACCCCTCCGTCTCCAGTGGCGGTGTCTATCTTAACTTCGGCGCCGGCCCGTGAGCCAATCAGAGCTCGCGGTACGGCAGCCAATCAGGAGCCTCAGCTGCCGGTCCGTGAGCTCTGATTGGCTCACGGGCCGGCGCCGAATTTAAGATAGACTTCACTGCCGCTGGAGACGTCAGTGCGCGCCGGGCAGCGGTGGCCGGGAGCGGATCGAGCCGCTTGCTGGCCACCGCTGCTGTAGACAGTGAGTCACTGTGACTCACTGTCTGCAGCGGCGGCTGCCGCCGGGGGAATATTGTGTGTGCAGCCCGGGACCCTCCACTCTGTCAGAGTGGCCGGGCCCATGACAACTGTACACAGGGCACCCCCTTGATGGCAGCCCTGTGCCTACCTAATGTGTAAATAAGGGGGGCTCTGCCTTCCTAATGCTGCTGTAATGTGTAAAAAAAAAAAAGGGGGGATTCTGCCTGCCGTAATGTGTAAAAGGGCGCTCTACCTGCCTAATCTGTAAAAGGGGGACTCTGCCTGCCGTGCTGTGTAAAAGGGGACTCTGCCTGCTGTACTGTGTAAAAGGGGACTCTCGCATGCCGTAATGTATAAAAGGGAGCTATGCCTGCCTTAATGTGTAAAAGGGAGCTTTGTGGCCACGCCCCTTCCCCATGAAGCCACGCCCCTATACGTTTGGCACGCCCCTGTGGCATGCACTAGCCCTTATTTATATATGGGGGGCACCGATGCTGTTTCTTTCACACAGCGCTAATATGTCTAGTTACGGCACTGGCAAATGGCAATGCTTAATATGGTCCTGTTTAGTCTCAGAGAACAGCTACAAGCTGATACAATATTAATATAATCTTCCTGACTCTGGATAAATCTTGAGATGCTTATTTAAGTTATTTCTGAAATGAAATCAAACTGTTTTTTATTTTAAGATATAAAAATGTATGCTAAAATGCAGTACAAAAATAATCCCTGTTATACAGTAAAAACTATTTTAAATGTATGTAATAAAAATAAAATGGTGGTATGAAGGCTCCGACATCGCTATTTACCACCACTCTGATTCCATTTTGCCGTAACTATAGTGGATTAAATTAAAACAAATTGATGCAGTGCCTCCTGGTGGTCGGACTGGCCCACAGGAGTACAGGTGAATTCTTGGGGGGCCCCACTGCCTGAGGGCCCCACCCACTCCTGCAATGTAAGGTACCAGACTGTGGAATGTTTTTAGCAGATTTACATTTTTTTTTTCAAGATGTTTCTTTTTCCTGTGCAGAAGTGTAAATGCCACGTTAAGAGCCTATCTCTTTAGTGCCACGCCTATTATGAAATAATGTTTTCTATTTTCTTCTAAAATACGGATCAGTTTAGACTTTAGACTTAGTCAAATCATAAAAGAACAGTTAGGGGACACCGGGAAAGTTTACATTACATGTGTCACTTTTGGGAATGTATGAAGTTTTATCAGAGCCGGCCCTAACCAATATGATGCCCTAGACAAGATTTTGGCTGGTGCCCCCTTGCATCACCACTGGTTCCGCCTCTGACCTTGCACCTCTTTCCCAGCACCATCACCCCTCACCCGTAGCAGTCCTTATTTTGGTGTTTGTAGTTGTACCCCCTATATTTTAAATAGGAACAGTTCGCACATTTGGCGCAGAGCCCAAAAAGGGGTGTGTTTTTGCTGGCAAGGGGCATGTCCACACAATAACCCCAATTCCAATTATGCCACACAGTACTGCAACTTTATTCACATTTGATAATGTGATATTGTCCATAATTCATATTACATCCCACAGTAGTATCACTTTACTTTATAAAATGTTGCTCCTCACAGTAGAGCCTCTTATTCACATTACATCACACTGAATTGCTGCTTATTCACATTACACCACACCCTATTGCTCTTTATTCACATTAGACGACACAGTAGTGCCCTTTCTATACGCAACACCACATAGTAGAGCATCTTATACACATAATGCCACACATTAGTAATGCATTTATACACATTCCACACAGTAATGAAACTTACACATATGAGACACCTTATTAATGTCCTTATAAACATAATGCGCCTTACATATTATGACCTTTATTAATGCCCTTTTACACATAATGTCCCTTACAGATATGCCACACATTATTAATGCCCTTATACACATAATGACACACATAGTGCCCCCTACACATTTGCTGCACATTATTAGTGCCCCTATACACATAATGACACACATAGTGCCCCTTACACATATGTTGCACATTATTAATGCATTTTTACATGACACACATAATGCTTCTTACACATACTCCAAACACTACTGCACAACCAACCCACTGACATGCACACTAACACTGTGACCTCTGCCTCTGCTTGGATACCGATGTGTCCTCCTAAATCTTGCCTCAATGCTAACGTTTAATGAAAATTATTTGCATTGCTATGTGGCTAGGATGCACAAGCAGCTTCTGCTGATTAAAATTATATGCGGCATGCCTATATACTGTGTGAGATGGTGGCTGTATCTGCATATGAAATGCTACACACAGAATATAGGCATGCCGCATATCATTTTAATCAGCAGAAGCTGCTGATGCCCCTAGGCATATCAAATGCCCTAGGCAATTGCCTAGTTTGTCTATGCCTATGGCCGGCTCTGAGTTTTATTATATAGCTTGGGGTTGTATTTACTAAAGGTCGGTTTTCATTGATGAAAATCGATCTAAGTCGAGGTTGAGTTTCCAGGGCTAAAACACACATTTACTCTACTAACATTAAAAGATGAATATAAAAAATCAGCTGTTACTAAATGTGTGTTTTAGACCTGGAAACTCAACATCGATTTGAAATCGGTAAGAATCGATGGAAATCAACCTTTAGTAAATATACCCCTTGGAGTGGTCACAAATTCACATTCTTCACCACTTTGTCTCATTATAAAAATCTTGCTTACAATATGTAATCTCGTTTCAGCACTGCTCTAGAAAACAAGGGGCCTGACACTAGTGCGGTGCATGGCGCAAAGTACCGATGTCCGGTACTTTGAGCATGTGCCGAAGCCATACTCCGCATGTGCAGTACGGGTCTGCGATGTCGGACACACATCGGCAGCAAACTGTAAGTGACAGTTTGCTGCCGTTTGGAGGTGACAAAGGCCCAGCTCAGGTCAGTCATGCAGCCGGCTGCCGGTGTCGCAGGTGTCCTAGGACGCAGCTTGGGTCAGTCATGCAGCCGGCTGATGGTGTCACAGGTGATCCTAGGATGCAGCTTGGGTCAGTCATGCAGCCGGCTGATGGTGTCACAGGTGATCCTAGGACACAGCTTGGATCAGTCATGCAGCCGGCTGATGGTGTCGTAGGTGATCCTAGGATGCAGCTTGGATCAGTCATGCAGCCGGCTGATGGTGTCACAGGTGATCCTAGGACGCAGCTTGGGTCAGTCATGCAGCCGGCTGATGGTGTCGCAGGTGATCCTAGGACACAGCTTGGATCAGTCATGCAGCCGGCTGATGGTGTCGCAGGTGATCCTAGGATGCAGCTCAGGTCAGTCATGCAGCGGGCTGATGGTGTCGCAGGTGATCCTAGGACGCAGCTTGGATCAGTCATGCAGCCGGCTGATGGTGTCGCAGGTGATCCTAAGACGCAGCTTGGGTCAGTCATGCAGCCGGCTGATGGTGTCGCAGGTGATCCTAGGACGCAGCTTGGGTCAGTCATGCAGCCGGCTGATGGTGTCGTAGGTGATCCTAGGAAGCAGCTTGGGTCAGTCATGCAGCCAGCTGATGGTGTCGCAGGTGATCCTAGGACACAGCTTGGGTCAGTCATGCAGCCGGCTGATGGTGTCGCAGGTGATACTAGGACACAGCTTGAATCAGTCATGCAGGCAGCTGATGGTGTCGCAGGTGATCCTAGGACACAGCTTGGGTCAGTCATGCAGCCGGCTGATGGTGTCGCAGGTGATCCTAGGACACAGCTTGGATCAGTCATGCAGCCGGCTGATGGTGTCGCAGGTGATCCTAGGACGCAGCTTGGGTCAGTCATGCAGCCGGCTGATGGTGTCGGCCGGTGATCCTTGGACACAGCTTGGGTCAGTCATGCAGCCGGCTGATGGTGTCGCAGGTGATCCTAAGACGCAGCTTGGGTCAGTCATGCAGCCGGCTGATGGTGTCGCAGGTGATCCTAGGACGCAGCTTGGGTCAGTCATGCAGCCAGCTGATGGTGTCGCAGGTGATCCTAGGACACGGCTTGGGTCAGTCATGCAGCCGGCTGATGGTGTCGCAGGTGATCCTAGGACGCAGCTTGGGTCAGTCATGCATGCAGGTGGTGTGACGCCCCCTGCTGCATTAACACATTAGTGCTATCATGCTGCTTCCATGTGAGCAGCAGTGATAGCAACTCCAACCACATCTGAATGAGTCCCCAGGTGCACTAGTGCACCTGAAGTACTCTGTCTTATAACGGATGCTTCCCTGCAGATCTGATCCTATTACCCAGCGGGTTTTATTATTAACATGAAAACACTGTGATGTTTGCTTTATCACTTTATCATCTTATTTCTTCACAATCAGCCACTTCTAAGAATTTCTCACCAACATTTACAGATGTTGGTGTCAAATAAACATTCTGTTAATTGGACAAAGCTGTGAACACTAAGCGGAATTGACTAAATGAAAATTCAGAGCAGGAAACACAGAGCATCCAAACACATCATATTCTACCAAGATGTTCTTCACTTTCTTTATGCAAATACAATTTGGAAAAGATTGCATTTACATAGATGGGCTCAGGTTCAGCCCTCCTAGTCCAGTCTCCTAGTTAGCGGTTCCGAGAGGATGTGGGCAAGTACAAGGTGGAGGCGGGGTGCAAACGGGGGGTGCGGGAGGATAAGGGGTAGTGGGGTCAGGTTCAAACATTAGTGAAAGGGCACAATCAATGAGTGGAGTGTGGCTGGGTGAATGGGGTAACTGCCTTGCGCCTTAGGGGTCCAGGGCTCCAACTCCATTCATCCATTGCTGGCCCATCCTGAGCTAGGTAATAAAAAGGGAAAACAGGAGCAAGTGACTGTACAAGCCTATAGCATCCTACTTCCTTCAAGGCTACAAATAGCGTAGGGGACAATTTGCTTGGGTCCCTCCAACCCTCCTACAAAATATGGCACCAGTGCCAATGCTCATGCACAATGCTATCTTCTGTGCATGCGATCATCTCCCGAGATTCTGATATGGGTGCAGGATGGGAGGCACAGGGCTCCATTGACTCAAGGGCTTGTGTGTACCATGCACTCTGCACCAGTGGTCGGAGTGGAAATTTTGAAGTGGGGGTATGGAAACGTGATGGTTGTAATTATGCGCATGCTCAGGAAAGGAGGTGTGGCCACACAAAAGGGGTGTGTCCTTAAGTGTTGTGTACCACACCATATACCCCTTATACACATTATGCACCACAATAGTAGGACCCCTCATACTATCTAGTACTGGTGCCCCTTACACATTATGCCACATGGAATGAGCCAAAATTCACATTATGCCACAAAGTATAAGCCAAAATTCACATGGAATGAGCCACAATTCACATTATGCCACACAGTATAAGCCAAAATTCACATGGAATGAGCCACAATTCACATTATGCCACAATGAATGAGCCAAAATTCCCACGGAATGAGCCAAAAAATCACATTACGCCACACAGAATAAGCTAAAATTCACAATATTCCACACAGTATGATCCAAAATTCACATTACGCCACACAGTATGATCCAAAGTTCACATTATGCCACACAGTATGATCCAAAATTCACATTACGCCACACAGTATGATCCAAAATTCACATTATGCCACACAGTATGATCCAAAGTTCACATTATGCCACACAGTATGATCCAAAATTCACATTAACCCACACAGTATGATCCAAAGTTCACATTATGCCACATAGTATGAGCCAACATTCACATTATGCCACACAGTCTGAGCCAAAATTCACATTACCCCACACAGTATGAGACAAAATTAAGGGACAGGGAGAGTGACACCAGGGACAATGAGAGTGACAGAGAGAGTGACAGCAGTGACAGGGAGAGTGACAGCAGTAACAGGGAGAGTGACAGCAGTGACAGGGACAGTGACAGAGGGACATAGAGAGTGACGGCAGTGACAGAGAGAGTGACAGAAGTGACAGGGAGAGTGATAGAGGGGCAGAAAGAGTGACAGGGACATAGGGAAGCAGGGTAACATTTCCTAATGAGCAGCGGAGACACTGGGTGGCGGCGCTGCTGAGGAGGAGACCCTGGGCAGCGGCGGTGCAGAGGCGGAATCTGTGGTGGCGGTGTGGAGAGGAGGCCCTCGGTGCGGCTTTGGTGAGGTCTGTCACAACTGAGGGCTGATACTGACCCAGGGAATCCTCAGACATAGGGGCTGGCGTGTATGTGAACCGTGGAGGTAGAATAGGGTTCTTGGACATGCAGGAGATTAAGCACTGTTTGCCCGAAGGCGTGACCACAACAACGGAGTATATAAAACAAAGTCTGTTTATTGAACACACAGTTTAGACACCTTGGCAATTCAGATAACTTTCAACAGTAACTTGTGCAGATAAATATTGCAGTACAGTTCCTGGAAGCGCAGTGGTAATGAATACTGTGGCAATGCAGGATGAGATGTAACAAAGTCCTTGCAAGACCCAGAGTTGGAAAGTCCGTAGGCCACAGCTAACCGCTGTAACAGGGAACTAGCTGGTACTGCCCAGCAGATGACACACTGGAACAGAGGCGTCACTTACCTCCTGGACACCCGGTGCGGCATCAAGGGGAAGGGGTGGAGCTTCGTTGGAAGGGGCGGGGCTTCACGGGCCAGCACCCACTTTTGTAATTTGACGGTCCAAGAAAGGGGTGTGGCTTTGCGGAGGGGGCGGGGATTTGATGGGCGGGGCTTCAGGTCACGACTGACACCCGTTTTTTAGTCACTGGTGGGGTTCGGGAGGTGCGGGCTGCTTGCCAGGGAGTGCTGTGCCTGCAGCGCTGGCTCCTACACAGTGACAGAAGCCGAGTGCTGCACATAATGTAACAGTGCAGTACTTGGCTCCTGCCACTGAGTAGGAGCCGGCATTTTGGTGTCACCCCTCGGCGGGTGACACCCGGGAGCGGGCCGCACCCCCCGCGTGACGCCACTGCACTGGAAGCTGGGTTGGCACAAATGCACAGAGGTTGAAGGGAACTTGGAAGAATTGACGGGGACGCAGGATGGAACCGGTGCAGAGAGAAGGTGTATTAAACTCCCCACTGAAGATAGAGTCCGATGGTGAGTATTGATGGTGAACTGTGGTTCGATGTTGTGTGGTAGATGATGAACGGATCGATGCTGGAACACCGCTGGAGATGGAGAGCGATAATGGAAGTGATACAGAACACAGCTGAGAGCTGGTAGTGACACAAGAACACCGCTGGAAGCGAGACTGGAGCAATGCTGGAAGCCCGTGATGAAGTCACTGTGGATCACGGAGAGCGATGTTGGTAGGCAATGAGAGCTAGGAGTGATACTGGAACACCGCTGGAAGTGATTCTGGAACAACGCTGAAGCCTGGAAGACGGTGATGTATCACTGCAGGACACAGGATGCAATGTAGGAACACTGCTGCAGTCAGGCAGCACCGCAAGATTGTAACTTGTGCGGGGTCTCTTTAAGTGGAGAAAGGTCACAGGAGCTGGAATACTTGGAAGCACAAGCTGGAACATCCACAGACAGGAGAGACATGTATCACTAGGATAGACAACCAAAGCACTGATGATTAGGCAGCCTTGATGCAGGATATTTATACCAGCTGGGATGCAGGTATTGGCTGACCAATCAGGCAGAGTCCAGAGTGCAGCGGATAGGCTGTAGAATGACATGTGATGAAATCAAACATGGCTGCGCCCATGTTTGAATCTGGAGGGAAAGTCTGTTTGAACTTTAGCATGAGGAAATCAGTGGTGATGGTGGCGGAGGCTGCTGGGGACAGGAGACGCCATTCACTATGACGGAAGGGATGAACTGTATAGTTGCCATGACAGCGCCTTCAATCACGGAGAGGAGACTGAGGAGAAGTTGTAACGCGCGCTGCACACAGACAGCGCAGGTGGAATCCAGGCTTGGAGCACTGGGCCAGTCTCAGGAGACACTTAGAAGGTAAGAAGTGGTGACTAATAACCCGGATCATGACAAGGTCCCTATGACCCCCACCATTTGAAATCTGCCACAGACCGACAGCCAATCAGGAGCGGCCGCGCTGTAGCTTCTGATTGGCTGACCGTTCCAGAGTTCCAATTGACGCTTCAACAATGCAAAATTTGAAAGGCGGGGGTCTTCAGTGCTCCAAGTGTCGGTATGCCATACCGGTGTATATCGGCCCACTTTGAGCACTGCTCTGCACCCATTGTATATACCCCATTGTCATGGATGCTACTTTTTTAGCTCAGGAACCTCCTTGGTACACAAGGCAGTAGCTTCTATACGTTAATGAAAGATGACGAAGGTCCCAAGAGTATCCTTCACACTGACATAAAGCGTCATAGAGAAAACAACAGGATTGTAATGGTACCTCTGCCAGATACTGTAAGCTGGTTTCCACTTTCCCTTCTTAGATTTACACTGCTTTATACAGTATATTCACTCTTCAGATGACTCTAAAGTGATTTCACTGGTGAATTCCTTTGAACTGTATACGATTTAAAATAGATCTGAGGAATGGGCAGGTAAGCAATAGCTCAGCTTTGATCTAAGCACTTCCATCTATATTATGCAAGGAGGGATTGTAACACGAAGAACTCTAGAAGCTCTATTGTTTAGCAATATTTTCCTAACAGATCAGGGTTTGTGAGTTTTTATCCAACTGCAAGTGACTATCAGTGACATAGTGAGGTAGCAATCTGTAATAATCTTACTGGTTAATGGTTTAAACCATGTAGTGAAACTGAAAACTGCTCTGACCAATCATTAGTAGGGATCACCACTGTCCATCGATGGTCTTGCAAACATCTATGGTCTTGGCTGATGGCAAATTGGTTTTGCCATTGATGGTGCAGCACCAATGGCACACCATCAATCGTTGTGTCCTAATGTGGAGAACATCTGTAGCACTAGTCTGACGTCTGCACATGCGCAACACTCGGCCATCAAAGGCTGAATCATCAGTGGCTTTCTGTTGATGGTTTAAACACTTCAACCACTGATAGTAGAGTCATCGATGGCCATCATTATTCATATGTGAACCATCCAGATGTTGGGATTGGTTACTCAATCACACAGTTCTGCTTTATCAAGCCCATGCCATCACCCCTCATAACTCATATAATGCAGAAACTCCTCTTAGATTAGAAATACCCTCTATCTCAACATCAAGAAAGACCAGTCACTCTCTCCTTCAGTTAAAAAACAAAGCAGGAGATAGCATTCTAGCCTTCACATACTTCCTGAGCTCGTGCTTGACTACTTTTGAAAACTAGTTTCACGGAGATTATACAGTAGTTGGTAGTAGAATGTCACATGTGAAGCATGGCATGCCATTAGGGGACATGTCATGCTCTGCCCAATGTCTAGCACCACATAAAAGCTTATGTTTGCTTAAATGCTTGTTGCACACTATTTCTATATAACATTAGTAGCAATATACTTGGGGTCATTTTACAAGCATTGATACTAACATTGCTGCCTTCAATACTGGATTTCTTGTTTGCAACTATTTGCAGTGATATTTCTTTTCTTCTCAACAATAAACATGATAAATGTGATGCCTATGCAATAAATTCAAAAATGCAATTTGATTTTGTCTGAATTCTTAATTATCATCTCTTGGTACAAATGGATTTTAAAACTTTTTATTGTATTGTCCTCTTTTGTGTGTTTAACTAAAGATTACTAATAAAACATTCCACAGCTCACACACTAGCATCAGCCACAGAGGCTGAGCTAAGAAGACACATATTGCAGGGGTCAGACAAGCTGTGTTCTATCCTGCCAGGGGTCCCACAAGGATTTTCTGAGAGTCAACAGCATGTTAGGAGGCAATGAAGACTATGGGGCTAATTCAGACCTGATTGTAGCAGCAAATTTGTTAGCAGTTGGGCAAAACCATGTGCACTGAGGGGGGGGGGGGGGCAGATATAACATGTGCAGAGAGAGTTAGATTTGGGTAGGGTGTGTTCAAACTGAAATCTAAATTGCAGTGTAAAAATAAAGCAGGTAGTATTTACGCTGCACAGAAACAAAATAACATACCCAAATCTAAAGGGCCGTACTGACGGGGAGATTTCCCCAGAGATGTGTGCTGAGCGGTCTAGCACAGGCTGCTCAGCACACATCTCTTCCCCCGCTCAGCACAGCACGATGGGGTGGGGGGACACGGGGCGGACACTCATTTCACCCAGCGGTGAAATGAGCGACTTGCTAGATTGTGCCTGCATGCAGGCCAATCTAGCACCGGCAATAGCGACACGCGGGACAGCGCATCGCTGTCGCCGGCACCCCTACACATGGGGGTCATTCCGAGTTGATCGTAGCTGTGCTAAATTTAGCACAGCTACGATCATTCACACTGACATGCGGAGAGATGCCCAACACAGGGCTAGACTGCCCCGCATGTCAATGCCGCCCCCCCTCCCCGCAGAAGTGCAAAGGCATCGCACAGCGGCGGTGCCTTTGCATTTCAAGAGTAGCTCCCGACCAGCGCAGCTTTAGCATGCTGGCCGGGAGCTACTCGTCGCTCCCCGGCCCGCAGCGGCTGCGTGTGACGTCACGCAGCCGCCACGGTCCGCCACCCCCAACGGTCCCCCTAAACAGCGGCTTAACACCGCCGCCCAGCCCCCTCCCGCCCAGCGACCGCCGCTGCCTCAGAGGCAATCGCTAGGCAACGATGGCTGGCATGCGCAGTTCCGACCCGATCGCTGCGCTGCGAGAAACTGCAGCGAGCGATCGGGTCGGAATGACCCCCATGGAGCGATGTTCAGCTAATTTCTAAGCAGATTGCTTAGAAATTATCTGAACATCGCTCCGTGTGTACCCCCAAATGTTATATCTGCTGCAATTGCAGTGCACATGGTTTTGCCCAACTGCTAACAAATTTGAGGCTACGATCGGGTCTGAATTACCCCCTCTCTGCGGCTGCAGTGCCTGTTAGTTCTGGCTGTTACTGGCTATGGCAGACTGAGCTGGGGATTAGAACCATAGCAGGGCTGCAGCGGGAAGTATGGCATTGACCAAAGCATCATCAGGCAGTGTCTACGGTGATACTGCCGGCAGAGTAGAGAAATCAGCAAGTTTCTTGTAGCCCTGATAACCATAAACTTCTTGAGTATGCTGGCACTTGTAGAACTACTAGTACCAGCATACCATAGTAGACAGGGACTACTGGGATCTGTAGTACACCTGGAACAAAATACTAAATATTAAAATATTAAATATTAAATAAAAACAGTGATCCCTGGCTTGTCAGTAATGCCCCTTTCACACATGCGGCTATATCCCGAGTTTTTACACATTAACACGCATCAACCTGGGATTTCTGCATGTGTGAAGAAAACAACCAGGGACCAAGTTCCGGGTCCATGACCCTGCTCCAGACCAGGGTCATAGGGCTGAGATCCGGGAATTTGACTGCTTGCTAGACCCGGGTCACATGTCTGAAAGCAGCATTACTTACCAAACAGAGTGGCTTCTAGTGCCATCATTGGCAGGCTGGCACTTATAGTACGACATATGGCAGCATACCCATGCAGAGGCTTGCTGAAACCAGTAGTGCCACAGGAAAATAATACTGATTCCTTTATGTGAGTAACCTTTATCTCTAAAGGGCCATATACACGGGAGAGATGTGTGCTGAGTGAACCGCTCAGCACACTTCTCTCCCGCCGCTCAGCACAGCGTGATGTGTGCTGAGCGATGCGGGGGAGGACGGGGGCCGCTCATTTCACCCAGCGGATGAAATGAGCGACGTGCTAGATTGAGCCTGCATGCAGGCCAATCTAGCACCGGCGATAGCGATGCGCGGGGCTGCGCATCGCTATCGCTGTGGGGGGGTACACACGAGTGATCTGTGCTTAAAATCTAAGCAATCTAGTCAGATTGCTTAGATTTTAAGCATGGATCTCTCCATGAGTACCCCCCTTAAGGATAAGCTTCTTCTGTGATAGCTGAATGCTACAATAAAAATAAAAAAAATGGTGAAATTGTTTTTTTTTTAATCACTGCAATCTGTGGGTTTTTTTTTAAATAAATAAGGGTCTATAGATTATAATCGCAAGGTGTATACAACAGTACTAAAAAGAAACCATTTATGTTAGTAGCTGTATACAGGTGGTCATTCCGAGTTGTTCGCTCGTTACATTTTTTCGCATTGCAGCGATTTTCCGCTTAGTGCGCATGCGCAATGTTTGCACTGCGACTGCGCCAAGTAAATTTGCTATGCAGTTAGGTATTTTACTCACGGCTTTTTCTTCGTTCAGGCGATCGGAGTGTGATTGACAGGAAGTGGGTGTTTCTGGGCGGAAACAGGCCGTTTTATGGGCGTGTGGGAAAAAACGCTACAGTTTCTGGGAAAAACGCGGGAGTGGCTGGAGAAACGGAGGAGTGTCTGGGCGAACGCTGGGTGTGTTTATGACGTCAAACCAGGAACGACAAGCACTGAACTGATCGCAGATGCCAAGTAAGTCTGGAGCTACTCGGAAACTGCTAAGAGGTGTGTAATCGCAATTTTGAGAATCTTTCGTTCGCATTTTTAAGAAGCTAAGATTCACTCCCAGTAGGCGGCGGCTTAGCGTGTGCAAAGCTGCTAAAAGCAGCTTGCGAGCGAACAACTTGGAATGAGGGCCACAGAGAATTTTATATAAGGTACAAAGATCACTAGGACAAATGTGGGGGGCTGAAAACTTCCGGGAAATATGGTTTTGCCGGCATAGAGCAAGCAAAGAAAAATAATTTCTCACAGGAACCAGATGTCTAGATCTATGCTCTTACACGTATGCATGGTTGGCTTTCCAGTAACGCAGAATTAATTACCTTACCTTTTCCAGGAAAATCTTATCTGTTGTCATTGGTGACCTCCCAAGGCAGCTGACATCCTTGAATTTAATTAGGGTCTTGTTACATCTCATGTCCCTGCATGGCTGTGAAATTGCGTGCAATGGTTATCTAGATAATTTGTGTATTATTTACCAATTACAAGACTTACCATGTCCACACAATTGCTTAAACATTTACAATGTACTCATTCACAATGTACTCATTTCCATCCGTAGCTTTTACTATTGTTTATGATTTATAACAATTGACAGCTGCAAAATGTGTATCTTGACTGTTTTACTTCAGGGAAATAAAATAAAATCCCCTTCCCAGCAAATATCAATTCTCAGAAGTGTAATAGAGCAATAAAGGCATCAACATGAAACGGTAATTTTGGATCAGTTTTTAGTCCTTCATTTCACTTTACCTGTAGATCAGGGGAATTCACTGTGTGCCCCTCCATCTGCGGCATGTGGCATACTCCTGCTGCGGATCTTCATTTATTTACTTCAAGTGTTTCACTGTACTGCGCGACAGAACAGAGTGTAAAATACTTTTATACCCCTTTCACACCGCACAAATAACACGGTATCGACCTGGCATATTTCAAGGTCGACACGGGTCACTGTGCGGTGTGAAAGGGCCCATGGCGAAATCCCGGGTCGTCTGACCCAGTCATTTAATCCAGGAATAAAGCAGTGTTATTCCGGGTTGAATAACGGGTCAGTGGCAGTGAGAATGGGTTGCCGGATTGATGTGACCCGGGACCCATTCACTACACAGGGAGAGGGGGCGCGGAGATGACCTCATCTCCAGCACCACCTCCACCCCCGCCCTCAATGATGCCGCAGTCCCTGCCCCCGTATAGCAACCCGACCCAGCAATATTTCGGGTCGGGAAGGCAGCGTGTAGGGTCAAATGCCGGGTCCCACCTGGTAAGATCCAGTTTCCTATTACCGGGTGGGACCCGGGATTTGCGATGTGAAAGGGGTATTATAGGCACTTTAACTTCATCTGTTTAATCTGACCTAAGGTTACCGTGTTTACATTTTCAGACTCTCATACACACTAGGGTTCATTTTCTTTATCAGAAGCCAGGCATTCTACCAGTATGTTTTAGGAGGAAGCCAGGGTAAACAGCGGAAATTAATGCTGGAAAAAGCAATGCACTGGCGCCCCTAACCACCCATTGATGGTAACCAATTTAAAAAAATCTTAATGCTCCTCTCCTGCGGTCCTGCGCCGTCTCTCCACATGCTTCCATAGGGAGGTAGTTATGTGACCATCGGTCAGGAGACCGCTGGTCACAATACCGACGCCAGAATCCCGCCCCCTTACAGTCCCGACAGTTGGTATGCCGACTAACTGGGAATATAACCTGTGGTGCCACCAAGCTCTCCAGGGGCTTCGCTCTGCTTGCCCCCCCCCCCCCCCCCCCCCCCGGCCATCTGCAATGTAAGCTGAGATTCCGGCGTCGGTATGGTGCCGGTCACATTTACCCAACCCCTTCCATACAGTGAATTGCTGTCAGCACTATGATTTGTGGATAGCTCCAGCCATCTGCCAGTTAGCATGCTGACAGCCATTCACTGTCTGGCTGCAGGTTGAGAGGCAGGTAGAAAATTATGCCTGACTGCTCTGGTGTGTGAACAGCACCCGTACCAGATCCAAAACCCCTAGAATTGTGGGGCCCTGGACAGCTGCCCAGTGTGCCTATATGCTAAGATGGTCCTGTCACCCAAGCTACCCCAAGTCATTCCCCTTTATATGACAGACTCAGGGCCAAATCAATCATGCCCATTTATATGCCAGTCTCAGGGTCCCCTCAATCATGCCCCTCTACATGCCTCAGTCCTCAGTGCTCCTTAATGACAGCCGAGACCTGTCATGGTTTACATACGTTCACCACTGAAGGCATACCTCCCAACTGTCCAAAATCCAGCGGGACAGTCCCACTATTTGGACACTGGGCAGCAGTGTCCCCCGGGTGGGTGAAGGGGGAGGGGCAGTTGGGGAGGCTTTGATCACCCACTGCTCTGTTTTTCTGGGCGGTAAGCAGGGGAGTGCCCAGCTGCTCCGGGAGTGCTGGGCACGAGCCCAAAATGCTGCACCATGGATCAGTGCCACGAGGCCCGTCCACTTGAGCGAGGCCATTCCCACTCCACCTGAGGCCACGCAAAGCCATAAAGTTGTGAAGTATGCTGAAGGTCCAGTACAGTCAGATCTGCATGGCTTGATCCACCACACGCTGACTACAGTAACACCTGTGACCATGACTCACTGGAAGTGGTGCTGCCAATATTGACAACCTCAACCACCAATCAAACCATTGTAACAAAGGAAGAACAGATATGAGTCCCGCCCTTTAACCTATTTAACATCAGCCACGATGAGGACACTGCAAAGACTCCCAGAGGAAGACCAAATCGGTTGAAATGCGTTGGTGGAGACTAACAAGGAACATCACACATCAGCGGATAGCAGGAGAGTGCTGCAAGACCTTCGGACCCACGGCGCAGACACCGGTAAGCCGTACAGACGGACGGGCAGCAAGAGGATCACACAGGTGAGTTCTTCGTTGTGGGGAGGTGCGCTATTGCCACAGGTTCCATACAGATCCTGCGACTAAGCTCCCTCCCCCGTGACCACGACTAGCCCGGCGAGTGCTGCAGGCTCACAGGGAGATCTGTAGCAGGACGAACCGACAGAGCGGGCACACGAGCCGAGCGGCAAGTCTGTCCGGAGCCGCCGAGAGCTCCTGCTGCCCCCCCGCACCTGTACCCCTTATCTCTACGGCCGCAACGAGAGTGCACTTACACCTGCTTTCACTCACAGAGGTACGGGACGCCGTCCTCTGTTATAAAGACAGACATTGAAAGAAACTTTCACAGTCCGGTCAGGACCAGGGATACCTTTACCCGTGAGCCTTTTTAGACTCTTAGGGACCACATTTTGACTTTATTAACCATTTCCAACTCATTAGTCTGTGTGCTATGGCACACATGCTTAATACCACAAGGAATTGATTGTTAATATCAGTGGCACAAGGACAGAGTTGCATGACAAGTGCTCACCATTGGAGCACATGACCGATATATTCGTTTTATATTGTATTTCAGTATTATTTTCTCGTTCTCATTTCACTGCGTTTTTGAGTGTGATTACAATAATTTTGTATGCAAGTAAAACCTATTTTAATTAGTATCCAGTATACTGAGTAGAATTCATTACATTGTTTAATTAAAGGGCAAGGACACCCTTTTGATTAGCAGCACATCCCAAACAGCCAAACTACCCCAGTGTGCAGATTACCCCTATTTGTTGAGATCTGCCAGCACTAAGCCCAGTGGGATTCCCAGACACTGCCCGCCAAGGATGAGCAAGCCTCCTCATACCAGGCAGAACTTCTAAATTATGGACTGTCCAGACTAATACAGGGTAGAAGGTCTGACCCGTCTCCTCAGTGTCTGCGCAGTGAAAGCCTAGATGCGCACTCAAGCAGCTCTCACTGTGAGGGCAATGAGACAGACTTCGGAGAGGAGGACCGGCTGCCGGGGTAAGTATAGGAGCTGGGGGTAGGGGGGGAGGGATTGTCTGAGAAAGAGCTGAGAGGACGGAGCAGAGAGGAGCAGGGCCAGTCAAAGAGGAGGGCAGGCGGTGGAGACTGAGGTCACCCAGCATATGCCAGGCCCATTAAAAAATGAAATGGCATCGCCATTCCTGTAGCAAACTGTGTGGAAATGACAATTAAGTACTGATGTGAATAGACAATGGCTAATTAATGTAGTTAAATGATATACAGTAGTTGCAATGCAGAGCTGGACGTCAATCTGCAAACAGCCAATCAGAAACGGAATCAACTTCACGTATATTTGCACCAGCCCTTCAACACCCAAAACTGATTGTGGAGCTATATTGCTTCAAACTGTAAGGCTGCACTGACACGCACCTCACCTACCATGCCCCCCTCCCTCCACCAACACCCTCCCACACACACTTATTGTGAAGGTGGATGCTTGTGCCTAAGGCAAGCTCTACTGCTCCAAACTGTAAACTTTGTAAAGGCAGCACTGGCACGCACCTCCCCTCCCATACATCCCACTCTTACCCGCCGACACCATTGCCACCTCCAACTCCCACCCCCTTGACACACAAGGGGCTCCTGATGTTATTCATTTCAGCCCACTATTATGTCTGAGAAGGCCGTTTCTCGTGGACTAAACAGGGTGTTTTGTCACGAGAACCGGCATTCTCCGACTAAAGGGCCCAGCACTAAGGGCAGAAATCAGCATTGCACCGGCACTTTTGTTGGATTTCTGCTCGCACCCCTACAGAAATCCTCTCATCAGGCGTCACATCGCGCTGAATTGAATAGCACCGGGAGCTAATTCCCCGTGCTATTCAATCCGCTCTGAATTGAATCGAGCCCAAGGATTGTGGAGCTCTGTTGCTCCAAACTGTAAAGGCTGCACTGGCACGCACCTCACCTCCCAAACCGCCCCACACACACTGTTTGTGGAGCTCTATTGTTCCACAAACTAAAGGCAGCACTCACTGGAGGGCATCTTACCTTCTAATCTTCTATCCTTGGTTTAGCAGCACGCACCTCACTGTCTCTTCTTCCTGTCTTCTCAGCTCCTCCCTCTCTCCGTGTGTATCACATGCACAACACAGTGCAGGGTGAGAGGAGACACTACTAGACAGTGTTATGATCTATGCACTCGGAACCCGAGAGACAGGGTGGCAATAGATGAGCTCCGGATACAAAAACGTGATGCTGCAGTTCAAACTGAGATTTGCAGCAACCCCTAACGGAAAACCCTGCTTCCGTTGTCCTTCCCTAGTGGTCAGACCCTAATTGCCCAGCTGTAATGTGGCACACTGAGCGCAGCATCCTGGCTGCTTAGTAACAGCCGGGACTGCAGTGCTGGGTGGCCGCCCGGCGTCTCCGGTTGCTAGGAAACCGGCCGGGGACAGGGAGTCAGCGGCGGAAGTGACGCGCCGGCCCCATTGCCTAGTAACGTCCGGGCGCCGGTGCGACCCGCCGCCGCTGACAGTACCCCGCTCCTTGAGGAGGGGTTAAGGAACCCCTAAATCCAGGTTTATGAGGAAATTCCTGAAAAAAACATCTTTTTTAGTTTCGGGGCATGCAAATTCCTGTCCCGGACCCAAGATCCCTCCTCCAATGGACCAGAAAATACAGCAGACCACGGGAAAATGTAGAATCCAAAACTTTTTCCACCAGGAATTTCTGTTGGCCCTGAACATCCACAGGAGGTCTACCCTGCATAATTCTCAGAGGAAATTTCCTGGAAAGGACACATGGCTTGAGCAGTGAACAATGAAAGGTGTTGGAAATTTTAAGTGGTTTCGGCAATTGCAGCCGAAAAGCAACCGGATTGACCTTTTTGATAATAGGAAATGGTCCAATGAATCTAGGTCCCAGTTTAGCTGAAGGTTGTCGGAGTTTGATGTTACGGGTTGACAACCACACCTTATCTCCCACCTTAAAGGTGCATGGACGTCAGAACCTATCCGAAAAAAAATTCTCCCGGAAGGCAGTTTTCTTAAGAGCAAGGTGTACCTTCTTCCAAATAGCTCTAAGGCGGGACGTTAAGGCCAAGGAAGAAGATGGACAATTAGGAGTAAAGAAACTGGCTCTGGGATGAAAGCCAAGGACCGAAAAGAACGGAGACACTTTGGTGGATGAATGACAGGCAAACTCGGCCAGGGAAAGATAATCCGACCAATCATTCTGAAGCTTGGCAGTATAAAGACGCAGATACTGCTTCAGTGATTGGTTAACATGCTCCGTTTGCCCGTTGGACTGTGGATGGTATCCCGAGGTTAAACTGAGTCTCATGTTTAATGAGGCACAAAAGAGCTTCCAGAAACGGGCAATAAACTGCAGTCCCCGGTCCGAGACAATATCAATGGGTAATCCATGGAGCCTGAAAATATGGCGAAAGAACAAGACTGCCAAAACCTGAGTGAACGGCAATCGGGGTAAAGCAATGAAATGGGCCATCTTGCTAAATCGATCCACTCCCACCCAGATCACCTGAAAACCAGAAGAGAGTGGAAGATCCACCACGAAATCCATGGAAATGTGTGACCATGGCCTGACTGGAATAGCTAAAGGCCTGAGCTGCCCCACGGGCAGAGACCGGGACACCTTGTGCCTAGTAAAATCTTGACAAGAGAGCACAAACTCCCTAACATCCTTGGAAAGATTAGGCCACCACACCGAGCGAGAGAGTAACTCCAACGTTTTAGCAACACCAGGATGGCCAGCAACTTTGTTATCGTGAAACTCGGCAAGGACACTGCCTCTCAAGAACTCTGGAACGAAGAGACGGTCAATGGGAGTGTTACTGGGAGCCTGCTGCTGAACCTGAACTAATTGTGTGTGTAAATCCTGTATGAGGCCAGTTCGGCTAGAGGATGCTGGAATAATAGGAGTGGCAGGAGTATGGTTATTGTGAACAGGAAGAAAACAGTGTGACAAGGAATCGGCCTTGGTGTTCTTAGAACCGGGCCTGTAGGTGATGATGAAATTGAACCGAGTAAAGAACAGCGCCCAGTGAGCCTGCCGGGAATTAAGCCGCTTAGCTGACTCAATGTACTGTAAATTCTTGTGGTCTGTAAACACAGTGACGGTATGCTTTGCTCCCTCAAGCCAGTGCCTCCATTCCTCAAAAGCCCACTTGATTGCCAACAATTCTCTGTTACCAACATCATAGTTGGTCTCTGCGGAAGATCATTTTTTGGACATGAAAGCACACGGATGAATCATCAACGACTTGGGGTCTTCTTGAGATAGAACAGCTCCCACCCCAACCTCAGAGGCATCTACCTTGACGATGAAAGGAAGATCAGGGTTGGGGTGTCTAAGGACAGGAGCAGAGACAAAGGCCTGTTTCAAAGCCTGGAAGGCACGCTCGGCCTGAGGCGACCACTTAGAAGGATCAGCCCCCTTTTTATTCAAAGCCACAAAAGGGGCAACTAACTCGGAGAAAGCATGAATAAACCGTCTACAATAATTAGCAAAACCTAAAAACCTCTGAATAGCCTTCAAGTTGGTGGATTAAGCCCAATTCAAGACTGCCTGGAGTTTTTTAGGTTCCATAAAAAACCATTCCGGAGAAATAATATATCCTAAAAAGGACACCTCTGTAATGTGAAAATTACATTTCTCCAACTTGGCATACAAGTGATTCTCCCGCAATTTTTGAAGCACTTGCCGCACATGGAAACAATGCTGTTCCGGAGACCCAGAATAAATTAGGATGTATTCCAAATAAACTACCACAAATTTCCCCAGGAAGTCGCGGAGGACATCGTTTATAAGATCCTGAAACACCGCAGGAGCGTTGGACAGACCAAACGGCATCACCAGATATTCATAATGTCCGGACTGTGTACTAAAAGCCATCTTCCACTCATCCCCAGATCTTATTCGGATGAGGGTATACGCTCCTCTAAGGTAAATTTTAGAAAAAATGAGAGGTAAGGGGTAAGTGTTCTTGACAGAAATCTTATTCAGGGCCCGATAGTCAATGCACAGCCTAAGAGATCTATCTTTGTTTTTCAACAAAAAAGAACCCTGCACTCAAAGGGGATTTAGAGGGCCTAATAAATCCTTTCTTTAGACTCTCCTGTACATAGTCATCCATGGCCTTGGTCTCGGGGTCAGACAGTGCATAGAGTCTCCCTTTAGGCAAAGTAGCACCAAGAATGAGGTCAATGGCGCAGTCATAAGAACGATGGGGTGGAAGGACATCTGCATTTCCCTTGGAAAAGACATCTGCAAAGTCCTGGTAAACTGCTGGAATAGGTTCTGAAACAACGACAGCGACTTGTACCGGACGAGTAATACTCCTCTTAGCGCAGTTGGAACCCCACTGTGAAATTTCCCCAGATTGCCAATCAATGGTTGGATTATGGATGGCAAACCAGGGATGACCCAAGACTAAAGGCACGGCCGGACTATGTGTGAGAAAGAATTCAATTCTTTCAGAATGCAAGGCACCCACAGTCAAATGCAATGGTGAAGTCTGATGAGTAATTACCCCGTTAGAGAGGGGCCACCATCTAGATCGCGCAAGGTAATAGGTTTACAAAGCTGGAGCTGTGGAATTCCTAGAGTTTGAGCCAAGTAAGATCCATGAAGTTCCCAGCAGCTCCGCTCTCAATAAATGCTGAAACAAAAGAACTCTGATTCCCTGAAGATACTTCGGCTGGAACTAACAAGGAATCATGTGAGGAGACTAATTGAAGACCTAAGTGAACCCCCTCAACTTTCACTTGGTCAGGGCATTTCCCTGCTTATTTGGGCAGCTGCGTGCAACATGTCCCTTGCCGCTACAGTACAAGCAGAGCCCTAAATTCAACCTCCTGGTTCTCTCTTCAGAGGACAGTCAGGACAGACCCACTTGCATGGGTTCCTCGACGTCCTCAGGGAGAGCAAACACACATGGACTGGGCCTAAAACTAGCCCCTCTTTCAGTCCTCCGCTCCCTGGGACGGGGATCGATCTTAATAGCAAGCTCCATGAGCTTATCCAAAGTCTCTGGAACCGGATACTGAATGAGGCTATCTTTGCTCCTGACAAGCCGAGGCGAAACTGACTGTGCAAAGCAGGATCATTCCAGCCACAGTCGTTCAACCAATGGCGAAACTCAGTACAATACGCCTCTGCTGGATTTTTTACCCTGTCTTAACGCACGTAAATGGCTCTCTGCAGATGCTTCCCTATCCGGATCATCATACAACAGGCCTAAAGATTTAAAAAAAGGCATCCACAGTGAGTAACGCTGCATCATCGCGTTTTAGCCCAAAGGCACAAGTTTGTGGGTTCCCCTGAAGTAAAGACATAACTATGCCCACCCGCTGGGATTCTGAACCTGAGGACCGGGGCCTTAAGCAAAAGTAAAGTTTACAGCTCTCCCGAAAATTAAAAAAATCTTTTCGGTTACCCGAAAAGCGGTCGGGAAGATTCATCTTGGGTACTGGAGCTACACTCGGGAAGTTCGCAAAAGATCCTCTTGAGACCTCACCCGAAGGGTAAGATCCTAAACCATCTGAGTGAGATTTTGGATCTGACTAGCCAATACCTGGCTGGGATTCTGATCTTGCACCGAAGGATTCATGAGGACAGAATTTCAAGGCCACCCTGATTTGTTTTGGGGCCGGTGATAATGTTATGATCTATGTACTCGGAACCCGAGAGACAGGGTGGCAATAGATGAGCTCCGAATACAGAAACGTGATGCTGCAGTTCAAACTGAGATTTGCAGCAACCCCTAACGGAAAACCCTGCGTTTGAACGGGCGGATTAGGTCTGCCCGAACTCCGATGCCACCCGGTCTTAGTAGGTGACAAGGCATTAACCGAGAAAGAGAGAACAAGGGGAAAACTAAGACAGACACAAAAGCGAAATGGGAAACCACAGAAAATAATAAACTAATTTACGTGGGGTGCGGCCGCCAAGAAAAACCGTAACCAAGGTAACGCTGCCCAAATGCCAAATACAAATCCGTCGTAGTTCAGCAAGGACAACAGTGGCGGAACCTCCGCAGAAAACACAACGGCAAGAAGATTAGAATTATACGGCTTCAGCCGTAAGGTGCGGCAGAGCCGCTACTCACGACACTGGAGAAGGTGCACAAAGAAGCAACAAGACCCCAAGGCTGAAGATTCAGGATCATTAGGCTGGAAGGCTGGAACAGATTCCAAGGACCAGGCTCTGGAAACCGGGACACAGGATGCAGGAACGAACTGACTGAAAGCAGGAACACTCCAGAGGAAGGATACAAGCTCCACAGGAAGCCATCACCCGTGAGGCTGCAATGTGCTGGCTCCCAAAAAAAGGCTCTGCTGGCAAATCACAGGAGAGCCAGCAAGACCAGCCCCCAGACCCTAATTGCCCAGCTGTTATGTGGCGCGCTAAGCGCGGCATCCCGGCTGCTTAGTAAAAGCCGGGACTGCAGTGCAGAGCGGCCGCCTGGCGTCTCCGGGTGCTAGGCAACCGGCCGGGGACAGGGATTCAGCGGCGGAAGTGACGTGCCGGCCTCGTTGCCTAGTAACAGCCGAGCACCGGCGCAACTCGCCGCCGCTGACACAGAGTGGACTGTGGGAGTGCGCTGCTGCCGGCTCCCAGCTGTCCAATCAATGTGCGGCCCAGAAGTACTGTATTCTGCAAACAAAAATGTCCCACGTAGCTCTGCTCCATCCCCGTCGGCGACCTCGGTCGGCCCCTCTGGGACCTGCCGGGCCCTAAGCGTCTGCCCACATTGCCTAGTGGTAAATTGGCCTTTGGGGCCCAGGAGCATGACCAATCTGTCCGGAGGATGTAGGAAGAACATGTGTCAAGGCACGCATGCACAGAAGGTGCATTGGGTCGGAGGCAGGCCTCTGTTACTATGGTAACCCTGTCACACCAAGGAGACAGCACAGAGCAAACTCTGCAACACCTACAGGAAAATAATTATTTAACCACCAAGCTCCTGCAGCTTGTCCGGTGATGCGTATAGCATATTACTATGAAATTGCTCACTCGGGTTACCTGAGGATATGTACATGGCTACAGCCTCGCTAAGTCACCTTAGTTACCTCATTGTATTCTACAAGTCTGGCTGCAGTGTCTGCTCCCTAGCTCGTTTTCAACACAGATATCAGCGTTTGTTTGTTTGTTTGTTTGTTTGTATGTTTGTTTGTATGTATGTATGTATGTATGCTGATCCTGTGTTCAATTGGATTTACAGTATCTTCAGTTGTTATGGTTTGCAAATTGCACTCATGGGGCCAAATGTAATAGAGTGAGAGTTTCAGAAAGTCAGAGATTTGGTAAGGTGTTTCTTTTTTTTTTAAAGTGGCAATCATTTACACTGCAAAACCAGGTTGATCATGCAGTGTAAATGATTGCCACTTTAAAAAAAAACTGCAAAACCATACCAAATCTCTCACTTTTTGGTATGGTTTTGCGAGGCTTGGCCCATGGTTGGTAATTGGGGCTCTACCTAATAAGGTTCTGGGATGTGCGATTGTATGATGAATTTGGTGTTTTTGGGTCCCCAGTGGAAGCCCATTTGTCTTATTTGTACCCCCAATATTTGATAAGTAAAACATTAATATAATTTGCAAAAACACAGGCATGTCGCAGCCGTTTTCAGGGAGTGTCTCAGGCTGCGACTGCACTCCCGTACACAGATAAAATGGTGCCGGCACCTTAGTTTGATCGGCCATTCTGAGTGACCATAGCCTCACTCAAGCGGTCAACGTTTTCATGACCTTAATTTCTAGGCTGCGTATGTGTATGCAGTTGAGAACAGCTACGATAGCATATACCAGCAGCTGTTATATTAGCATATTTTCACGCATCCTCTGAGTCAAAGATCACATCTGCTGGATTCCATATAAAGAGCCGTGCGTCGCGGCCATTTTTACTCCAGTCTCAGAGAGTGTAGTGAGGAAAAGTGGGGTGAGGAAATTGGGGTTGGCGAGTCTAGTGCTGCTGAGTCCAGTCCAGTGTAGTCAGTGCCTTATGCTGCATCAGTCCAGCCAGTCACAGTGTTGGTGTCCTCTGCTGCTATATGTCCCCAGTGCTGCTGGCTGCTGTATAAGTCCCTTGCATTTTTGCTGTGTTGTCTTGCATTCGACCAGGGGAAGTGTCTTGTGCAGCATCAGTCCAGTGACCAGTCACAGTGGTGGTGTCCTCTGCTGCCATATATCCAGTGTTACTGCCGTATAATTCCCGTGATACTGGTGTATAATTCCCGTGATATTGCAGTATAATTCTCGGAATACTGGCATATAATTCCTGTGATACTGCCATATAATTCCCGTGATACTGGCGTATAATTCCTGTGATACTGTCGTATAATTCCTGTGACATTGCTGTATAATTCCTGTGATATTGCCATATAATTCCCGGAATACTGGCATATGATTCCTGTGATACTGGCGTATAATTCCTGTGATACTGCCATATAATTCCCATGATACTGGCGTATAATTCCTGTGATACTGCCATATAATTCCCGTGATGCTGGCGTATAATTCCTGTGATACTGCCATATAATTCCCGTGATAATAGCGTATAATTGCCGTGATACTGGCGTATAATTCCAGTGATCTTGCTTTATAATTCCTGTGATATTGCCATATAATTCTCGGAATACTGGTGTACTGGTGTATAATTCCCGTGATACTGCCATATAATGCCTATGATATTGCAGTATAATTCTCAGAATACTGGCGTTTAATTCCTGTGATACTGCCATATAATTCCCGTGATACTGCCGTATAGTTCCAGTTATCCTGCTGTATAATTCCATATAAGTCCATATAATTCCATATAAATACAGTCCAGTGGTGCTGCCATATAAGTTCAGTGGTGCTGTCCTGTGCTGTATATTATTTGCTCCAAATAAAGGAGTTATTAATATTTAATCCAAATAATTTTTAGTGTTTGCCCTGTGAGGTGTAGGGGTACGCTCTCTTGTGCCGCATATTGTGTTATATAACTCCAGAAAAACAATGGAGAACAAACATTTTGAGGATAAAATAGGGAAAGATCAAGAAACACTTCCTCCTAGTGCTGAAGCTGCTGCCACTAGCCATGACATAGACGATGAAATGCCATCAACGTCGTCTGCCAAGGCCGATGCCCATTGTGATAGCAGAGGGCATGTAAAATCCAAAAAGCCAAAGTTCAGTAAAAAGACCCCAAAAAATAAATTTAAATGGTCTGAGGAGCAACGTAAACTTGCCAATATGCCATTTACGACACGGAGTGGCAAGGAACGGCTGAGGCCCTGGCCTATGTTCATGACTAGTGGTTCAGCTTCACATGACGATGGAAGCCCTCATAACTGAGGCCTTGACACTTTTGTTGGTGTTAGACGTGCATCTGGTATCCGCTATTAGTGCAGTGGGATTTAGACAATTGATGGAGGTATTGTGTCCCCGGTACCAAATCGCATCTAGATTCCACTTTACTAGGCAGGCGATAGCGAGATTTTGCCATTTAATTCCAGTGATTTGGACGTATAATTATTGATTACAGTGATCTTGCCAATTAATTACAGTGATTTGGACGTATAATTACTAGAGATGAGCGGGTTCGGTTCCTCGGAATGTGAACCCCCCCGAACTTCACCCATTTTACACGGTTCCGAGGCAGACTCGGATCCTCCCGCCTTGCTCGGTTAACCCGAGTGCGCCCGAACGTCATCATCCCGCTGTCGGATTCTCGCGAGATTCGTATTCTATATAAGGAGCCGCGCGTCGCCGCCATTTTAACTCATGCATTGGAGATGATAGGGAGAGGACGTGCAGTGTTCTCTCAGTTGTGTTCAGTGTGCTGCAAATATCTGTGCTCAGTGTGCTGCAAATATCTGTGCTCAGTGTGCTTGCAAATATCTGTGCTCAGTGTGCTGAAAATATCTACGTTCTCTGCCTGAAAAACGCTCCATATCTGTGCTGCATTGTAGTATTATATTGTAGGAGGACAGTGCAGAATTTTGCTGACCAGTGACCACCAGTATTATATCAGTACGGTACAGTAGTCCACTGCTCTACCTACCTCTGTGTTGTCAAGTATACTATCCATCCATACCTGTGGTGCATTTTAGTTGTGCGCAGTATATATAGTAGGAGGACAGTGCATAATTTTGCTGACCACCAGTATATAATATATAGCAGTACGGTACAGTAGTCCACTGCTCTACCTACCTCTGTGTCATCAAGTATACTATCCATCCATACCTGTGGTGCATTTAAGTTGTGCGCAGTATATATAGTAGGAGGACAGTGCATAATTGTGCTGACCACCAGTATATAATATATAGCAGTATGGTACAGTAGTCCACGGCTCTACCTACCTCTGTGTCGTCAATTATACTATCCATCCATACCTGTGGTGCATTTAAGTTGTGCGCAGTATATATAGTAGGAGGACAGTGCATAATTGTGCTGACCACCAGTATATAATATATAGCAGTACGGTACAGTAGTCCAATGCTCTACCTACCTCTGTGTCGTCAAGTATACTATCCATCCATACCTGTGGTGTATTTAAGTTGTGCGCAGTATATATAGTAGGAGGACAGTGCATAATTTTGCTGACCACCAGTATATAATATATAGCAGTTCGGTACAGTAGGCCATTGCTATTGATATATTACTGGCATATAATTCCACACATTAAAAAATGGAAAACAAAAATGTGGAGGGTAAAACAGGGAAAGATCAAGATCCACTTCCACCTCGTGCTGAAGCTGCTGCCACTAGTCATGGCCGAGACGATGAAATGCCATCAACGTCATCTGCCAAGGCCGATGCCCAATGTCATAGTAGAGAGCATGTAAAATCCAAAAAACAAAAGTTCAGTAAAATGACACAAAAATCAAAATTAAAAGCGTCTGATGAGAAGCGTAAACTTGCCAATATGCCATTTACGACACGGAGTGGCAAGGAACGGCTGAGGCCCTGGCCTATGTTCATGGCTAGTGGTTCAGATTCACATGAGGATGGAAGCACTCATCCTCTCGCTAGAAAAATGAAAAGACTTAAGCTGGCAAAAGCACAGCAAAGAACTGTGCATTCTTCTAAATCACAAATCCCCAAGGAGAGTCCAATTGTGTCGGTTGCGATGCCTGACCTTCCCAACACTGGACGGGAAGAGGTGGCGCCTTCCACCGTTTGCACGCCCCCTGCAAGTGCTGGAAGGAGCACCCGCAGTCCAGTTCCTGATATTCAAATTGAAGATGTCACTGTTGAAGTACACCAGGATGAGGATATGGGTGTTGCTGGCGCTGAGGAGGAAATTGACAAGGAGGATTCTGATGGTGAGGTGGTTTGTTTAAGTCAGGCACCCGGGGAGACACCTGTTGTCCATGGGACGAATATGGCCATTGACATGCCTGGTCAAATTACAAAAAAAATCACCTCTTCGGTGTGGAATTATTTTAACAGAAATTCGGACAACAGGTGTCAAGCCGTGTGTCACCTTTGTCAAGCTGTAATAAGTAGGGGTAAGGACGTTAACCACCTTGGAACATCCTCCCTTATACGTCACCCGGAGCGCATTCATCAGTGTCATTGACAAGTTCAAAAACTTTGGGTGACAGCGGAAGCAGTCCACTGCCAACTAAATCCCTTCCTCTTGTAACCAAGCTCCTGCAAACCACACCACCAACTCCCTCAGTGTCAATTTACTCCTTAGACAGGAAAGCCAATAGTCCTGCAGGCCATGTCACTGTCAAGTCTGACGAGTCCTCTCCTGCCTGGGATTCCTCCGATGCATCCTTGAGTGTAACGCCTACTGCTGCTGGCGCTGCTGTTGTTGCTGCTGGGAGTCGATCGTCATCCCAGAGGGGAAGTCGGAAGACCACTTGTACTACTTTCAGTAAGCAATTGACTGTCCAACAGTCCTTTGCGAGGAAGATGAAATATCACAGCAGTCATCCTTCTGCAAAGCGGATAACTCAGGGCTTGGCAGCCTGGGCGGTGTTAAACGTGTTTCCGGTATCAACCGTTAATTCACAGGAAACTAGAGAATTGTTTGAGGTACTGTGTCCCCGGTACCAAATACCATCTAGGTTCCATTTTTCTAGGCAGGCGATACCGAGAATGTACACAGACCTCAGAAAAAGAGTCACCAGTGTCCTAAAAAATGCAGTTGTACCCAATGTCCACTTAACCACGGACATGTGGACAAGTGGAGCAGGGCAGACTAAGGACTATATGACTGTGACAGCCCACTGGGTAGATGTATTGCCTCCCGCAGCAAGAACAGCAGCGGTGGCACCAGTAGCAGCATCTCGCAAACGCCAACTCGTTCCTAGGCAGGCTACGCTTTGTATCACCGCTTTCCATAAGAGTCACACAGCTGACAACCTCTTACGGAAACTGAGGAACATCATCGCAGAATGGCTTACCCCAATTGGACTCTCCTGGGGATTTGTGACATCGGACAACGCCACCAATATTGTGCGTGCATTACATGTGGGCAAATTCCAGCACGTCCCATGTTTTGCACATACATTTAATTTGGTGGTGCAGAATTATTTAAAAAACGACAGGGGTGTGCAAGAGATGCTGTCGGTGGCCCGAAGAATTGCGGGCCACTTTCGGCATTCAGCCACCCCGTGCCGAAGACTGAAGCACCAGCAAACACTCCTGAACCTGCCCTGCCATCATCTGAAGCAAGAGGTGGTAACGAGGTGGAATTCAACCCTCTATATGCTTCAGAGGATGGAGGAGCAGCAAAAGGCCATTCAAGCCTATACAGCTACCTACGATATAGGCAAAGGAGGGGGAATGCACCTGACTCGCGCAGTGGAGAATGATTTCAACGTTGTGCAAGGTTCTGCAACCCTTTGAACTTGCCACACGTGAAGTCAGTTCAGACACTGCCAGCCTGAGTCAGGTCATTCCCCTCATCAGGCTTTTGCAGAAGAAGCTGGAGAGATTGAAGGAGGAGCTAAAACAGAGCGATTCCGCTAGGCATGTGGGACTTGTGGATGAAGCCCTTAATTTGCTTAACCAGGATTCACGGGTGGTCAATCTGTTGAAATCAGAGCACTACATTTTGGCCACCGTGCTCGATCCTAGATTTAAAACCTACGTTGGATCTCTCTTTCCGGCAGACACAAGTCTGCAGGGGTTCAAAAACCTGCTGGTGAGAAAATTGTCAAGTCAAGTGGAACGTGACCCATCAACAGCTCTTCCTTCACATTCTCCCGCAACTGGGGCTGCGAGGAAAAGGCTAAGAATTCCGAGCCCACCCACTGGCGGTGATGCAGGGCAGTCTGGAGCGAGTGCTGACATCTGGTCCGGACTGAAGGACCTGCCAACGATAACTGACATGTCGTCTACTGCCACTGCATATGATTCTGTCACCATTGAAAGAATGGTGGAGGATTATATGAGTGACCGCATCCAAGTAGTCACGTCAGACAGTCCGTACGTATACTGGCAGGAAAAAGAGGCAATTTGGAGGCCCTTGCACAAACTGGCTTTATTTCACCTAAGTTGCCCCCCCTCCAGTGTGTACTCTGAAAGAGTGTTTAGTGCAGCCGCTCACCTTGTCAGCAATCGGCGTACGAGGTTACTTCCAGAAAATGTGGAGAAGATGATGTTCATCAAAATGAATTATAATCAATTCCTCCGTGGAGACATGCACCAGCAATTGCCTCCAGAAAGTACACAGGGACCTGAGATGGTGGATTCCAGTGGGGACAAATTAATCATCTGTGAGGAGGGGGATGTACACAGTGAAAGAGGTGAGGAATCGGAGGATGAGGAGGAGGTGGACATCTTGCCTCTGTAGAGCCAGTTTGTGCAAGGAAAGATTGATTGCTTCTTTTTTGGTGGGGGCCCAAACCAACCAGTAATTTCAGTCACAGTCGTGTGGCAGACCCTGTCGCTGAAATGATGGGTTTGTTAAAGTGTGCATGTCCTGTTTATACAACATAAGGGTGGGTGGGAGGGCCCAAGCACAATTCCATCTTGCACCTCTTTTTTCTTTCATTTTTCTTTGCATCATGTGCTGTTTGGGGAGTATGTTTTGAAGTGCCATCCTGTCTGACACTGCAGTGCCACTCCTAGATGGGCCAGGTGTTTGTGTCGGCCACTTGGGTCGCTTAGCTTAGTCACACAGCCAGAGGTGTATCTAGGGGTCCGAGCGCCCCTGGCAAAGTAAAGGACTGGCGCCCCCCCATATTTGTAACGGCGAAGGCTGAAAAAAAGCGTGTGGCCACTCAATAGTACCCCAAATTCAAATTACACCACACAGTAGTGCCCCTTACTCACATTACACTGCATTACATTCATCTAAGTGTGAAGAAATGATGTATTTTGGAAGGTGAATAGTCAGGAGGTATCTATAGCCATTATAGCGGTTTGTGGCACATACATAGTCACTGCAGGGGCTATGTAGCCTCCAGTTACGGAATGAGCAAGAAGTCGGTAATTAATGGGTTGATATTCCTAGAACTTGGTATTATTAAAGGCAACAGGTAAAGAGCAACAACTCGCAGCCATAATGTCAACTGATTAGGACAGGAGCTGAGCAGCTGATATACCCAGGGCTGGCACGAGCAAAAAAACTTTGGTAAGTGACTATATATTTTGGTGCCACTTAGTGAAATATATTAGGGCATGGCTTCATATGGAAGGGGTGTGACTACAGAATAGTATCGTACCAATGCACACGGAGGGAGGCGGCAACAGTGGGCAGTGAGACAGGACGTTTATAGTTTACTTTTTATGGCACTGGGCAGCAGGCAACCCCCTCCTCTCAGCCAACAGCTGCCTAATCACCAGCAGCAGGCACATGGCACAAAGTACACAGCAGGCACTCATCTCAGACTGGGTGCAGAAGCACAGTGCCCAGCAGAGCTCCGATGTTCTTTCCAGCCATGTGACCCTCCTCCCTAGCTCCGTCCACTCCGACTCTCTCTGTCGTAGGCACATACTTGTGGGCAAGGTGATAGATGTGTGCGGTCATCCGAGCATTACAGTGCTGGCAGTCAGTGCTTATTGCGAACATGGATGTTGGGCAGGGACTCTTCTGGCCAGTAGGTCACCGATCCTCCCGGACTCTGCCTGCAGGGGTATCCCGCCGTCTCTCCCCACAGAACCCGCCCAGCACCGACTCACTCTCTTCCCTGCTTCTGCACTCATTCTCCCCCTGCACCTACACTCTCTCCCCAGCACCTGCACTCTCTTCTCTGCACTCTCTCCCTGCACCTACAGT
Organism: Pseudophryne corroboree; assembly: GCF_028390025.1. Classification (NCBI taxonomy): domain Eukaryota; kingdom Metazoa; phylum Chordata; class Amphibia; order Anura; family Myobatrachidae; genus Pseudophryne; species Pseudophryne corroboree. The sequence goes on from NC_086444.1 coordinate 120,182,599, forward strand.
CTCTCTCTTGCGCCTGCACTCTCACCCTGCGCCTACACTCCCTCCCCTGTGCCTGCACCTACATTCGCTCCCCGACACCTACATTCTCTCCCCTGTGCCTTCACTCCCTCCCCTGTGCCTGTACCTACACTCCCCCGTGCCTACAGTTCCTCCCCTATGCCTGCACTCTCTCCCCTGTGCTTGCACTCTCTACCCTTCACCTCATCAGACCTGGTGCTCTTTGCAGCGGCATACTCTGCCTAATGGTAGAACCGGCATTTGATACTGTATTGCACTCTGAAAGCAGGGACATAGTAAAGGTGGGTACACACTGGCCGATATATCGGGCGTTCTATTGAACAGCCGATATATCGCGGGTCCGTCGGCCAATGTGTACGGCCGATATGTCTGTGAACTCCGTCGTCCACAGACATATCGCGTCGGCCATGCAGCGCAGCCTACGGCCAATATATCTGCCGATATATTGGCTCATCGCTGTGTGTGTACGGGCGACCAGCCGGCCGCCCGTACACATGCTGCGGTGGCCGGCGGTGATTGACAGCTGAACTGGGCGGGAGTATGTACACGCCCGCCCAGTTCATGACGTCAGTCCCCGATGGATCAGGCAGTGTGTATGCACAGCACACTGCCCGATCCATACATAGATATATCTGCCGATCAATTGATCAGCAGACATATCTATCAGTGTGTACCCCCCTTAAGACATGACTAATAAAGAAGAAGAATATATGATTGCTTAGAAGCAGGTAATACAGAAAGTGGCTTGCCTGGGTTGTGCAATGGTCAGTGTATAAACTGTGTAAAATCAGGTGTCTCAGGCTTGGAACTCCCACTCCACCCATCATTATCCCCCCTCTCCAATTCCCTCCAACCCTCACTTGCATTTACTATCAGCAGCAACATCCTGTCCTGACAGAGCACACTGCACCCGCCACCCGTGACCAGATCATGCCCCGGCCAGAACGAAAACAGTTTTCTCGTAACCCCTTCTCTACCAGGCAGCTCAGACTGTGTGCTCGCCTCCTGACAAGTAATAAAGCAGCACAGCATTCACTGCACACTCGCTGCTGCTCGCTCTCACCATCCATCACTCGTGCCTGTGCTGACATGCAGGCTCTGAGAGGAGGGAAGGACTCGGAGGGAACAGCTGCCACTGGATTAACCCTGCCACTACCCTATTATATCTTACCACCACCTCTGTACTCACAAGTTACAGCACGTAACGTCACTCACTGTCCAGTGTCCACAGTTTACTTCCTTGAACATCCCGCGGCTGCTGACAAGTACAGTACACGCCTACTTTGGGCATACAGCCAATAGGCATGCAGCTGTACCAGGCAAGGAGGCTTATGGGAGTTGTAGTTTGTTTAGTTTTTTTCACATAGTGCGGCCGCAGGTGGCACCGCTGGGTGGCGCCCCTCCTCTGCTGGCGCCCCTGGCGAGTGCCATCCTGGCCAAAGCATAGATACGCCCCTGCACACAGCTACCTCATTGCACCTCTTTTTTTCTTTGCATCATGTGCTGTTTGGGGACTATTTTTTAAATCTGCCATCCTGTCTGACACTGCAGTGCCACTCCTAGATGGGCCAGGTGTTTGTGTCGGCCACTTGGGTCGCTTAGCTTAGTCATCCAGCGACCTCGGTGCAAATTTTAGGACTAAAAATAATATTGTGAGGTGTGAGGTGTTCAGAATAGGCTGGAAATGAGTGGAAATTATGGTTATTGAGGTTAATAATACTATGGGATCAAAATGACCCCCAAATTCTATGATTTAAGCTGTTTTTGAGGGTTTTTTGTAAAAAAAACACCCGAATCCAAAACACACCCGAATCCGACAAATAATTTTCATGGAGGTTTTGCCAAAACGCGTCCGAATCCAAAACACGGCCGCGGAACCGAATCCAAAACCAAAACACAAAACCCGAAAAATGTCCGGTGCACATCACTAATAATTACAGTGATTTTGCCAATTAATTCCAGTGATTTGGACGTATAATTATTAATTACAGTGATCTTGCCAATTAATTCCAGTGATTTGGATGTATAATTACAGTGATTTTGCCAATTAATTCCAGTGATTTGGACGTATAATTATTAATTCCAGTGATCTTGCCAATTAATTCCAGTGATTTTGCCAATTAATTCCAATGATTTGGACGTATAATTATTAATTACAGTGATCTTGCCAATTAATTACAGTGATTTGGACGTATAATTACAGTGATTTTGCCAATTAATTCCAGTGATTTCGACGTATAATTATTAATTACAGTGATCTTGCCAATTAATTCCAGTGATTTGGACGTATAATTACAGTTACCTTGCCAGTTAATTCCAGTGATTTGGACGTATAATTACAGTGATCTTGCCAATTAATTCCAGTGATTTGGACGAATAATTACAGTGATTTTGCCAATTAATTACAGTGATTTGGACGTATAATTCCAGTTGGAATTGTTTGTGTCACTTGGCTTAGTCATACAGCTACCTCATTGCACCTCTTCGACATCTTTGCATGAGGGGCTGTTTGGGGCCTAGTTTTTGAAAAGTGCCATCCTGTGTGACACTACCGTATGAGTCCAGGGGTACTGCTGTATTAGTCCTGGGGTACTGCCGTATAAGTCCACCAATTGCAGATTTTTTAAAAAGTGACTGGAGTGTGCTGGAGATGCTGTCAGTGGACCGAACAATTGCGGCCCACCCTCTACATTCAGCCACTGCGTGACACTACTAGATGGGCCAATTGTTTGTGTCACTTGGCTTCATCATACAATTACCTCATTGCAATTCTTTTTCTTCTTTGCATGATGTGCTGTTTGGGGCCTTTTTTTTATATCTGCCCTCCTGTCTGCCACTGCAGTGCCACTCCTAGATGGGCCAGGTGTTTGTGTCGATTGGCTTAGTCATACAGCTACCTCATTGCAATTCTTTTTCTTCTTTGCATGATGTGCAGTTTGGGGCCCTCCTGTCTGTCACTGCAGTGCCACGTCTAGATGGGCCAATTGTTTGTGTCGCTTGGCTTAGTCATACAACTACCTCATTGCAATTCTTTTTCTTCTTTGCATGATGTGCTGTTTGGGGCCTTTTTTCATATCTGCCCTCCTGTCTGACACTGCAGTGCCACTCCTAGATGGGCCAGGTGTTTGTGTTGTCCACTTGTGTCGCTTAGCTTAGTCATTCAGCAACCTCGGTGCAACCTTTGGGCCTAAAAACAATATTGTGAGGTGTGAGGTGTTCAGAATAGACTGGAAATGAGTGGAAATTATTGTTATTGAGGTTAATAATACCGTAGGAGCAAAATTACCCCCAAATTCTGTGATTTTAGCTGTTTTTATGTTTTTTTTTAAATCATCCAAATCCAAAACCAAAACACGAAAGGGTGGTTTTGGCAAAACAAATCCAATACCAAAACACGAAAGTGGAATTAGAACCAAAACCAAAACACATAACACAAAAATTGCCAGCCGCACATCTCCTACGGGTACGCATCTGCTGTCAGGAAAGGAAGTACTGTGACAGATACAGGAGGCATTTGCTGCAGTCCCTTCTTCTTGCATCCTAGGAATAATTAATATTAGCAGGTACCCCACGAAACGGGTGTTTTAAGGAGATATACTTAAAATATAATTTAAGAAATATGTCCCTTAGTATTTTGTAAAGTTATGTTCTAACAATTGCAGAGATAGACTTTTTTCATTTCTTAACTTTAAGGGGCAGATTCAATTAGGCATGGTAGCCACCATAATGGATCCCGAGAGCTTGGGTAGATGAATGTATAACTTCATACACAAGCACCACGTTTTACACAAGCACCAAGTTTTACACAAGCACCAAGTTTCCTTGGCCGACCACTGTGCCTACGGTCCTCAATGTTGTCTGTTTCTTTGTGCTTCAATGCTGAGAAATACAGGGAGGTAGTTATCCAGCATACAATACCATCAGGGACGAATCTGATTGGCTCCAAATTTATTCTGCAGCAGGACGACCCCAAACATACAGCCAATGTCATTCTGAACTATCTTCAGCATAAAGAAGAGCAAGGAGTCCTGGTAGCGATGATATGGCCCCCACAGAGCCCTGATCTCAACATCATCAAGTCTGTCTGGGATTACATGGAGACAGAAGGATTTGAGCAAGCCTACAGCCACAGAAGATCTGTGGTTAGTTCTCCAAGATGTTTGGAACAACCGACTTTACGAGTTCCTTCAAAAACTATGTGCAAGTGTACCTATGTGCAAGTGTACTGATGGTGTTTTGAAGGCAGAGGGTGGTCACACCAAATATTGATATGATTTAGATTTTTCTTCTGTTCATTCACTTTGCATTTTGTTAATTGATAAAAATAAACTATTAACACTACTATAGTATATTTCAAAGCATTCTAACTTTGCAGCATTCTTTGCACACTTGCCTTAAACTATTGCACAATACTATATATATATAGAGGATATCCAGCAACACTACTCCAACAAGCTAAACTTAAAGCTCTATCTATAGACCGGTCTCAATTGTTACAGGTCAAAATTAAAGCACCAGATGAGAATGTGATTCTCCCATGGGTAGGTCAATTTAGTCCTGCTAGCAGTGGTATTAACCATATATCTAAGAAATTATGGCATATAGTTCAGTCTGACCAGGAGTTAAATCTTGGTCACACCAAGCTAATGTCGTGTTACACCAGACGGCATAACATTAGAGACATGCTGGTTAAAGCAGACATTTCCCTCAACCCTCAGGGGTTGTTATATGCCAACGCAAGAGGGTGCATTAGATGTATGTGTACCACATGTCAATTTATGATCAGTGGAAAAACCTTCCAACATCCCCTTACGGGTCGACCTTTGACCATCAATTACACCTTGACGTGTTCATCCAAGTTTGTCATTTATCAGTTGCTGTGTCCGTGTGGGTTGTCATACGTAGGCAAACCTGAAAGAATGCTTAAAGAACGTATGGCAGCCCACCAGTCGGCTATTAAAGCGGCAATTGCCAAAGGATTAAGCGACCAGCCGGTCGCTCGACATTTCTCTTTAGCGCGACATCCGTTAGTGGCATTACGCTACCGGATGATAGACCATGTTCCCCCTCTTACCCGGGGTGGTGATAGGGGTCTCAAATTACTCCAACTTGAAACCAGGTGGATTCATCGCCTGGGGACACTCCACCCCAGAGGCCTCAATGAGCAGTTAGGGCTTAATGCATTTTTGTAAGGTTATCTATGTGTGGCCCATATGGTGGTAATATGTCTTTAAATGGTTGAGGCCGGTTATGCTTTGTGTGTGCACACAGTACTGTTGATCTGTGATATATGATGATCTGTAGTCAGGATTTAACGTATGTTTTAGATCTAGTAAAGCCTTATATCACTGCATTGCCTGTATGCTCACAGCATTACTCTGTGTATATTACTTTGTTTACTATTGTCACCATAGTTACCAGCCATGGGTGATGACGTCATGTGAGAGCGCCGACGGACCTGGCGGGGTGCCTGTGTTCCGGAAGCGCGGTGATGGCATCTGCATGCACTATTTAGGTAAGCATATTTGTCTGTTCTCATTTGACCTGATGAAAATGCACAAGTAAACAGCATTGAAACGTTGTTGATAACTTGGACTTAAGAGTAATTTTGTCCTCGCCGCTTAGAGTGCCGCACCTGTCGTTGCCTGTATCTCATTAATGTGGAGGCACCCAGCGCTATGCATTGATTAATGGGAGAGCCGGACTCCTCTTTGTAGTCCGCTACTTCTTGGACCACGATAGCCCCTCCCTTGTCCGCGTTGCGGATCACGATGTCCTTTCTTTTGCTCAGTTTCTGTAGAGCCTCCCTTTCTTCCCGTTGTAGGTTATGATGTCTTGTGGTTCGCGTCCTGCTACTTGTGTTCTCCAACATCCTGTGGAAAGTCCTGAGTGAGGCGTTGTGGGAAATCGGGTCAAAACGGGACTTGGGACCTAATTGTCGTATCCTGGCGGGCAAAGGGGCCTTTGGTTTAACTGGTGGCTGTTTGCTGTAATGTTCTCTCAATTTTAAAGTGCGGTGCAATTTAAAGGTGTTAATTTTCCAATTAAAGTCATCGCCATAATTTGTGGGTACATATGTAAGCCCCTTGCTGAGGACTTTTGTCTCCGCTGGGCCCCCGCACGGGGAAGAAGCAGAAATGCACTAGACGGGGCGGACAAAACAAAAGACAGAACCCGACCAAAATTGCCCAGGGGGAAGAAACATTAATATTTAATTTGTCTAATACTACACTTTCTCCAGCGGAGACAAAAGTCCAAAGGGGACCAACCTGTGGCTAAACACTTTGTTGAGCACAGACACACAATGGCCACCTTTAAGCACAGGATTATAGATCATGCACCAGATTCCACGCGTGGAGGAAATAGAGGCAAAAAACTTTTGCAGCTAGAGTCCAGGTGGATCCATAAACTAAACACCCTTAAACCAGCAGGACTCAACGATAGTCTAGAGATGAGCGGGTTCGGTTTCTCTGAATCCGAACCCGCCAGAACTTCATGTTTTTTTTCACGGGTCCGAGCGACTCGGATCTTCCCGCCTTGCTCGGTTAACCCGAGCGCGCCCGAACGTCATCATGACGCTGTCGGATTCTCGCGAGGCTCGGATTCTATCGCGAGACTCGGATTCTATATAAGGAGCCGCGCGTCGCCGCCATTTTCACACGTGCATTGAGATTGATAGGGAGAGGACGTGGCTGGCGTCCTCTCCGTTTAGAATTAGAATAGATTAGAGAGACACTTGATTTACTAATTTTGGGGAGCATTAGGAGTACTCAGTAGTGTACAGTGCAGAGTTTTGCTGATAGTGACCAGTGACCACCACTTTTATTTATAATCCGTTCTCTGCCTGAAAAAAGCGATACACAGCACACAGTGACTCAGTCACATACCATATCTGTGTGCACTGCTCAGGCTCAGGCCAGTGTGCTGCATCATCTATTATCTATATATAATATTATATATATCTGTCTGACTGCTCAGCTCACACAGCTTATAATTGTGGGGGAGACTGGGGAGCACTACTGCAGTGCCAGTTATAGGTTATAGCAGGAGCCAGGAGTACATAATATAATCCGTTCTCTGCCTGAAAAAAGCGATACACAGCACACAGTGACTCAGTCACATACCATATCTGTGTGCACTGCTCAGGCTCAGGCCAGTGTGCTGCATCATCTATTATCTATATATAATATTATATATATCTGTCTGACTGCTCAGCTCACACAGCTTATAATTGTGGGGGAGACTGGGGAGCACTACTGCAGTGCCAGTTATAGGTTATAGCAGGAGCCAGGAGTACATAATATAATCCGTTCTCTGCCTGAAAAAAGCGATACACAGCACACAGTGACTCAGTCACATACCATATCTGTGTGCACTGCTCAGGCTCAGGCCAGTGTGCTGCATCATCTATTATCTATATATAGTATTATATATATCTGTCTGACTGCTCAGCTCACACAGCTTATAATTGTGGGGGAGACTGGGGAGCACTACTGCAGTGCCAGTTATAGGTTATAGCAGGAGCCAGGAGTACATAATATATTATATAGTGAGTGACCACCAGACACACAGTGCAGTTTATTTAATATATCCGTTCTCTGCCTGAAAAAAGCGATACACACAGTGACTCAGTCAGTCACATACCATATCTGTGTGCACTGCTCAGGCTCAGGCCAGTGTGCTGCATCATCTATATATATTATATATCTGTCTGACTGCTCAGCTCACACAGCTTATAATTGTGGGGGAGACTGGGGAGCACTACTGCAGTGCCAGTTATAGGTTATAGCAGGAGCCAGGAGTACATAATATTATATTAAAATTAAACAGTGCACACTTTTGCTGCAGGAGTGCCACTGCCAGTGTGACTAGTGACCAGTGACCTGACCACCAGTATATAATATTAGTAGTATACTATCTCTTTATCAACCAGTCTATATTAGCAGCAGACACAGTACAGTGCGGTAGTTCACGGCTGTGGCTACCTCTGTGTCGGCACTCGGCAGCCCGTCCATAATTGTATATACCACCTAACCGTGGTTTTTTTTTCTTTCTTTATACATACATACTAGTTACGAGTATACTATCTCTTTATCAACCAGTCTATATATTAGCAGCAGACACAGTACAGTGCGGTAGTTCACGGCTGTGGCTACCTCTGTGTCGGCACTCGGCAGCCCGTCCATAATTGTATATACCACCTAACCGTGGTTTTTTTTTCTTTCTTTATACATACATACTAGTTACGAGTATACTATCTCTTTATCAACCAGTCTATATATTAGCAGCAGACACAGTACAGTGCGGTAGTTCACGGCTGTGGCTACCTCTGTGTCGGCACTCGGCAGCCCGTCCATAATTGTATATACCACCTAACCGTGGTTTTTTTTTCATTCTTTATACATACATACTAGTTACGAGTATACTATCTCTTTATCAACCAGTCTATATTAGCAGCAGACACAGTACAGTGCGGTAGTTCACGGCTGTGGCTACCTCTGTGTCGGCACTCGGCAGCCCGTCCATAATTGTATATACCACCTAACCGTGTTTTTTTCTTCTTTCTTTATACATACATACTAGTTACGAGTATACTATCTCTTTATCAACCAGTCTATATATTAGCAGCAGACACAGTACAGTGCGGTAGTTCACGGCTGTGGCTACCTCTGTGTCGGCACTCGGCAGCCCGTCCATAATTGTATATACCACCTAACCGTGGTTTTTTTTTCTTTCTTTATACATACATACTAGTTACGAGTATACTATCTCTTTATCAACCAGTCTATATATTAGCAGCAGACACAGTACAGTGCGGTAGTTCACGGCTGTGGCTACCTCTGTGTCGGCACTTGGCAGCCCGTCCATAATTGTATATACCACCTAACCGTGGTTTTTTTTTCTTTCTTTATACATACATACTAGTTACGAGTATACTATCTCTTTATCAACCAGTCTATATATTAGCAGCAGACACAGTACAGTGCGGTAGTTCACGGCTGTGGCTACCTCTGTGTCGGCACTCGGCAGCCCGTCCATAATTGTATATACCACCTAACCGTGGTTTTTTTTTCTTTCTTTATACATACATACTAGTTACGAGTATACTATCTCTTTATCAACCAGTCTATATATTAGCAGCAGACACAGTACAGTGCGGTAGTTCACGGCTGTGGCTACCTCTGTGTCGGCACTCGGCAGCCCGTCCATAATTGTATATACCACCTAACCGTGGTTTTTTTTTCTTTCTTTATACATACATACTAGTTACGAGTATACTATCTCTTTATCAACCAGTCTATATATTAGCAGCAGACACAGTACAGTGCGGTAGTTCACGGCTGTGGCTACCTCTGTGTCGGCACTCGGCAGCCCGTCCATAATTGTATATACCACCTAACCGTGGTTTTTTTTTCTTTCTTTATACATACATACTAGTTACGAGTATACTATCTCTTTATCAACCAGTCTATATTAGCAGCAGACACAGTACAGTGCGGTAGTTCACGGCTGTGGCTACCTCTGTGTCGGCACTCGGCAGCCCGTCCATAATTGTATACTAGTATCCAATCCATCCATCTCCATTGTTTACCTGAGGTGCCTTTTAGTTGTGCCTATTAAAATATGGAGAACAAAAATGTTGAGGTTCCAAAATTAGGGAAAGATCAAGATCCACTTCCACCTCGTGCTGAAGCTGCTGCCACTAGTCATGGCCGAGACGATGAAATGCCAGCAACGTCGTCTGCCAAGGCCGATGCCCAATGGCATAGTACAGAGCATGTCAAAACCAAAACACCAAATATCAGTAAAAAAAGGACTCCAAAACCTAAAATAAAATTGTCGGAGGAGAAGCGTAAACTTGCCAATATGCCATTTACCACACGGAGTGGCAAGGAACGGCTGAGGCCCTGGCCTATGTTCATGGCTAGTGGTTCAGCTTCACATGAGGATGGAAGCACTCAGCCTCTCGCTAGAAAACTGAAAAGACTCAAGCTGGCAAAAGGCAAAGCACCGCAAAGAACTGTGCGTTCTTTGAAATCCCAAATCCACAAGGAGAGTCCAATTGTGTCGGTTGCGATGCCTGACCTTCCCAACACTGGACGTGAAGAGCATGCGCCTTCCACCATTTGCACGCCCCCTGCAAGTGCTGGAAGGAGCACCCGCAGTCCAGTTCCTGATAGTCAGATTGAAGATGTCAGTGTTGAAGTACACCAGGATGAGGAGGATATGGGTGTTGCTGGCGCTGGGGAGGAAATTGACCAGGAGGATTCTGATGGTGAGGTGGTTTGTTTAAGTCAGGCACCCGGGGAGACACCTGTTGTCCGTGGGAGGAATATGGCCGTTGACATGCCAGGTGAAAATACCAAAAAAATCAGCTCTTCGGTGTGGAGGTATTTCACCAGAAATGCGGACAACAGGTGTCAAGCCGTGTGTTCCCTTTGTCAAGCTGTAATAAGTAGGGGTAAGGACGTTAACCACCTCGGAACATCCTCCCTTATACGTCACCTGCAGCGCATTCATAATAAGTCAGTGACAAGTTCAAAAACTTTGGGTGACAGCGGAAGCAGTCCACTGACCAGTAAATCCCTTCCTCTTGTAACCAAGCTCACGCAAACCACCCCACCAACTCCCTCAGTGTCAATTTCCTCCTTCCCCAGGAATGCCAATAGTCCTGCAGGCCATGTCACTGGCAATTCTGACGAGTCCTCTCCTGCCTGGGATTCCTCCGATGCATCCTTGCGTGTAACGCCTACTGCTGCTGGCGCTGCTGTTGTTGCCGCTGGGAGTCGATGGTCATCCCAGAGGGGAAGTCGTAAGCCCACTTGTACTACTTCCAGTAAGCAATTGACTGTTCAACAGTCCTTTGCGAGGAAGATGAAATATCACAGCAGTCATCCTACTGCAAAGCGGATAACTGAGGCCTTGGCATCCTGGGTGGTGAGAAACGTGGTTCCGGTATCCATCATTACTGCAGAACCAACTAGAGACTTGTTGGAGGTACTGTGTCCCCGGTACCAAATACCATCTAGGTTCCATTTCTCTAGGCAGGCGATACCGAAAATGTACACAGACCTCAGAAAAAGAGTCACCAGTGTCCTAAAAAATGCAGCTGTACCCAATGTCCACTTAACCACGGACATGTGGACAAGTGGAGCAGGGCAGGGTCAGGACTATATGACTGTGACAGCCCACTGGGTAGATGTATGGACTCCCGCCGCAAGAACAGCAGCGGCGGCACCAGTAGCAGCATCTCGCAAACGCCAACTCTTTCCTAGGCAGGCTACGCTTTGTATCACCGCTTTCCAGAATACGCACACAGCTGAAAACCTCTTACGGCAACTGAGGAAGATCATCGCGGAATGGCTTACCCCAATTGGACTCTCCTGTGGATTTGTGGCATCGGACAACGCCAGCAATACTGTGTGTGCATTAAATCTGGGCCAATTCCAGCACGTCCCATGTTTTGCACATACCTTGAATTTGGTGGTGCAGAATTTTTTAAAAAACGACAGGGGCGTGCAAGAGATGTTGTCGGTGGCCAGAAGAATTGCGGGACACTTTCGGCGTACAGGCACCACGTACAGAAAACTGGAGCACCACCAAAAACTACTGAACCTGCCCTGCCATCATCTGAAGCAAGAAGTGGTAACGAGGTGGAATTCAACCCTCTATATGCTTCAGAGGTTGGAGGAGCAGCAAAAGGCCATTCAAGCCTATACAATTGAGCACGATATAGTAGGTGGAATGCACCTGTCTCAAGTGCAGTGGAGAATGATTTCAACGTTGTGCAAGGTTCTGATGCCCTTTGAACTTGCCACACGTGAAGTCAGTTCAGACACTGCCAGCCTGAGTCAGGTCATTCCCCTCATCAGGCTTTTGCAGAAGAAGCTGGAGGCATTGAAGGAGGAGCTAACACGGAGCGATTCCGCTAGGCATGTGGGACTTGTGGATGCAGCCCTTAATTCGCTTAACAAGGATTCACGGGTGGTCAATCTGTTGAAATCAGAGCACTACATTTTGGCCACCGTGCTCGATCCTAGATTTAAAGCCTACCTTGGATCTCTCTTTCCGGCAGACACAGGTCTGCTGGGGTTGAAAGACCTGCTGGTGACAAAATTGTCAAGTCAAGCGGAACGCGACCTGTCAACATCTCCTCCTTCACATTCTCCCGCAACTGGGGGTGCGAGGAAAAGGCTCAGAATTCCGAGCCCACCCGCTGGCGGTGATGCAGGGCAGTCTGGAGCGACTGCTGATGCTGACATCTGGTCCGGACTGAAGGACCTGACAACGATTACGGACATGTCGTCTACTGTCACTGCATATGATTCTCTCAACATTGATAGAATGGTGGAGGATTATATGAGTGACCGCATCCAAGTAGGCACGTCACACAGTCCGTACTTATACTGGCAGGAAAAAGAGGCAATTTGGAGGCCCTTGCACAAACTGGCTTTATTCTACCTAAGTTGCCCTCCCACAAGTGTGTACTCCGAAAGAGTGTTTAGTGCCGCCGCTCACCTTGTCAGCAATCGGCGTACGAGGTTACATCCAGAAAATGTGGAGAAGATGATGTTCATTAAAATGAATTATAATCAATTCCTCCGCGGAGACACTGACCAGCAGCAATTGCCTCCACAAAGTACACAGGGAGCTGAGATGGTGGATTCCAGTGGGGACGAATTGATAATCTGTGAGGAGGGGGATGTACACGGTGATATATCGGAGGGTGAAGATGAGGTGGACATCTTGCCTCTGTAGAGCCAGTTTGTGCAAGGAGAGATTAATTGCTTCTTTTTTGGGGGGGGTCCAAACCAACCCGTCATATCAGTCACAGTCGTGTGGCAGACCCTGTCACTGAAATGATGGGTTGGTTAAAGTGTGCATGTCCTGTTTTGTTTATACAACATAAGGGTGGGTGGGAGGGCCCAAGGACAATTCCATCTTGCACCTCTTTTTTCTTTTCTTTTTCTTTGCATCATGTGCTGATTGGGGAGGGTTTTTTGGAAGGGACATCCTGCGTGACACTGCAGTGCCACTCCTAGATGGGCCCGGTGTTTGTGTCGGCCACTAGGGTCGCTAATCTTACTCACACAGTCAGCTACCTCATTGCGCCTCTTTTTTTCTTTGCGTCATGTGCTGTTTGGGGAGGGTTTTTTGGAAGGGACATCCTGCGTGACACTGCAGTGACACTCCTAGATGGGCCCGGTGTTTGTGTCGGCCACTAGGGTCGCTTATCTTACTCACACAGCGACCTCGGTGCAAATTTTAGGACTAAAAATAATATTGTGAGGTGTGAGGTATTCAGAATAGACTGAAAATGAGTGTAAATTATGGTTTTTGAGGTTAATAATACTTTGGGATCAAAATGACCCCCAAATTCTATGATTTAAGCTGTTTTTTAGTGTTTTTGGAAAAAAACACCCGAATCCAAAACACACCCGAATCCGACAAAAAAAATTCGGTGAGGTTTTGCCAAAACGCGTTCGAACCCAAAACACGGCCGCGGAACCGAACCCAAAACCAAAACACAAAACCCGAAAAATTTCAGGCGCTCATCTCTACGATAGTCTAGGCCTCATTGACTTCATCTAGATCTGGTCCTTATGAACAGAAAAATTTAATTTATTAATTAAAACATAAAATGTAATTAAGAACATCCTTAGCACTAGCTATCACTGACATCCAGTTTCACAACGTGAGTGCAGGGAGAGTGGGATAACTATATGGAATGAAGGGATCTATGAGCCGATACAGGGACAGATAGTGTACGTGGATTAGAAATGAAAATTTTCACCTATAGACATGATTTAGATATCCGAGAAATGGCTAGAAACCTAGTTTCCTTGTGTTTTTAATGTTTACTGTATGTTGATGTTGTTTTAGTTTTCTGTTTTTTTCACCATTGGATAGACTGGTGTTGTACACTGAAAATAACTTTTTTATCACGGCATTATGCACTTTAACTCTCTTGATTATCGGGGATTGCCAAGAGATATATCACTATAACTAATATTGAGGTTTGTAAGCCGTGTCATAAGATTGAGTATTCACGGCGAGATGTACATATTGGTTACCATGGTGTTTTTGCAGATTGGTAGCTGGGTTGCTATGGACGCGCCTCCCGGCGCCGACGTGTCACTTCCGGCGGGACGCCGCTGACGTCACTCGAAGGCCCGGGACGGCGCGGCCAGCGACACCGGACAGAGAGGGATGCACTGGAGGAGGGGGTAAGTGGTATTTAAAGTCACTGTTGTGTGTTATGCATTTATCCTGATGAAGGGGGAAACCCCGAAACGTTGATCACTGCACCAATACAGCGTGTTGTTATTTTGCAAGACTCCGAGTGCCGCCTCTTCATTTCCAAGTGATATACTACATAGGGCAGTGTCCCTGACGGAGGGCACCTGAGCAAGCCAGCCCCATAGCAGGGGTTCGTGCCGAGTGCCGGAGCAAGATTGTTGGTTATATATATATAGACAAATCGAAAATGAATCGCACACACTTCCAATTTCAAATGGGTGCCCGGTCAATCAATCATGTATAGGCAAATGCGGAGTTCCCACATAAACCAGCACACCAAAAAGTAGCAGCAAATTCAATTAGTTCATTTTAATCCATCAAAATTCCATACAAAGTGCAATGTGCAAGCATAGCCATAGGCAATAGAAAACTTGGTACTTAGCAGTTCAGCATATCAGCATATATGAACGAGTGGCAGCTCCTACAGCTGTTTCGGTGCCGTAGCACCTTCATTATGGAAAAAAGCCATCAGTGTATGGCTTTTTCCCATGATGAAGGTGCTACGGCACCGAAACAGCTGTAGGAGCTGCCACTCGTTCTGATATGCTGATATGCTGAACTGCTAAGTACCAAGTTTTCTATTGCCTATGGCTATGCTTGCACATTGCACTTTGTATGGAATTTTGATGGATTAAAATGAACTAATTGAATTTGCTGCTACTTTTTGGTGTGCTGGTTTATGTGGGAACTCCGCATTTGCCTATATATATATATATATATATATATATATACACACACACACACACACACACACACACACACACACACACACACACACACACACACACACACACACACACACACACATTGGGAAAAAAAAGTTATCTTATTGGAAGATACAGTTTCACTTACACTTTTACAGTATTATTCTATGTATTTTCAATTACAAAACATCAGAATTTTGGTACTTACCGATAAATCCCTTTCTCCGATTCCACAGGGGACACTGGAGCGCAGTTACAATGGGGAAATAGTAGGCAGTAACTGGGAGCTGGCACTTTAAAACTCAAACACTGTGGCTAGCTCCTCCCCTACTATGTCCCCCCTCCAAGCCAGTCTACGTAAAACTGTGCCCGAGGAGAGCTGGAATAAACTAACGTTAAAGTAGAGGAGGTTAACGTCGCCATGTAAACCAGGATAACACGAAACCAACTTGGAACCTAACAAAAGCTTAACCTGAAACCACCAAGCAGTCACATAGTGATCTGCGAACCGTTAAGCGAACAAGGAGGAGACAGCGCTGGGTGGGCGTCCAGTGTCCCCTATGGAATCGGAGAAAGGGATTTATCGGTAAGTACCAAAATCCTGATTTCTCCTTCATCCACTAGGGGACACTGGAGCGCAGTTACAATGGGGACGTCCCAGAGCTCCCAAAACGGGCGGGAGAGCGCTGAGAGTCCTGTAAAACCGCTCGGCCAAACTGTGACGCAGAGGCCGCAAAAGTGTCAAACCTGTAAAATTTGACAAACGTATGTCGGCCCGACCAAGTAGCTGCCCGACATAAAGAAGTCATGGAGACCCCACGGGCAGCCGCCCACGAAGGTCCCACAGAACGCGTAGAGTGCGCTGAAATTGAATCCGGAGGATCCCGAGAAACTGCCAAATAAGCCTGTCTGATGGTCAGCCGAATCCATCGTGACACAGTCTGCTTAGAAGCCGGCCAACCACGGCGGGTTGCATCGTATAAAACAAATAAGGAATCGGACTTCTGAATAGCCTTAGACCTATCCACATAGATCTTGAGCGCTCTGACTACGTCCAATGATCTTGAATCCGGAGAGTCTACCGAGAGAGCCGAAACCACAAGTGGCTGATTGATGTGAAAATCGGACACCACCTTAGGTAGAAAAGACATGCGAGTACGGAGCTCGGCCCTATCAGCATGAAACACCAGGTAAGGAGGACGACAAGAAAGAGCCCCAAGTTCCGACACCCGTCTAGCCGAAGCGAGAGCCAGGAGAAGAACCACCTTCCAGGTGAGATATTTCATCTCCACTGACTCCAGCGGCTCAAACAATGAGGATTGCAGAAAAGCGAGAACCAGAGTGAGGTTCCATGGTGCTGTTGGGGGGCGAAAGGGAGGCTGTATACGTAAAACCCCCTGAAAGAAAGTCTGAACATATGGCAGCAAGGCTAACTTTTTCTGGAAAGAGCCGAGACCTGCACCTTTAGTGAACCCAGTCTTAAGCCTGCCGAAAAACCCGCCTGCAAAAAACTGAGAAGGCGGGTCAAGCGAAAAACAGAAGGAGAAAACTGTTACGTTCACACCAAGCTACATAAGCCTTCCAAATGCGGTAGTAGTGAGAAGATGTGACTGACTTTCTAGCCCGAAGCATAGTAGGTATAACTGTACGAGGAATCCCCTTCTTTTTCAAGATGGCCTTCTCAACAGCCACGCCGTCAAACGTAGCCTGCGTAAGTCTGGATAAAGAAAAGGACCCTGTTGCAGAAGATCGTCCCGTAGTGGCAGGGGCCAAGGCTCGGCTACTGACAACAGGCGGAGGGTGGAGTACCAAGTCCTGCGCGGCCAATCTGGCGCCACCAGGAGGACCAAAGCGTTTTCTCTCTTGATGCATTGTAGAACCCGAGGCAACAGCGGGAAGGGAGGAAAGAGATAAACGTACCGGAAATTCCAAGGAGCCGTGAGGGCATCCACGCCCGCCGCCGCCGGGTCTCTCGTTCGAGCGTAATAAAGAGGCAGCTGATGGCTCATGCGGGACGCCATGAGGTCGATCTGTGGTCTTCCCCACCGGCGGACAAGCTGACAAAACACCTGGGGATGGAGTGACCACTCTCCCGGATGCATGTCCTGTCGGCTGAGGTAATCGGCTTCCCAATTTTCCATTCCTGGAATGAATATCGCCGAGAAGGACAGCGCATACTCCTCCGCCCAGAGAAGTATGTTGGTGACCTCCCTCATCGCCGCACGGCTGCGAGTGCCGCCCCGACGGTTGATGTATGCTACCGTTGTGGCGTTGTCGGATTGAACCCTGACCGCTCGACCGCGCAGCAGGTGATGTGCCTGAAGTAGGGCGTTGTATACCGCCCGTAGTTCGAGAATGTTTATCGGGAGAGCGGATTCGTGAATCGACCAGCGTCCCTGGAACCGATGTTCGAGGGTCACTGCCCCCCAGCCTCGCAGACTTGCGTCCGTGGTGAGAAGAGTCCAATCCCACACTCCGAACCTCCTTCCTTCCAACAGATGTGCCGACTGGAGCCACCAGAGAAGCGACGACCGTGCCTTTGGAGATAGCGTCACCCGCTGATGAAGGAACAGATGAGATCCTGACCACTGATGTAGAAGACACAGCTGAAACGGTCGAGAGTGAAAGCGACCGTATGGAAGAGCTTCGAACGCCGCTACCATGCACAGATACACCGACACCCGACGGTGCCGAAGGACCAACCTTACCAGCGTCTGAAAAGACAGGATCTTGTCCTGAGGAAGGAAAACCTTCTGACGGACCGTGTCGAGAATCATTCCCAAAAACAGCAACCGTTGTGAGGGGCATAAGTGAGACTTTTGGAAGTTCAGGATCCACCCGTGCTGAACCAGAAGGTCCTGCGTTATCCAGATATTCTGAAGAAAAAGCTCCGCCGAGCGTGCCTTTATGAGCAGATCATCCAGATAGGGAACAATCGTCACACCCTGCTCACGAAGTAGGGCCATCATGACCGCCATGACTTTTGTGAACACTCTGGGAGCAGAAGAGAGACCGAACGGAAGGGCCTGGAACTGGAAATGAGCCTCCTGTATCGCGAACCGGAGAAAAGCCTGATGAGGAGGCCAGATGGGAACATGTAAGTATGCATCTTTGATGTCTAAGGACGCCAGAAACTCGTTTTGCTCCAAACCCGCAATAACTGACAGGAGGGATTCCATCTTGAACTTGAATACCCTCAAATACTGATTGAGATCCTTCAAGTTCAGGATTGGCCTGACCGAGCCGTCCGGCTTCGGTACGAGAAACAGGCTTGAGTAATATCCCTGTTTCCGATGCTGAGAGGGAACAGGGATCAGTACCCTTGTGGCTAGAAGCTTCTGGACCGCTGCCTGCAAGGCAACTCCTTTGTCGGAAACTGGTAAACCCGTGGTGAAAAACCGATGGGGCGGAAGGGTCTGAAAATCGAGCTTGTAACCGCAAGTGATGAGATCCCTGACCCAAGCATCTGGGCAGGACTGTATCCAGACTTCCTTGAAGTCCCACAGACGAGCTCTTACCCTGTGGTCCCCCAGGTGGGAGGGGAGCTTGTCATGCGGTGGTAGTGGCGGCGGATTTAACCTCTGACTGGGTTGAGGCTGTGGAACCTCTGCCTCTCCCACTATGGCCACGGGAGGCGGAAGCTCCCCCACTGGCCTGGCCTCGAAACCTGGAAGGAGCCCGAAAGGATCGAAAGGAGTGACCCCTATAGGGCCTGCGATAGGCTGGAGCAGCAGAAGGAAGATAAGTCGACTTACAACGGTGGCCTGAGAAATCCAGGCATCCAGACCCTTACCGAACAGGACCTCTCCCGTAAAGGCCAACTCTTCTGCTGCCCGCTTGGACTCCGTATCCGCTTGCCACTGCCGCAGCCAGAGAGCTCTGCGAGCCGAAATTGCTAAAGCGGAAATCCTAGCACAGATGATGCAGATGTCCTTGGAAGCCTCGCAAAGATAGAGGGCTGACTCACGGATGTGTTCCGCCAACTGTATCAGTTGACCCACGGGCAAATCGTCCCGAATTCCAGAGGACAATTGCTCTGCCCAAGCCTCCATCGTCTTGTTGACCCAACAACCTACCTGCGCTGGGCGATGTAATACCCCCGCCGCCGAGTAAATAGTCTTCAAGGTGGATTCCAATTTCCTATCTGACGCCTCTTTAAGTGAAGTTGCTCCCGGAACCGGCAGAACCGTCTTCTTGGACAGATGAGACACCGAAGGATCCACAATCGGAGAGGTCTCATAACGCGTCCTGCTATCTGCGGGAAAAGGATAGGAAGACATTTTTCTTGATACCTGAAACTTTGCGTCTGTATGTTTCCAGGCTGCCGTGATGAGCGCATCTAGCTCCTTCGAAACTGGAAAAGTCACCGGCAAGCATTGGTCGGTGCCAAACCTTGAAGGGCGTAAGGCGTCCTGCTCCGTCTCCTCCACCTGCAATACTGAGCGAATAGCAGTAATAAGAGCCTCAATACCCTGAGCAACTGGTTCAGAGTCCTCGTACACCTGATCGTCATCAATATCCTGTACATTTACCACCACCTCATCTAACTGAGGCATATCATCGTCAGAATCCTGCAACACAGAGGCTAGCAATCTCTTTTTAGAAGCCTGTGGGGTGGGGGGTGGGGGGGGCTAAAGGACGGGGCTTGGGAAGGGATTACCGCCCTAGAGAGCCCTTCAACTGATTTTGCAAGGGAAATAGCCCATGCTGGTTCAGGCTCCGCCACCGGGACCGGCTGTCGGACCCGGGCCACCTCTCTGTCTTCTCTAGAGGCCTTCAGTTCCCTAGTCAGCAGGGACATAACCTCCGTGAGCTGTGATGTCCATGCAGGGGTGCTCTGGGGTTCTGATGAGGACTGGGTAGATTCTGACCCCCCCTCCTCACATAAATGAAGACTCTGCTTCTGAGTTGCCTTGGAGCCTTTGCCTGCCATGGCAGCACCAAGCTGTCACCCTCCCCCACACACACACAGCAATAGGCAGAAGGGGAGGGAGGGGGGAGAGCAGGGAGCAGCTCAGCCACAGCAGCCCAAAGTAGCCTGCACTGTACTGTGCAGTGTAAACAGCTAATAAAAAAATACAGATGCCCACAGTGCCCCCTGTCCCCACTGTAACCAGCTCACAGCTGTTTCGGTGCCGTAGCACCTTCATTATGGAAAAAAGCCATCAGTGTATGGCTTTTTCCCATGATGAAGGTGCTACGGCACCGAAACAGCTGTAGGAGCTGCCACTCGTTCTGATATGCTGATATGCTGAACTGCTAAGTACCAAGTTTTCTATTGCCTATGGCTATGCTTGCACATTGCACTTTGTATGGAATTTTGATGGATTAAAATGAACTAATTGAATTTGCTGCTACTTTTTGGTGTGGTGGTTTATGTGGGAACTCCGCATTTGCCTATATATATATATATATATATATATACACACACACACACACACACACACACACACACACACACACACACACACACACACACACACACACACACACATTGGGAAAAAAAAGTTATCTTATTGGAAGATACAGTTTCACTTACACTTTTACAGTATTATTCTATGTATTTTCAATTACAAAACATCAGAATTTTGGTACTTACCGATAAATCCCTTTCTCCGATTCCACAGGGGACACTGGAGCGCAGTTACAATGGGGAAATAGTAGGCAGTAACTGGGAGCTGGCACTTTAAAACTCAAACACTGTGGCTAGCTCCTCCCCTACTATGTCCCCCCTCCAAGCCAGTCTACGTAAAACTGTGCCCGAGGAGAGCTGGAATAAACTAACGTTAAAGTAGAGGAGGTTAACGTCGCCATGTAAACCAGGATAACACGAAACCAACTTGGAACCTAACAAAAGCTTAACCTGAAACCACCAAGCAGTCACATAGTGATCTGCGAACCGTTAAGCGAACAAGGAGGAGACAGCGCTGGGTGGGCGTCCAGTGTCCCCTATGGAATCGGAGAAAGGGATTTATCGGTAAGTACCAAAATCCTGATTTCTCCTTCATCCACTAGGGGACACTGGAGCGCAGTTACAATGGGGACGTCCCAGAGCTCCCAAAACGGGCGGGAGAGCGCTGAGAGTCCTGTAAAACCGCTCGGCCAAACTGTGACGCAGAGGCCGCAAAAGTGTCAAACCTGTAAAATTTGACAAACGTATGTCGGCCCGACCAAGTAGCTGCCCGACATAAAGAAGTCATGGAGACCCCACGGGCAGCCGCCCACGAAGGTCCCACAGAACGCGTAGAGTGCGCTGAAATTGAATCCGGAGGATCCCGAGAAACTGCCAAATAAGCCTGTCTGATGGTCAGCCGAATCCATCGTGACACAGTCTGCTTAGAAGCCGGCCAACCACGGCGGGTTGCATCGTATAAAACAAATAAGGAATCGGACTTCTGAATAGCCTTAGACCTATCCACATAGATCTTGAGCGCTCTGACTACGTCCAATGATCTTGAATCCGGAGAGTCTACCGAGAGAGCCGAAACCACAAGTGGCTGATTGATGTGAAAATCGGACACCACCTTAGGTAGAAAAGACATGCGAGTACGGAGCTCGGCCCTATCAGCATGAAACACCAGGTAAGGAGGACGACAAGAAAGAGCCCCAAGTTCCGACACCCGTCTAGCCGAAGCGAGAGCCAGGAGAAGAACCACCTTCCAGGTGAGATATTTCATCTCCACTGACTCCAGCGGCTCAAACAATGAGGATTGCAGAAAAGCGAGAACCAGAGTGAGGTTCCATGGTGCTGTTGGGGGGCGAAAGGGAGGCTGTATACGTAAAACCCCCTGAAAGAAAGTCTGAACATATGGCAGCAAGGCTAACTTTTTCTGGAAAGAGCCGAGACCTGCACCTTTAGTGAACCCAGTCTTAAGCCTGCCGAAAAACCCGCCTGCAAAAAACTGAGAAGGCGGGTCAAGCGAAAAACAGAAGGAGAAAACTGTTACGTTCACACCAAGCTACATAAGCCTTCCAAATGCGGTAGTAGTGAGAAGATGTGACTGACTTTCTAGCCCGAAGCATAGTAGGTATAACTGTACGAGGAATCCCCTTCTTTTTCAAGATGGCCTTCTCAACAGCCACGCCGTCAAACGTAGCCTGCGTAAGTCTGGATAAAGAAAAGGACCCTGTTGCAGAAGATCGTCCCGTAGTGGCAGGGGCCAAGGCTCGGCTACTGACAACAGGCGGAGGGTGGAGTACCAAGTCCTGCGCGGCCAATCTGGCGCCACCAGGAGGACCAAAGCGTTTTCTCTCTTGATGCATTGTAGAACCCGAGGCAACAGCGGGAAGGGAGGAAAGAGATAAACGTACCGGAAATTCCAAGGAGCCGTGAGGGCATCCACGCCCGCCGCCGCCGGGTCTCTCGTTCGAGCGTAATAAAGAGGCAGCTGATGGCTCATGCGGGACGCCATGAGGTCGATCTGTGGTCTTCCCCACCGGCGGACAAGCTGACAAAACACCTGGGGATGGAGTGACCACTCTCCCGGGTGCATGTCCTGTCGGCTGAGGTAATCGGCTTCCCAATTTTCCATTCCTGGAATGAATATCGCCGAGAAGGACAGCGCATACTCCTCCGCCCAGAGAAGTATGTTGGTGACCTCCCTCATCGCCGCACGGCTGCGAGTGCCGCCCCGACGGTTGATGTATGCTACCGTTGTGGCGTTGTCGGATTGAACCCTGACCGCTCGACCGCGCAGCAGGTGATGTGCCTGAAGTAGGGCGTTGTATACCGCCCGTAGTTCGAGAATGTTTATCGGGAGAGCGGATTCGTGAATCGACCAGCGTCCCTGGAACCGATGTTCGAGGGTCACTGCCCCCCAGCCTCGCAGACTTGCGTCCGTGGTGAGAAGAGTCCAATCCCACACTCCGAACCTCCTTCCTTCCAACAGATGTGCCGACTGGAGCCACCAGAGAAGCGACGACCGTGCCTTTGGAGATAGCGTCACCCGCTGATGAAGGAACAGATGAGATCCTGACCACTGATGTAGAAGACACAGCTGAAACGGTCGAGAGTGAAAGCGACCGTATGGAAGAGCTTCGAACGCCGCTACCATGCACAGATACACCGACACCCGACGGTGCCGAAGGACCAACCTTACCAGCGTCTGAAAAGACAGGATCTTGTCCTGAGGAAGGAAAACCTTCTGACGGACCGTGTCGAGAATCATTCCCAAAAACAGCAACCGTTGTGAGGGGCATAAGTGAGACTTTTGGAAGTTCAGGATCCACCCGTGCTGAACCAGAAGGTCCTGCGTTATCCAGATATTCTGAAGAAAAAGCTCCGCCGAGCGTGCCTTTATGAGCAGATCATCCAGATAGGGAACAATCGTCACACCCTGCTCACGAAGTAGGGCCATCATGACCGCCATGACTTTTGTGAACACTCTGGGAGCAGAAGAGAGACCGAACGGAAGGGCCTGGAACTGGAAATGAGCCTCCTGTATCGCGAACCGGAGAAAAGCCTGATGAGGAGGCCAGATGGGAACATGTAAGTATGCATCTTTGATGTCTAAGGACGCCAGAAACTCGTTTTGCTCCAAACCCGCAATAACTGACAGGAGGGATTCCATCTTGAACTTGAATACCCTCAAATACTGATTGAGATCCTTCAAGTTCAGGATTGGCCTGACCGAGCCGTCCGGCTTCGGTACGAGAAACAGGCTTGAGTAATATCCCTGTTTCCGATGCTGAGAGGGAACAGGGATCAGTACCCTTGTGGCTAGAAGCTTCTGGACCGCTGCCTGCAAGGCAACTCCTTTGTCGGAAACTGGTAAACCCGTGGTGAAAAACCGATGGGGCGGAAGGGTCTGAAAATCGAGCTTGTAACCGCAAGTGATGAGATCCCTGACCCAAGCATCTGGGCAGGACTGTATCCAGACTTCCTTGAAGTCCCACAGACGAGCTCTTACCCTGTGGTCCCCCAGGTGGGAGGGGAGCTTGTCATGCGGTGGTAGTGGCGGCGGATTTAACCTCTGACTGGGTTGAGGCTGTGGAACCTCTGCCTCTCCCCCTATGGCCACGGGAGGCGGAAGCTCCCCCACTTGCCTGGCCTCGAAACCTGGAAGGAGCCCGAAAGGATCGAAAGGAGTGACCCCTATAGGGCCTGCGATAGGCTGGAGCAGCAGAAGGAAGATAAGTCGACTTACAACGGTGGCCTGAGAAATCCAGGCATCCAGACCCTTACCGAACAGGACCTCTCCCGTAAAGGCCAACTCTTCTGCTGCCCGCTTGGACTCCGTATCCGCTTGCCACTGCCGCAGCCAGAGAGCTCTGCGAGCCGAAATTGCTAAAGCGGAAATCCTAGCACAGATGATGCAGATGTCCTTGGAAGCCTCGCAAAGATAGAGGGCTGACTCACGGATGTGTTCCGCCAACTGTATCAGTTGACCCACGGGCAAATCGTCCCGAATTCCAGAGGACAATTGCTCTGCCCAAGCCTCCATCGTCTTGTTGACCCAACAACCTACCTGCGCTGGGCGATGTAATACCCCCGCCGCCGAGTAAATAGTCTTCAAGGTGGATTCCAATTTCCTATCTGACGCCTCTTTAAGTGAAGTTGCTCCCGGAACCGGCAGAACCGTCTTCTTGGACAGATGAGACACCGAAGGATCCACAATCGGAGAGGTCTCATAACGCGTCCTGCTATCTGCGGGAAAAGGATAGGAAGACATTTTTCTTGATACCTGAAACTTTGCGTCTGTATGTTTCCAGGCTGCCGTGATGAGCGCATCTAGCTCCTTCGAAACTGGAAAAGTCACCGGCAAGCATTGGTCGGTGCCAAACCTTGAAGGGCGTAAGGCGTCCTGCTCCGTCTCCTCCACCTGCAATACTGAGCGAATAGCAGTAATAAGAGCCTCAATACCCTGAGCAACTGGTTCAGAGTCCTCGTACACCTGATCGTCATCAATATCCTGTACATCTACCACCACCTCATCTAACTGAGGCATATCATCGTCAGAATCCTGCAACACAGAGGCTAGCAATCTCTTTTTAGAAGCCTGTGGGGTGGGGGGGGGTGGGGCTAAAGGACGGGGCTTGGGAAGGGATTACCGCCCTAGAGAGCCCTTCAACTGATTTTGCAAGGGAAATAGCCCATGCTGGTTCAGGCTCCGCCACCGGGACCGGCTGTCGGACCCGGGCCACCTCTCTGTCTTCTCTAGAGGCCTTCAGTTCCCTAGTCAGCAGGGACATAACCTCCGTGAGCTGTGATGTCCATGCAGGGGTGCTCTGGGGTTCTGATGAGGACTGGGTAGATTCTGACCCCCCCTCCTCACATAAATGAAGACTCTGCTTCTGAGTTGCCTTGGAGCCTTTGCCTGCCATGGCAGCACCAAGCTGTCACCCTCCCCCACACACACACAGCAATAGGCAGAAGGGGAGGGAGGGGGGAGAGCAGGGAGCAGCTCAGCCACAGCAGCCCAAAGTAGCCTGCACTGTACTGTGCAGTGTAAACAGCTAATAAAAAAATACAGATGCCCACAGTGCCCCCTGTCCCCACTGTAACCAGCTCACTGCGTGTCCCGAACAAAGATCCGCCTCAGCTTCCCACGCTGCAGCCTCCGGAAATGGCCGCCAGCGCGCGCTGAGTCCAGCGGAGTAGAGCGGGGCTAAGCTCTGCCCCATCCGCAAAGGCGCCAAATTTAAACTTGCTTCGCGCCTCCAGCGCGATCCCCGTGCCGGCTCTGTGAGCCGCGCTTAGCGGGGATCAAGGCTGAAGGAGCGGGAGGAGAGCGAGCCGGGACCCGCGTACAGCGGGAGGAGTGAGCCGCGGCCGGGACCAGCCCTAAGAGTGGCGGCGGAGGGGGGAATGGCCTGTGGGAGCGGGTAGGAGCTGCGGCGCAGGGACCAGCCCTAAGGTGCGGAAGGAGACCGGAGCAGTTCACAGTAAATTACCCAGTATAAATAAAAGTGTGCATCCAACCACAACACTGCTTTTACTCACCCCTTGGTGAAGCAGCCCCGACACGCACCGCACGCAGCGGTGTCCGGCCGCACATACTTACCGCTGCCCGAATCTTCTGCCGACGGAGCGGCCCCGACACGCGCCGCACGCAGCGGTGTCCGGTCGGCTCCGGAGAGCTCAGTGTCTCCTTCAGCCTGGGCCAATCCCGAGCTGCACGCAGCTGCGATGGGACCCCGCCGGCAGCTCCCGCGGTGCAGACTGGCAGAGACAGAGCTGCCAGTCTGTGTGTGCAAGAAAGAAAATAAAAAAAATAAAAATAAAAGAAATAAACAAATAAAAAATTCTTCAGCGAAAACCCAAGAGTGACCAGCTCCCTTGGGCACAAAACAAAGACTGGCTTGGAGGGGGGGCATAGTAGGGGAGCAGCTAGCCACAGTGTTTGAGTTTTAAAGTGCCAGCTCCCAGTTACTGCCTACTATTTCCCCATTGTAACTGCGCTCCAGTGTCCCCTAGTGGATGAAGGAGAAAAATAAATATTCGCAGGACTCACAGACTTACTTGTAGAATAACGGTTGTGTCTATGTTGCCTTCGTGCTAAGGACCTGGACGTGACAAAACGAGAGGGCAGGAGAGCACTTCCGCCCTTACAGCATCTAAATGTCTCCTTCGTTCTCCGATCGTTTGGGGCAAATCTATTTCTCTATGCAGCATTGGACCCTCGCGGGCTCGCTTCGCTCGCCACGCATCGGGCTCAGTGTCTCGCTTCGCTCGCCACACTTTACTATTCCAAATAGATTGTGACATGGACCCAGGGGGTTATGGGAAAGGTCCTTAGCGCGAAGAGAATCTAGACGCTACCGTAGAATAACTCACAGAATTACTCACAGAACTCAAAGACTTACAGAATAACTCACAAAATTATTGAAAGAATTACTCACAGATTTACAAAATTACTCAAATTACTCACAGAACTCACAGTCTTACTCACAGATCTCACAAAATTGTCATTAAAGGAACTGCTGCATACGACATATCCATCATTACGGTTTGTTACTATTGTTACAGCATTATGGGAAATTCTCTATGTGTGGTGAATATACTGTATATGTCAGTAATTGAATACTGTGGCCCAGGGACGTGCAGTCAGGGGAGGTAGAGAGCGCCATAATGATTAAAACAATACAAAGAAGATATTAATAGCACATGTTCTGTGACATAGATATCTTCTTTTATTATTCCAATAATTCCCCCCCCCCCCCCCCCCCTGTAAAAATCCCTGCATATTGGGGTGGGAGGCAGCGGGAGAGGTGCATCCGGAGGACAATATGAAGATCGGGAAGGGGGGGGGGGGGGGGGGGGGGCAAGCCATGGGCTGTAATAGCCCATTGAAAAAGGACAGGGAAGCGGCACCAGTATATGTGCCTCAATGACAGGGGCGTAATCTGAGAGGATCCAGTCCCTGCCAGCCATTCTGCAGAGTTCGATCAACAGCGGAGAGCCAGTTTCCCATTTCAAAAAATGAAGCCTCAGCCGCCGCCCCCAGGTGAAGACGCCGGAAGCCCTGGGCAGGCTGCGGCCATTAAAAAGAGCTTAAAGGGCGCTGCTTCCCAGGTGAAGACGCCGGAAGCCCTGGGGAGGCGACCGCCATGAAAAAGAGCTTAAATGCCGCCGCCTCCATGTGAAGGTGCAGTGCAATAAACTATTAAAACATTAGGTGTTGTGTTTTTATTTTAACAATTTTTTTTACAGGTGTCAGTGGGCCCATAATGTCCAGGCATGCTGGCTCTCATGGTTCTCCAAGTGCTGGCATGGTGGGGCAGGCTTGCTGGCACCTGTAGGCCGTCTGTAAAAAAAAATATTGTCCTATCATGAACCCCGCACCCACCGACACCAGGGGTGTGGGGGCATAGCACTGGGCTTTCAGCCCAGTGCTGGTTGTTGCTCAGGAGGGGGGACCCAATTTTTATTTGTGGGGTCCCCACTTTCTGGGGAACAGGGGCGTATCTATGCTTTGGCCAGGATGGCACTCGCCAGGGGCGCCAGCAGAGGAGGGGCGCCACCCAGCGGTGCCACCTGCGGCCGCACTATGTGAAAAAAACTAAACAAACTACAACTCCCATAAGCCACCTTGCCTGGTACAGCTGCATGCCTATTGGCTGTATGCCCAAAGTAGGCGTGTACTGTACTTGTCAGCAGCCGCGGGATGTTCAAGGAAGTAAACTGTGGACACTGGACAGTGAGTGACGTTACGTGCTGTAACTTGTGAGTACAGAGGTGGTGGTAAGATATAATAGGGTAGTGGCAGGGTTAATCCAGTGGCAGCTGTTCCCTCCGAGTCCTTCCCTCCTCTCAGAGCCTGCATGTCAGCACAGGCACGAGTGATGGATGGTGAGAGCGAGCAGCAGCGAGTGTGCAGTGAATGCTGTGCTGCTTTATTACTTGTCAGGAGGCGAGCACACAGTCTGAGCTGCCTGGTAGAGAAGGGGTTACGAGAAAACTGTTTTCGTTCTGGCCGGGGCATGATCTGGTCACGGGTGGCGGGTGCAGTGTGCTCTGTCAGGACAGGATGTTGCTGCTGATAGTAAATGCAAGTGAGGGTTGGAGGGAATTGGAGAGGGGGGATAATGATGGGTGGAGTGGGAGTTCCAAGCCTGAGACACCTGATTTTACACAGTTTATACACTGACCATTGCACAACCCAGGCAAGCCACTTTCTGTATTACCTGCTTCTAAGCAATCATATATTCTTCTTCTTTATTAGTCATGTCTTAAGGGGGGTACACACTGATAGATATGTCTGCTGATCAATTGATCGGCAGATATATCTATGTATGGATCGGGCAGTGTGCTGTGCATACACACTGCCTGATCCATCGGGGACTGACGTCATGAACTGGGCGGGCGTGTACATACTCCCGCCCAGTTCAGCTGTCAATCACCGCCGGCCACCGCAGCATGTGTACGGGCGGCCGGCTGGTCGCCCGTACACACACAGCGATGAGCCAATATATCGGCAGATATATTGGCCGTAGGCTGCGCTGCATGGCCGACGCGATATGTCTGTGGACGACGGAGTTCACAGACATATCGGCCGTACACATTGGCCGACGGACCCGCGATATATCGGCTGTTCAATAGAACGCCCGATATATCGGCCAGTGTGTACCCACCTTTACTATGTCCCTGCTTTCAGAGTGCAATACAGTATCAAATGCCGGTTCTACCATTAGGCAGAGTATGCCGCTGCAAAGAGCACCAGGTCTGATGAGGTGAAGGGTAGAGAGTGCAAGCACAGGGGAGAGAGTGCAGGCATAGGGGAGGAACTGTAGGCACGGGGGAGTGTAGGTACAGGCACAGGGGAGGGAGTGAAGGCACAGGGGAGAGAATGTAGGTGTCGGGGAGCGAATGTAGGTGCAGGCACAGGGGAGGGAGTGTAGGCGCAGGGTGAGAGTGCAGGCGCAAGAGAGAGACTGTAGGTGCAGGGAGAGAGTGCAGAGAAGAGAGTGCAGGTGCTGGGGAGAGAGTGTAGGTGCAGGGGGAGAATGAGTGCAGAAGCAGGGAAGAGAGTGAGTCGGTGCTGGGCGGGTTCTGTGGGGAGAGACGGCGGGATACCCCTGCAGGCAGAGTCCGGGAGGATCGGTGACCTACTGGCCAGAAGAGTCCCTGCCCAACATCCATGTTCGCAATAAGCACTGACTGCCAGCACTGTAATGCTCGGATGACCGCACACATCTATCACCTTGCCCACAAGTATGTGCCTACGACAGAGAGAGTCGGAGTGGACGGAGCTAGGGAGGAGGGTCACATGGCTGGAAAGAACATCGGAGCTCTGCTGGGCACTGTGCTTCTGCACCCAGTCTGAGATGAGTGCCTGCTGTGTACTTTGTGCCATGTGCCTGCTGCTGGTGATTAGGCAGCTGTTGGCTGAGAGGAGGGGGTTGCCTGCTGCCCAGTGCCATAAAAAGTAAACTATAAACGTCCTGTCTCACTGCCCACTGTTGCCGCCTCCCTCCGTGTGCATTGGTACGATACTATTCTGTAGTCACACCCCTTCCATATGAAGCCATGCCCTAATATATTTCACTAAGTGGCACCAAAATATATAGTCACTTACCAAAGTTTTTTTGCTCGTGCCAGCCCTGGGTATATCAGCTGCTCAGCTCCTGTCCTAATCAGTTGACATTATGGCTGCGAGTTGTTGCTCTTTACCTGTTGCCTTTAATAATACCAAGTTCTAGGAATATCAACCCATTAATTACCGACTTCTTGCTCATTCCGTAACTGGAGGCTACATAGCCCCTGCAGTGACTATGTATGTGCCACAAACCGCTATAATGGCTATAGATACCTCCTGACTATTCACCTTCCAAAATACATCATTTCTTCACACTTAGATGAATGTAATGCAGTGTAATGTGAGTAAGGGGCACTACTGTGTGGTGTAATTTGAATTTGGGGTACTATTGAGTGGCCACACGCTTTTTTTCAGCCTTCGCCGTTACAAATATGGGGGGGCGCCAGTCCTTTACTTTGCCAGGGGCGCTCGGACCCCTAGATACACCTCTGCTGGGGAATTCCAGCCCTGGGCTGACTGGTTTGGGGGGGGGGGGGGGGGATGGAGTGTTTAATGCTATGGCAGGGGGACCCCATACTGAGTGTCTCTCCTGCTATGGCATTATCCCCCCTGGCTGGTTCAGCTTGGTGCTGGTTTTGCTTAAGTAGGGAGAACCCTATACGTGTGTGTGTGTGTGTGTGTGTGTGTGTGTGTGTGTGTGTGTGTGTGTGTGTGTGTTTGGGAATGGGGGGGGGGCGCTGTACAGCCAGTGCCTCACCAGTCACTAACTCCACTGCTGTGGCCGGGATGAAATGGAAGCCAAGTTGCATCTGAGTCTGAAAAATTTCAGATTTTGCCGCAAAAGTGTAATAGCATCCAAGTCCATGAAAAGTCTGGGTTTTTTGGGGGGGTGAGTTGTATTTGACAATGTTGAAAATCAGTTACAAGTACACAATCAGAACACATTTACAACAAATACACATTCTTCAAATTGTTAACCTTAAAAACAAAAATAAATACTTTAATCTCTCAAAATAGTCCATGTACTGTACATGTAATTTTTGCACATTTTGTCCTGGCAAATGCATCTTAGATGCAAAATGATGCAATAAGATGAGCAAGCTGATAAAATGATGTGTGGCATGCCTCAGCGACGTGCGATGAGGTCAATGTCTGGGGAGGCACTGGCTAGTATTGTCCCACCCAAGGGATAAGGTTCGATGAAGCGGTAAGCCGCGCTTGGCTCACAAGGGAACTCTCCCTTGAAGCAGTAGCAAAATTTCCACTAGGCACTTGAGGCACGTGCCTAGGGGCCACACTTGTTTGGGGGCGGCACTTGGATGCTTGTTTTGGTACTTGCAGCCTAAAAAGTACCAGTAATTGCAACATATTTCCATTGTACTGCTCCATATGCCATCTTGAATGGAATGTAAAAGGGTAGGACATGCACATACTGCCCCTGTAAGCTGTCCTACTTAGTAAATATGTATACATAATTAAAATGTTATAGTTAGTGTTTTTTTAATAATATTTTTTATTAAATTGACTATCATCAAATGAGGGTTTATTACCAATCAATAAAAATAATAAAATTAGGCAGATCGGGCGGCGCGGCCTTTACTGTTGTGCCTAGGACACCCTCACCCCTAAACCTACCCTGCCTTGAAGGGAACTCTCCCTTCCCCGCAGCCTAACCATAGCCGTCTCCAGGGGTGCCTAAACCTAACCTCCCCCCTTCCTGTGCTCTAACATTAACAGTCCCTGTCATACTTACGATCAGGATGCTGAGTGTCGGGGTTCCGGGATCTGCATTTTGTTTGCTGTCGGAGTTCCGGCATCGGCATTCTGGCCACGTCCCGTCTGAAAGGGGTCTCACCGGGTCATACCCGGGATTTTGTACACGGATCTTTCCTGGGTGTGACCCAGTGAGACCCCTTTCAGACAGGACGTGTCCAGAATGCCGATGCCCGAACTCCGACCTGGCAATGCGGTATGAAAGATGTATTTCTGTACTTTAGAACTTTTCTACCAACAGTGCCCCATATGGATCATGCCAATACTTTTATCCATTGTTTATGCCATATTTACTATAATAAATATACTAACTTAATTCCAAAAATCTACTTATGGTCTTCCCAGTTTTCTCACCACCCCTAATTAGAAGTACCTTCCTGGTGTTGTGCTCTTTTATACTGGAGGGAAGATCAGTGCCACATAGAGTCCGGGGCAGAGAAAGTGATAACCAAGGCTGAAGACAGCTGGTATCCGCAGCGGCAGGCAGCGTGCAGTGGAGCCGCTTACCCAAGCAGTCCTCTGTGCTGCCGACAGGGGGTGTGCGTCACAGAGACCAGTGGCCGTCGGGACCCTTTACAGAGGATGGCCGCCGGTGCCCAGTAACCAGAGTCCATCCCCGGCATACACAGCAGCAGGAGGCCGCTGGTGTGAGAGGTGGATGAAGTTAGTTCCACTCCCATGGACCACGCAATTCACGGACAATCCGAGATGTGCAGATAAGTCCTGGGGCTGCACAAGAATAAGCAATTAGCTGCGCTCGACTGGAACTATGATGCGGTGGATGCACAGGGCTAGCCAGACAGGAGACCGAAGGGAGAGCAGTAAAAGCTGGTGATAACAGCATCGTAGCCAGGGAAGGACTCCTTCGTAAGGCATCCAATCAGGGCGGCTAGGCAGCCGTGTGTCACTCCTTCTTCCTCCCCAACACATCCCTGCATTAGCTCAGGGCACGACCCCCTCATTGAGGCATATGTGATAGTTTCCTCCACTGGTCCCTTTTTCCAGTGCAGTATTGCAGCCGACGGAGTGGCAACGCCCCTTGCTCCAGCCAGTCTCAGATTGTCAAGGAGAGGCAAAGCTCGTCGCTACCTCCTCTATCAAATTATCAAGTTTTGACACTGAAAATTATGTATACAAAGAAAGTATTTAAAACACAGAAGCTATGTTATAAATATCTTCTTTATATTATTCTAAACATTATAATGGAATGTGACAAGTGAGGCTCTGCCTCCCCTGACTGCACGTCCCTGGCATGCCTATATTTTGTGTGTTTTGTGGATAAATCTGTTAGAGATGTGCAACGGGTTTTGTATTTTGGATCTGGATCTCCTTTCATATTTTGGATCTCGATTGGTTTTGCTAAAACCACCCATTTGGATTTTGGTTTTGGATCTGGATTTAAAAAAAAAATAAACATAAAAAAAGCTAAAATCACAGAATTCGTTTTTTTCTTTTTGTTCCTACAGTATTATTAACCTCAATTACATTAATGTCCACTCATTTCCAGTCTATTCTGAACACATCACAATATTGTTTCTAGGCCAAAAGGTTGCACCGAGGTGGCTGGATGACTAAGCTAAGCGACACAAGTGGGCAGCACAAAAACGTGGCCCATCTAGGAGTGGTACTGCAGTGGCAGACAGGATTGCAGTTTTAAAAACTAGACCCAAAAAGGACATAATGCAAAGAAAAACAGAGGTGCAAGATGGAATCGTCCTTGGGCCCTCCCACCCATCCTTATGTGTTTTAAAAAGGACATGCACAGTTTAATAAACCCATCATTTCAGCGACAGGTGGTCCCCCTGGAAAAAGCTTGCCAAGTTCTCAGAATCATAGCTAGCTACAAACATACCACCTCCATATTTGATGACTTTTCACATTATGAGAAGAGGCAAGAGGAAGAGGACAGTGTCAAGAAGGTGATTCAACATTAGAGACACACGCAATCAGGAACAACACACTGACTTTCACCTCCACTCCTATCTTGGTGTTGAACAGAAAGGACTTTAACCAAGCAAATATATAATTGCCACATTACTGGACAAACTGAAAAACTAGGGGCTAAAGCCTCCTAATTTGTACCCCCTTCTCCATTTTCAGGGATTACGATAATCTCAGATTTAATGTTGGAATTCAAATAAACTGGTTTATACCACAGGATCAAGATTGGAAAATTTCCCCTCCACGGAATCTGGAGAGTTATTTTGTGTTTTGTGTTTCTTTTTTTTCCATTTTTTAATTGCATTTTTATTTACATATTTTGTGGCAGATGCCTTATTTTCATTTTTCACAGCTCCCAGTTACACTTATGTGAGCATACCTGTGTGTCCCAGTTACACGCATGTGAGCATACCTATGTGTCTTGTTTATTTTATTCATATTTTATTTTTAAATAAAGCAGTCCCTTAGATGTTTTAGCAGCCACTTGTGAGCCCCCACAGCAGCCCCGAATCGGGCATTTTGAGTTTGGGGGGGTCGGTCGGTACAGTACAAAGCAGGACTGTGCAGTGATTATGTTGTCAATGAGCCCCTGCCCTAGTGGAGTTTACCACTCTAGTCGAAACTCATTTCATATTACAAGTAGGACTGTTGAAGGAAGCAATGCTAACCTCTGTGCTACCAGCATGCCTCAGCCTGGCAAGCCAGACAGCTTCCTGGCTGTAAGCCACCATGAGCCTCCATACTGGACCCTTATTCAGTAACTGTTTGTGCCTCACAGGAGCTCCTGGCCCATCTAGTGCTGCAGTGCAATGGAAAGCTGATGCAATGCAAGATCACTGAATCTCTGTTCTTCTAACACCACAAGGTCTTGCGATAACCCTACGCAGCCCTTACATTGTACAATTATTAAGGAGAAAACATTTACAAAATAAAGGAAAAGAACCCTGTACAACAGATGCGCATCTTGTAAATAATCCCAAAATGTGGAACATTAATAAATCAAAATTAAAGTTGACTAATTGGAACCATTAATTGGAGTCCCTAACATTAAATAATTAAGAAGAACCTCTCTCTAATGCTGGGTACACGCTGCACACTAGAAGATATATCTACTAGAGAATGGTGGGTTCAGACAGGGCACCCCTGGAATTATATGGCAGATATATAGACAATGGTGTGTTTGGAAAATCTAGTTATCTCTGGCAGTTGTAAGAGAAAATTAAGTAGGAGATGTTGCCATGTCACATTCTGCTAGATTATTATTCTGTCTCTCCTGAGTCTGACTGGTTTTGGCCACAAATGTAGTCTCTCCCCACTTTATTGGAAAACATTTAGTCAAACTTGGAATTTCCATTTCCACCTAAAAACTAGAGTCCCACCTTTCAGGAGATACTGGGGACTTGGGGATCAGAGTTCAGGAGCCAGAGCAATTCACCAATGAAAATCTAAAACTGCATATTAGGCGTGTGGAGCTGGAGCAGAGACCAGCTGCTGGAAGGCTGATATCTCTGGTTCTGGGCATAGTAGAGACAAGCTGCCAGTTTCCAGCAAAAGGGGAAAGTCCCAGCTTCAGCACTAGTACTAGGTATTGGTTCCTGATCTTTCACTATATTTTCCTCCAAATTTTTGTTCTCCATTTCACAAGTCAGCGCCCCATTATTTTTACAGCACAGAGAACAGTGCCCCTTTATTTTTACAGCAGACAGGACAAGGCCACGGAGCCTCTTTATTTTTACAGCACGCAGAACAGTGCCCCTTTATTTTTACAGCACACAGGACAGGGTCACAGCACCCCTTTATTTTTACAGCACACAGAACAGTGCCCCTTTATCTTTACAGCACAGAGGACAGGGCCACAGCGCCAATTTGTTTTTTTTCAGCACATAGAACAGTGCCCCTTTATTTTTACAGCACACAGGACAGGGCCACAGTGCCCCTTTATTTTTTCTGCACACAGAACAGTGCCCCTTTATTTTTACAGCACACAGGACAGGGCCACAGCACCCATTTATTTTTACAACACACAGAACAGTGCCCCTTTATCCTTACAGCACAGAGGACAGGGCCACAGTGCCAATTTGTTTTTTTTTAGCACATGGAACAGTGCCCCTTTATTTTTACAGCACACAGGACAGGGCCACAGTGTCCCTTTATTTTTCCAGCACACAGAACAGTGCCCCTTTATTTTTACAGCACACAGGACAGGGCCACAGATCCACTTTATTTTTACAGCACACTGAACAGTGCTCCTTTATTTTTACAGCACGCAGGACAGGGCCACAGCACCCCTTTATCTTTACAGCACACAGAACAGTGCCCCTTTATTTTTACAGGACACAGGACAGGGCTACAGCACCACTTTATTTTTACAGCAACCAGAACAGTGCCGCTTTATTTTTACAGCATACAGGACAAGGCCACAGCGCCCCTTTATTTTTACAGCACCCAGAACAGTGCCCCTTTATTTTTACACCACCCCTTTATTTTTACAGCACACAGAACAGTGCCCCTTTATTTTTACAGCACACAGAATAGTGCCCCTTTATTTTTAAAGGACACAGAACAGTGCCCTTTATTTTTACAGCACCCCTTTAATTTTACAGCACACAGGACGGGGCTACAGTGCCACTTTACGTTTACTGCACACAGAATAGTGCCCCTTTATTTTTATAGCACCTCTTTATTTTTTACAGCACATAGAACAGTGCCCTTTATTTTTACAGCACCCCTTTAATTTTACAGCACACAGGACGGGGCTACAGTGCCACTTTACGTTTACTGCACACAGAATAGTGCCCCTTTATTTTTACAGCACCTCTTTATTTTTTACAGCACATAGAACAGTGCCCCTTTATTTTTACAGCACCCCTTTATTTTTACAGCACACAGGACAGGGCCCCACGCCCTTTTTTTTTTACAGTACACAGAACAGTGCCCCTTTATTTTTACAGCACACAGGACAGTACCCCTTTATTTTTACAGCACAAAGGACAGGGCCGCAGTGCCCCTTTATTTTTACAGCACATAGAACAGTGCCTCTTTATTTTTACAGCACCTCTTTATTTTTACAGCACACAGAACAGTGCTCCTTTATTTTTACAGCACAAAGGACAGTGCCCCTTTATTTTTACAGCACACAGAACAGTGCCCCTTTATTTTTACAGCACCCTTTATTTTTACAGCACACAGGACAGGGCCACAGCACCCCTTTATTTTTACAGCACACAGGACTGCACCCCTGTACAGCAAGTACATCAGCACCCCTAACAGCACAGGACAGCACGCAAAAAAACAGCACTCCTGTACAGCACAGGTAAGTAGAACCCCTAACAACACAGGACAGCACCCCTGTACAGCACAGGACAGCAGCACCCCTAACAGCACAGTACACCACTGAACAGCACCCCAGAACAGCAAAGGACAGCAACACCCCTGTACGCCACCACCCACAGAGAGGCAGTGGTCCTTATTTTTACAGCACACAGGACAGGGCCACAACACCCCTTTATTTTTACAGCACACAGGACTGCACCCCTGTACAGCACAGTACACCAGCACCCCTAACAGCACAGGACAGCACGCCAGAACAGCACTCCTTTTCAGCACAGGTAAGTAGAACCCCTAACAACACAGGACAGCACCACTGTACAGAACAGGACAGCAGCACCCCTAACAGCACAGTACACCACTGGACAGCACCCCAGAACAGCAGAGGACAGCAGCACCCCTGTACGCCACCACCCACAGAGAGACAGTGGTCCTTTATTTTTACAGCACACAGGACAGGGCCACAGCGCCCCCTTATTTTTACAGCACACTGAACAGTGCCCCTTTATTTTTACAGCACACAGAACAGTGTCCCTTTATTTTTACAGCACACAGAACAGTGCCCCTTTATTTTTACAGCACACAGAACAGTGTCCCTTTATTTTTACAGCACACAGAACAGTGCCCCTTTATTTTTAAAGGACACAGAATAGTGCCCCTTTATTTTTACAGCACCCCTTTATTTTTACAGCACATAGAACAGTGCCCCATTATTTTTTCAGCACCTCTTTATTTTTACAGCACACAGGACAGGGCCACAGCGCCCCTTTATTTTTACAGCACGCAGAACAGTGCCCCTTTATTTTTACAGCACACAGAACAGTGTCCCTTTATTTTGACAGCAAACAGAACAGTGCCCCTTTATTTTTACAGCACAAAGGACAGGGCCGCAGTGCCCCTTTATTTTTACAGCACATAGAACAGTGCCTCTTTATTTTTACAGCACTCCTTTATTTTTACAGCACACATAACAGTGCCCCTTTATTTTTACAGCACCCCTTTATTTTTACAGCACACGGGACAGGGCCACAGCACTCTTTTATTTTTACAGAGCACAGGACAGCAGTACCCCTAACAGCACAGGACAGCACACCAGAAAAGCACTCCTGTACAGCACAGGACAGCTACACCCCTAACACAGGACAGCACCCCTGTACAGCACAGGACAGCAGCACCCCTAACAGCACAGTACACCACAGGACAGCACCCCAGAACAGCAGAGGACAGCAGCACCCCTGTACACCACCACCCACAGAGAGACAGAGGTCCTTTATTTCTACAGCACACAGGACAGGGCCAGAGAACCCCTTTATTTTTACAGCACACAGAACAGTGCCCCTTTATTTTTACATCACACAGGACAGGGCCACAGTGCCACTTTATTTTTACAGCACACAGAACAGTGCCCCTTTATTTTTACAGCACCCCTTTATTTTTACAGCACACAGAACAGTGCCCCTTTATTTTTACAGCACACAGAGCAGTGCCCCTTTATTTTTACAGCACACAGAACAGTGCCCCTTTATTTTACAGCACACAGGACAGGGCCACAGCACCCCTTTATTTTTACAGCACACAGGACTGCACCCCTGTACAGCAAAGGACTGCAGCACCCCTGTACAGCACAGTACAGCAGCACTCCTAACAGCACAGGACAGCACACCAGAAGAGCACTCCTGTACAGCACATGAGAGCAGCACCCCTAACAGCACAGGACAGCACCAATGTACAGCACAGGACAGCAGCACCCCTAACAGCACAGTACACCACACGACAGTACAGGACAGCAGCACCCCTGTACGCCACCACCCACATAGAGACAGTGGTCTGTCTCCCTCACTCTCCAAGTCCAGAGTGAAAATGGTGGCAACACGTGGCTCCTTTTAAGGAATCCAAAACCCGCGAGAATCCGACAGCGGGATCATGATGTTTTGCCTTGATCCGGGATCAGAGTCTGGCTGGAAGTCCCGAGCCGGACTCGGCTCCGGACTTGGATCGTGAAGAAAGGGGGGAAGGGGGGGGGGGGGGTTCGGACCTTAGAGGCCTGAACACGCTCATCCCTAATCTGCATATGAAATGTTTTGCTACAGGGTTTTCTTGCCAAACACTGTAATATAGGTATGCCAATCCAGCCGCTATTGCACTGAGAATATAGACTTGCTGCGTATCAATTTAATCAGCATAAGCTGTTTGTGCGTCCTGGGGGACTGGGGTTTATATAGGGTGTGTTGCTTTATATCACTGTTACTTTGTATCAATGTGCAACTGTTAAAAAAACAGGCACATTCCAGTTGGTCTGAAAAAGTCGTATGCTTTCTGCTCTAAAAATCTTGTCAGAAGTCAAATCCAATATGCATTGGGAGCATAAAAGATGCACATCATTACATTGACCGAGTTCTGGGTAAAAAAGTTGCACATTATAATGTCCAAGCATACTTGCCTACCCTCCCGGAATGGCCGGGAGGCTCCCGAAAAACGGGTGACCCTCCCGGCCCCCCGGAAGAGCAGGCAAGTCTCCCGATTTACGGGGGTCACCCCCTGCCTGCCGCCCACTTAACGAGTAAAGTGGGCGGTCCGGGCATCGTAACCACGCCTCCTGCTGTATAATGCCGGTAATAGCGGCATTACACAGTGGGGGGCGTGGTTTAAATGACGCCGTAGGAAGCCCCGCCCCCATTCCGCATCTGTCCCGCCCCCGTTACGCCTCTGGCCCGCCCCCTGCACGGCTCCTCAGGCCCGCCCCCCCCCCCCCTGCTGAGACGACGGGCTGCTCTCTCCCGGAGAGAGCAGCCCAGAAGTCGGCAACCCTGTGTCCAAGTTTGTCTGACTTTTTCCTGGATGCATTACATCCCGGCTCCGATTACATCCCGGCCTATACATTTTTCCCCCCTCATGTCTGTCACAATTCAGCTTTATCTATATTGAAACCATTAGAGCAGTGTTATTAGGGGGACAGTGTGTGGAATTACTCGGGGTCAGTGAGTGGAATTACTATGGGGGGCAGTGTGTGGAATTACTATCGGCGGCAGTGTGGAATTACTGGTGGGGGGCAGTGTGTGGAATTATTATGGGGGGCAGTGTGTGGAATTACTATGGGGGGCAGTGAGTGGAATATAGGCATCCTGCATATCATTTTAATCAGCAGAAGCTGATTGTGTGTCCTATTACATTACTTTGCATCTTAGACGCATTATCATAGAAAAAAATGCAAAACAAGATGCTTGGTTCACGATCTCCTGTTTAAAGTGATGGGAGATCGCGGGGCGATATTAAATTGTCCCCCATTATGGCACTGATAACAGGTCATTCTTTGCTCATTTCAGCTTGCCACCCCCAGGGGTGCGAGATGAAATTAAGCTTTTGCGCCCATCAGCAGCAACATTTGAATAGCGCGGGTACATGCAATAACAATTGAATCTTGCCCATAGTGTCTGGTTTGTTTTATTCTCAGCTAAGGGATACTTGAATATATTATTACTATTTTTAACTTTTATATTAAATGTTATCGTTTAATGTTTTTTCATTTAGATATTGAAAGAGTGCCCCACAAAGGTGTTCTGCAGTTCCCTTATGGTTTATGTACATCTGTTATATATGACTCCCGGCTGCATCACCAACTCAATATCACACCACTTACAACTACTCTGAGGTAAATGTGTTGACATTGTTGTATTTTTACTCCTATACATTTTCGTTTCACGATTAAGATCTGAAGGTAAATTTATTAATAGTTAATGTATTCATTTTTCTCTAACGTCCTAAGTGGATGCTGGGGACTCCGTAAGGACCATGGGGAATAGCGGCTCCGCAGGAGACTGGGCACAGCTAAAGAAAGCTTTAGGACTATCTGGTGTGCACTGGCTCCTCCCCCTATGACCCTCCTCCAAGCCTCAGTTAAGATCTTTGTGCCCGAACGAGAAGGGTGCACACTAGGGGCTCTCCTGAGCTTCTTAGTGAAAGTTTTAGTTTAGGTTTTTTATTTTCAGTGAGACCTGCTGGCAACAGGCTCACTGCATCGAGGGACTAAGGGGAGAAGAAGCGAACTCACCTGCGTGCAGAGTGGATTGGGCTTCTTAGGCTACTGGACATTAGCTCCAGAGGGACGATCACAGGCCCAGCTTGGATGGGTCCCAGAGCCGCGCCGCCGGCCCCCTTACAGAGCCAGAAGGCAGAAGAGGTCCGGAAAATCGTCGGCAGAAGACGTCCTGTCTTCAACAAGGTAGTGCACAGCACTGCAGCTGTGCGCCATTGCTCTCAGCACACTTCACACTCCGGTCACTGAGGGTGCAGGGCGCTGGGGGGGGGCGCCCTGAGACGCAATAAAAACACCTTGGATGGCAAAAAAATGCATCACATATAGCTCCTGGGCCATATGGATGCAATTTATATAGAAAAGAGGTCGCGCTATAGAGCCAATTAATTGTTCCACACCATTCTCAATTGTAAATATTTATTTAAAACATATAACCATGTAAAAACATAAATGTATATTTTGTTTCTAGAGTATTAAGATCTGGTGTGGTCACAACACCCTCAACTGCATACCAATTATAAATTAATGATTCTCATTCATAAAATTAAGTGAGCTGAATAGTAAAATGTCCAGACCGGCAATATATTATGCCACAAATTCAGTCCGTAATAGGATCCTTTGTATTGATTTGCACCCAATGATAAAAGGACACTGATGTTTTCGTTCAGAAACTGTGCACCACAGATATAAAAAGTCACAGGTACCTTTGCTCACTCTGTCCCTTGTGCTTGTAATACGGGACCTGTTTGCAAGTTTGAGGAGCTTTAAGTGTGACCCGAGCGTCCCCGGGATTACACGGTGTAATGAACAACTATTACCTGTGAGTTGTAGCAGTGTGGTGCATATAAGTGGCAGCTTCTGTGTCCGTATAGCAGGATGAGGAAAGGTTTCCGTACGGGCAGCCCGACAGTTCTCACGAGGGGGCTAATGCTGACCGCTCCAGCGGTCAGCCGCCTCGCTGCTCCGGCTTCCAAAGAACACTGTTCTCTCCGGCACTGTGTGAAGGTAACTTCCACGGTTTGCTAGTAGCAGGTGCCGGGTGCTCTGGAAATGCCGGGGGAAGGTCTGAACCATTCAGCAGTCAGCGATCACTTAAACAGGGAGTCCTATATGGATGCATTTAACCCCTGCCAGAATACATAGAAAAACGGGAGATAAGGCCGCCGATAAGGGGGCGGAGCCTATCTCCTCAGCACACTGGCGCCATTTTCCCTCACAGCTCCGTTGGAGGGAAGCTCCCTGGCTCTCCCCTGCAGTCACTACACTACAGAAAGGGTTAAAAAAGAGAGGGGGGCACTAATTAGGCGCAGTATTAACTATACAGCAGCTATAAGGGGAAAAACACTTATATAAGGTTATCCCTGTATATATATAGCGCTCTGGTGTGTGCTGGCAAACTCTCCCTCTGTCTCCCCAAAGGGCTAGTGGGGTCCTGTCCTCTATCAGAGCATTCCCTGTGTGTGTGCTGTATGTCGGTACTTTTGTGTCGACATGTATGAGGAGAAAAATGATGTGGAGACGGAGCAGATTGCCTGTAATAGTGATGTCACCCCCTAGGGGGTCGACACCTGAGTGGATGAACTGTTGGAAGAAATTACGTGACAGTGTCAGCTCTGTATAAAAGACAGTGGTTGACATGAGACAGCCGGCTACTCAGCTTCTGCCTGTCCAGACGTCTCATAGGCCGTCAGGGGCTCTAAAGCGCCCGTTACCTCAGATGGCAGATATAGACGCCGACACGGATACTGACTCCAGTGTCGACGGTGAAGAGACAAATGTGACTTCCAGTAGGGCCACACGTTACATGATTGAGGCAATGAAAAATGTTTTACACATTTCTGATAATACGAGTACCACCAAAAAGGGGTATTATGTTCGGTGAGGAAAAACTACCTGTAGTTTTCCTGAATCTGAGAAATTAAATGAGGTGTGTGATGATGCGTGGGTTTCCCCCGATAACAACTGATAATTTCGAAAATGTTATTGGCATTATATCCTTTCCCGCCAGAGGTTAGGGTGCGTTGGGAAACACCCCCTAGGGTGGATAAAGCGCTCACACGCTTGTAAGGGCTCTACCCTCTCCTGAGATGGCCGCCCTTAAGGATCCTGCTGATAGA
Organism: Pseudophryne corroboree; assembly: GCF_028390025.1. Taxonomy (NCBI): domain Eukaryota; kingdom Metazoa; phylum Chordata; class Amphibia; order Anura; family Myobatrachidae; genus Pseudophryne; species Pseudophryne corroboree. Next base: position 120,225,791 of record NC_086444.1, read on the forward strand.
AAGCAGGAGGGTATCCTAAAATGTATTTACACACATACTGGTGTTATACTGCGACCAGCAATCGCCTCAGCCTGGATGTGCAGTGCTGGGTTGGCGTGGTCGGATTCCCTGACTGAAAATATTGATACCCTAGATAGGGACAGTATATTTTTGCCTATAGAGCATTTAAAAGATGCATTTCTATATATGCGTGATGCACAGCGGAATATTTGCAGACTGGCATCAAGTCTAAGTGCGTTGTCCATTTCTACCAGTAGAGGGTTATGGACACGTCAGTGGTCAGGTGATGCGTATTCCAAACGGCATTTGGAAGTATTGCCTTATTAAGGGGAGGAGTTATTTGGGGTCGGTCTTTCAGACCTGGTGGCCACGGCAACAGCTGGGAAATCCACGTTTGTACCCCAGGTCGCCTCTCAACATGAGAAGACGCCGTATTATCAGGCGCAGTCTTTTCGTGGACAAGCGGGCAAAAGGTTCCTCATTTCTGCCCCGTGACAGAGGGAGAGGAAAAAGGCTGCAGAAATCAGCCAGTTCCCAGGAACAGAAACCCTCTCCCGCCTCTGCCAAGCCCTCAGTATACGCTGGGGCTTTACAAGCAGAATCAGGCACGGTGGGGGGCCCGTCTCAATGAATTTCAGCGCGCAGTGGGCTCACTCGCAAGTAGACCCCTGGATCCTTCAGGTGATATCTCAGGGGTACAAATTAGAATTCGAGACGTCTCCCCCTCGCCGTTTCCTAAAGTCGGCTTTACCGATGTCTCCTTCTGACAGGGAGACAGTTTTGGAAGCCATTCACAAGCTGTATTCCCAGCAGGTGATAATCAAGATACCCCTCCTGCAACAGGGAACGGGGTATTATTCCACACTGTTGTGGTACCGAAGCCGGACGGCTCGGTGAGACCGATTCTAAATCTAAAAATCTTTGAACACTTACATACAGAGGTTCAAATTCAAGATTGAGTCACTCAGAGCAGTGATTGCGAACCTGGAAGAAGGGGACTACATGATGTCTCGGGACATCAAGGATGCTTACCTTCATGTCAAAATTTACCCTTCTCACCAAGGGTACCTCAGGTTTATGGTACAGAACTGTCACTATCAGTTCAGACGCTGCCGTATGGATGGTCCACGGCACCCCGGGTCTTTACCAAGGTAATGGCCGAAATGATGATATTCCTTCGAAGGAAGGGAATTTTAGTTATCCCTTACTTGGACAATTCCCTGATAAGGGTAAGATCCAGGGAACAGTTGGAGGTCGGTGTAGCACTATCTCAGGTAGTGTTGCGGCAGCACGATTGGATTCTCAATATTCCAAAATCGCAGCTGGTTCCGACGACTTGTCTTCTGTTCCTAGGGATGATTCTGGACACAGTCCAGAAAAAGGTGTTTCTCCCGGAGGAGAAAGCCAGGGAGTTATCCGAGCTAGTCAGGAACCTCCTAAAACCGAGCCAAGTCTCAGTGCATCAATGCACAAGGGTTCTGGGTAAAATGGTGGCTTCCTACGAAGCAATCCCATTCGGCAGATTCCACGCAAGAACTTTCCAGTGGGACCTGCTGGACAAATGGTCCGGGTCGCATCTTCAGATGCATCAGCGGATAACCCTGTCACCAAGGACAAGGGTGTCCCTCCTGTGGTGGTTGCAGAGTGCTCATCTTCTAGAGGGCCGCAGATTCGGCATTCAGTACTGGGTCCTGCTGACCACGGATGCCAGCCTGTGAGGCTGGGGAGCAGTCACACAGGGAAGGAATATCCAGGGCTTATGGTCAAGCCTGGAGACATCACTTCACATAAATATCCTGAAGCTAAGGGACATTTACAATGCTCTAAGCTTAGCAAGACCTCTGCTTCAAGGTCAGCCGGTGTTGATCCAGTCGGACAACATCACGGCAGTCACCCACGTAAACAGACAGGGTGGCACAAGAAGCAGGAGGGCAATGGCAGAAGCTGCAAGGATTCTTCGCTGGGCGGAAAATCATGTGATAGCACTGTCAGCAGTATTCATTCCGGGAGTGGACAACTGGGAAGCAGACTTCCTCAGCACGACCTCCACCCGGGAGAGTGGGGACTTCACCCAGAAGTCTTCCACATGATTATAAACCGTTGGGAAAAACTCGACAGGTATTGCGCCAGGTCCTGGGACCCTCAGGCAATAGCTGTAGACGCTCTGGTAACACCGTGGGTGTACCAGTCAGGGTATGTGTTCCCTCCTCTGCCTCTCATACCCAAGGTACTGAGATTGATAAGATGGAGAGGAGTAAGCACTATATTCGTGGCTCCGGATTGGCCAAGAAGGACTTGGTAACCGGAACTTCAAGAGATGCTCACGGAGGATCCGTGGCCTCTACCTCTAAGAAGGGACCTGCTCCAGCAAGGACCCTGTCTGTTCCAAGACTTACCGCGGCTGCGTTTGACGGCATGGCGGTTGAACGCCGGATCCTGAAGGAAAAAAGGCATTCCGGATGAAGTCATCCCTATCCTGATCAAAGCCAGGAAGGATGTAACCGCAAAAACATTATCACCGCAATTGGCGAAAATATATTGCGTGGTGCGAGGCCAGTAAGGCCCGACGGAGGAAATTCAACTGGGTCGATTCCTACATTTCCTGCAAACAGGAGTGTCTATGGGCCTGAAATTGGGGTCCATTAAGGTTCAAATTTCGGCCCTGTCAATTTTCTTCCAAAAAGAACTAGCTTCAGTCCCTGAAGTTCAGACGTTTGTAAAAGGGGTACTGCATATACAGCCTCCTTTTGTGCCTCCAGTGGCACTTTGGGATCTCAATGTAGTTTTGGGTTCCAAAAGTCACATTGGTTTGAACCACTTAAATCTGTGGAGTTAAAATATCTCACATGGAAAGTGGTCATGCTGTTGGCCCTGGCCTGGGCCAGGCGCGTGTCAGAATTGGCGGCTTTATCCTGAAAAAGCCCTTATCTGATTTTCCATTCGGACAGGGCGGAATTGAGGACTCGTCCTCAGTTTCTCCCTAAGGTGGTTTCAGCGTTTCACCTGAACCAACCTATTTGTGGTGCCTGCGGCTACTAGGGACTTGGAGGACTCCAAGTTGCTAGACGTTGTCAGGGCCCTGAAAATATATGTTTCCAGGACGGCTGGAGTCAGGAAATCTGACTCGCTGTTTATCCTGTATGCACCCAAAAAGCTGGGTGCTCCTGCTTCTAAGCAGTATATTGCTCGTTGGATTTGTAGTACAATTCAGCTTGCACATTCTGTGGCAGGCCTGCCACAGCCAAAAATCTGTAAATGCCCACTCCACAAGGAAGGTGGGCTCATCTTGGGCGGCTGCCCGAGGGGTCTCGGCTTTACAACTTTGCCGAGCAGCTACTTGGTCAGGAGCAAATACATTTGTAAAATTCTACAAAATTGATATCCTGGCTGAGGAGGACCTGGAGTTCTCTCATTTGGTGCTGCAGAGTCATCCGCACTCTACCGCCCATTTGGGAGCTTTGGTATAATCCCCATGGTCCTTACGGAGTCCCCAGCATCCACTTAGGACGTTAGAGAAAATAAGAATTTACTTACCGATAATTCTATTTCTCGTAGTCCGTAGTGGATGCTGGGCGCCCATCCCAAGTGCGGATTGTCTGCAATACTGGTACATAGTTATTGTTACCAAAAAATCGGGTTATTGCTGTAGTGAGCCATCTTTTCTAGAGGCTCCTCTGTTATCATGCTGTTAACTGGGTTCAGATCACAAGTTGTACGGTGTGATTGGTGTGGCTGGTATGAGTCTTACCCGGGATTCAAAATCCTTCCTTATTGTGTACGCTCGTCCGGGCACAGTATCCTAACTGAGGCTTGGAGGAGGGTCATAGGGGGAGGAGCCAGTGCACACCAGATAGTCCTAAAGCTTTCTTTAGATGTGCCCAGTCTCCTGCGGATCCGCTATTCCCCATGGTCCTTACGGAGTCCCCAGCATCCACTACGGACTACGAGAAATAGAATTATCTGTAAGTAAATTCTTATTATTATTTCTAAACCAAAACCAATGGTTACTGACCATCAGTTCAAAACCAATTAGAAATTAAAAAACAATGGAAAACACATCCTACTAGAAGCACTGCACAGCAGAGACGTGCCGTCAAACTCCTGAGATTTTATATATGAACAATTAGAATAATACAAAGAAGATATTTATAACATGCACATCTTTGTTTATTGTAATCCTTTTTATAGCTAACACTCAGAAGCTTTGTGGAGATCCCTGCAGCTGCAGGGAGAGGTCAGATGAGGCAGCAACAGCTCTGCTTAGGTTCTACAGTCAGACACTGCTTTGCAGAGCTGGGGGCAGGGACACACCACGGGCAGTAAAGCTGCACAGAAAGGGAGCTAATAGAGGCATGCCTCTGAGTGTGGGAGAGGGACTTGTGCACTGAAGCACACTTGGGTATGTCGAGTGACCAGGAAGTGCACTGTAGTCGGAGCTCAGTCAGTAGCAGCAAGAGAAGACACAGGAAAGCAAATAGGAGACTCAGTGGACACTGTAGCTTAGTGTAGTTAGGGGAGAGTTATAGTGAGTAGGGAGTGAGACAAGCTTCCAGCATTCCGACCCATTCCCACGTGTGCCTCCCAAGACATTCACCTCACCGCACGTCGCTGCTGCATGGATCAATATGACTTACTGATAAGTACAATTGCTAATTGTATTTATTTTAACTCTTTGACCTTGGCAAGAACCTTTGTACAAAAATTGCATTAGCCTCAGCGAGTGTTCCACAAACTGTCAAAAATGAGAAATCCAAATCATATCCAAATCTATTTTCTGTTCTTTTTATTTGCTGGAACAACGATGAGTTTTGGGGATTATGAAGAATAAACTGCTTTATGAGTTTTTGAATTGCTCACTGGTCACAGAGATATGGACTAGGTAGTGATTTATTACAGTCTGCGGCATGACATTGTAGCCTTTGCACAGAGGCCTTCTGAATCAATGCTCAGGTCACTCACAATTTACGTATTTTCTAAACCCAGTTTAGATGATCATCACACACCTCTATCCTCCTGATGAGGTCTATGTAACTTACATTTCCCAGAATCTTTGGCTCATAACAATGCTAGATTTGCACATATATGGGGATATATGTATCAAAGCTTGGCCAGAGATAACGTGGAGAGAGATAAAGTATCAACCAATCAGCTTCTAACTGCTTAACTCTGAACGGGTGTGTTATAGAAGATCTAGAGTAACTAGACAGACAGTCATTAGGTCGACCCCATAGAGTCAACATGCATTAGGTCAACAGGGTCGAAATGTCAACAGTTAAAAGGTAGACAGTAGGTAAGGTTGACAGGTACAAAAGATTGACAGGGTCATAAGGTCAACCTGAAAATGGTCAACACAAAAAAAGTCAACACAAGTTTTTTAGGGTTTTTTATCTTTCATCATATGTGACCATTAGTGGAAATGAGTACCCTTCGCTTGCCACGCTTAGCGTAAGGTGGCTCACTCTAATACCACTGCACTTGCCACAGGTTACTATTGCAAGTCATAGTCCGCGTGGATGGTAAATTAAGCAAAAGTAAAAAAAAAATGTAAAAATAAATCCTTGTGTCAACCATTTCAACCATTGGCGGGATGTAATGGGGTGCAAGTTTTTTTTGCAAGAGAAACCCGCACCTTCTCGCACATTACAAGGTGCGAGTTTGTCCCCTAACTCGCCCAATGTAATAGCGTGCAAGTTTTTAAGTTTGAGTCTATTACATTGTACAATGTAGTGCAAGTTTTCTAGAATTAAAACTCGCACAATGTAATGTAATGTTTCATTACATTGTGCTAGTTTGACAGAAGCATGCGCAGATCAGTGAGATCCGTGCATGCTTCTGTTTGTAAAAGTAAAGAAATAGAGTACTTAAAAAGTAAAAAAAAAAAACACCAAAAGACGTGCAGGTCCCCCCAAAAGTTAATCCGCCACCCCTGGGCTGTGGGTGGCAACTTCACCGTAGGCCGCAAGGTTAATTGGGGTCACCCACAAGAGTGACCTCAATTAACCTTGCAGTCTGCGGTAGACTGCAGGTTCCCAACATAGACTATACTGGGGATTTTTCCCCCCATTTTAGCCTATGCGCGTACCTTGATTGGCAGGCTGGGAGCGTGCAGCCAATCAGGAGAGCGCTATGATAGATAGAAGTGTGGAGAACCTACCCTACACAGGTCAGGCTCTATTTGGGGAGCGTTGGATGCGTGGATTTCCACGGCAACCACATGTAAGTCACCTTTCCTTCCCTCTGCTACACCTTCTACGAAGAATCCAGTTTCTTCAGCTGTGCCGCAGTCCTTTCGGACCGCTAAGGTAAAAATGTCCAAGCCTACTACCACTTTCTTTAGAGGTGGTCGGGCAAAATCAAAAACGCCTGCACCAGCAGGCTACCAGGACCAGATACCTGCTTCTGGTTCCTCAAAATCCTCAGCATGAGGATGGACCTCAAAGCCTGGAGGAAGGGCTGGTGTGTACGAGACTCAGACGTTTCAGACACATGTGGGTGTCGTCCGGCCTGGATCCCTGGGTACAGGATATTGTGTCCCAGGGGTACAGACAGGAGTTTAAAGAACTCCCGCCTCACTGATTCTTCAAATCAGGCTTGCCAGCTTTGCTGACAGACAGGGCTATCCTACAGGAAGCCATCCTAAAATTGGAAAAGTCACTGGTCATTGTCCCAGGGACACCTCATATGCGAAACAAGGGTTTTCTTTTAGTGGTACTGAAACCGGATGGTTGAATTTGAAATCGTTCAACCCTTACCTGAGGGTGTTCAAATCCAATATGGAGTCTCTCAGAGCAGTGATTTCAGGTCTGGAGGAGGGAGAATTTCTGGTATCCCTGGATATCAAGGATGCGTACCTCCACATTCCGATTTTGCTGACGCACCAGGCTTATCTCAGATTTGCACTGTTGGACAGTCACTATCAATTTCAGGCACTGTCATTTGGCCTTTCCACAGCACCGAGGGTGTTCACCGAGGGTGTTCAATGCTCAGGCCACTCACAATTTACGTATTTTCTAAACCCAGTTTAGATGATCTGTTTATTCTCCATAGTGCTGAAACATGCATAACAAAAAATGTTGAGGGATTTTCCCAGCACCTGATTGGACAATATAGTACACAACTCAGATCCACTAAGCTTAAGAAGTGTAAAGGTAGCGAAGATTAATTGTATTAATTGTTTTAGTGAGGCTGCTTCTATAGAACATCACATGCTCATCACACACCTCTATCCTCCTGATGAGGTCTATGTAACTTACATTTCCCAGAATCTTTGGCTCATAACAATGCTAGAGTAGCACATATATGGGGACATATGTATCAAAGCTTGGTCAGAGATAAACGTGGAGAGAGATAAAGTATCAACCAATCAGCTTCTATCTGCTTAACTCTGAACGGGTGTGTTATAGAAGATCTAGAGTAACTAGATAGACAGTCATTAGGTCGACCCCATAGAGTCAACATGCATTAGGTCAACAGGTTCGAAATGTCAACAGTTAAAAGGTAGACAGTAGGTAAGGTTGACAGGTACAAAAGATTGACAGGGTCATAAGGTCAACCTGAAAATGGTCAACACAAAATAAAGTCAACACAAGTTTTTTAGGGTTTTTTATCTTTCATCATATGTGACCATTAGTGGTACGCTTGCCACGCTTAGCGTAAGGTGGCTCACTCTAATACCACTGCACTTGCCAAAGGTTACTATTCCCAGTCATAGTCCGCGTGGATGGTAAATTAAGCAAAAGTAAAAAAAAAATGTAAAAAGAAATCCTTGTGTCAACCATTTCAACCATTGGCGGGATGTAATGGGGTGCAAGTTTTTTTTGCAAGAGAAACCCGCACCTTCTCGCACATTAGAAGGTGCGAGTTTGTCCCCTAACTCACCCAATGTAATAGCGTGCAACTTTTTAAGTTTGAGTCTATTACATTGTGCAATGTAGTGCAAGTTTTCTAGAATTAAAACTCGCACAATGTAATGTGATGTTTCATTACATTGCGCTAGTTTGACAGAAGCATGCACAGATCAGTGAGATCCGTGCATGCTTCTGTTTGTAAAAGTAAAGAAATACAGTACTTAAAAAGTAAAAAAAGAAAACACCAAAAGACGTGCAGGTCCCCCCAAAAGCATATCCGCCACCCCTGGGCGGTGGGTGGCTACTTCACCGGAGGCCGCAAGGTTAATTGGGGTCACCCACAAGAGTCTGCGGTAGACTGCAGGTTCCAAACATAGACTATACTGGGGATTTTCCCCCCCCATTTTAGCCTATGCGCGCAGCTTGATTGGCAAGCCAGGAGCGTGCAGCCAATCAGGAGAGCGCTATGATATAGCGCTTACTGATTGGCTGGCGGGTCCCCAAGTGACAGAAGTCACGAGTGGTCCTGGCAATTGGGAAAAGAGATCCATGTGTACACATGGATCGCCTTATTTTCTCTTACGTCCTAGAGGATGCTGGGGTCCACATTAGTTCCATGGGGGTATAGACGGGTCCACTAGGAGCCACTGGCACTTTAAAAGTTTGAGAGTGTGGGCTGGCTCCTCCCTCTATGCCCCTCCTACCAGACTCAGTTTAGAAAATGTGCCCGGAGGAGCCGGTCACAGCTAGGGGAGCTCTCCAGAGTTTCTCTAGTAAAAGTTTATTTTAGAGTTTATTATTTTACAGGGAGGATTCTGGCAACAGCCTCCCTGCTACGAGGGACTAAGGGGGGTCAGTAGTGTCCGCCCTGTGGGGTCTGAGCCACTCTCTCCGCTGACAGGACACTGAGCTCCTGAGGAAATTGAACGTTTGCCGCCACAGGGGATCGCTCACCCCAGCAGCATGCCACCACCCCCTTACAGAGCCAGAAGATCAGTGGAGAGTTAGTCACCGGCCCCCTGGCAAGCGGGGAGCTGGTGTGAAGATGGCGGCAACAGGGTAGGGAGCGTAGTATTAACTGCGCTCCGGGGCTCAGCGGTACATGGTGCGGCACTGTGAGGGGTGCCCTGAGCCAGCGCCTACACCCTACGCTGTCCAGCAAGCCTTTCAGGGTCCCAGGATCGCTGACAGCACAATTCCTCAGGCCAGTATAATCTTCAGAAGAGCGGGAAGACAGTGCCATAAAAGGGGGCGGAGCTTCTCCTCAGAGCGGACCCAGCAGTGATCAGCACCATTTTCCTTCCTGCAGAAGCGCGGACAGGGAGAGCTGTCCCTCCAGATCAACTCCAGCTGCCTTGTACGGTACCAGGGGGTTCTAGAAGGGGGAGAGGCTGTGTAAAGTCTGTGTAGCCTGTTAAGGTACACAGACAGCGCTGGTAGTGTTATTAGTTCTACCTTAAAAAGCGCTGTGTGTGGTTGGCTCCAATCTCTGGGTGGGATTCACTTCTTTTCACCCCTTTCCACACCAGTTCTGGTTCTGCCCTCAGGGGCGTGGTATCATTATCTCAGCTTGCTACCCCCAAAGTAGGGAGGCACCCAACCCTTTACACAGCTAAACCTGATCACTATGGGCGCAATATGCGCGATAACGGAGATCATTTTAGAAAGGAAATTGGGCGTGATATATGATTTGAATCCCACCCTCTGTGTCTCTCTGTGGCATGCTTGCTGGGGGGGAAACTGTGTCTGACATTTCCGTGTGTGTGTGTGTGTGTGTTTAGGTGTTTACTATCTCACATAGCTATGTCTAAGCACTCTGGGGGTCATTCCGAGTTGATCGCTAGCTGCCGTTGTTCGTAGCGCAGCAATCAGGCTAAAAATCGGCATTTCTGCGCATGCATACGCACTGCAATGCGCACGCGCGATGTACGGGTACAAAGTCCTTTGTGGTTTTGCACTGGTTCTAGCGACGATTCCAAACGCACAGCCGATCGCAAGTAGATTGACATGAATTGGGCGTTTCTGGGAGGCAACTGACCGTTTTCAGGGAGTGTTTGGAAAAATGCAGGCGTGGCAGAAAAAACGCAGGCGTGGCTGGGCGTTTGCTGGGCGGGTGTGTGATGTCAAAAGCCGTCCCTCCATCGTTAGAATCAACGCACACGAAGAGTAACTACAGGGCTGGTCTTGTTTTGCACAAAACGATTTTGCAGGCGCTCTGCTGCACAAGCGTTCGCATTTCTGCAAAGCAAAAATACACCCCCAGTGGTCGGCGACAATGCGTTTGCACGGCTGCTAAAAACTGCTAGCGAGCGATCAACTCGGAATGACCCCCTCTGTGTCATATGCTGCAGAAGATGTTTCCTCTCAGGAGGGATCCATTCCATGTACACAGGATTGTAATGCTTTGTCTCAGATCCCCATTGTTGAAGCTAATACTGAGACTGCAACTCAGGTGTTGAAGAAGTCTATGGCAGTTTGGTCAGGCTCTGTCCCTATTCCCGCAAAATCCCCTAGCATGTTCCCACAGATGCGTGCACTTGCCCAAATCATGCAAAATGACACGGATACAGGGGGCAGCATCCCTTACTAAGGGGGTGCAGCTCATGATTGAGGCCATTAGAGATGTGTTAAATATTAATTACACTACACCTGAGCAGGTTGAGGAGGCTTACTTCACAGACAATAAGAAAGCCCAGCTAACCTCCCCTGCGTCTAAAGAATTAAACGCTATATTTGAAAAATCCTGGGAAAACCCAGAGAAAAAACTCCTGATCCCAAAAAGGGTTCTGGTTGCTTTTCCCTTCCCTGAGGAAGATAGGAAAAAATGGGTTAACCCACCCATTGTGGACGCATCTGTTTACAGACTGTCTAAAAAGGTGGTTTTACCTGTCCCTGGATCTACCGCGTTAAAAGAACCGGCTAATCATAAAATTTACACTACGCTCAAATCCATATACACTGCTTCAGGAGTGGCGTTAAGACCCACTATTGCCTGCGCATGGATTTCTAAAGCCATAGTAAAGTGGTCAGGCATATTACTAGAGGATTTGGAGACAATGGATAGAGGTGACATTGAATTGTTTTTACGTAACATACAGGATCCTGCGGGGTTCATGGTGGAATCCATGAAGGACCTGGGGACGCTGACTGCACGGATATCTTCCATGTCGATCTCAGCCCACAGGGGTCTCTGGCTACGCAAATGGTCTGCAGATGCAGAATCCAGGAGAAGTGTGGAGAACCTACCCTACACAGGTCAGGCTCTATTTGGGGAAGCGTTGGATGCATTGATTTCCACGGCAACCACAGGTAAGTCACCTTTCCTTCCCTCTGCTACACCTTCTACGAAGAATCCAGTTTCTTCAGCTGTGCTGCAGTCCTTTCGGACCGCTAAGGTAAAAATGTCCAAGCCTACTACCACTTTCTTTAGAGGTGGTCGGGCAAAATCCAAAAAGCCTGCACCCGCAGGCTACCAGGACCAGATACCTGCTTCTGGTTCCTCAAAATCCTCAGCATGAGGATGGACCTCAAAGCCTGGAGGAAGGGCTGGTGTGTACGAGACTCAGATGTTTCAGACACATGTGGGTGTCGTCCGGCCTGGATCCCTGGGTACAGGATATTGTGTCCCAGGGGTACAGACATGAGTTTAAAGAAGTCCCGCCTCACTGATTCTTCAAATCAGGCTTGCCAGCTTTGCTGACAGACAGGACTATCCTACAGGACGCCATCCTAAAATTGGAAAAGTCACTGGTCATTGTCCCAGGTCCACCTCATATGCGAAACAAGGGTTTTCTTTTAGTGGTACTGAAACCGGATGGTTGAATTTGAAATCGTTCAACCCTTACCTGAGGGTGTTCAAATTCAATATGGAGTCTCTCAGAGCAGTGATTTCAGGTCTGGAGGAGGGAGAATTTCTGGTATCCCTGGATATCAAGGATGCGTACCTCCACATTCCGATTTTGCTGACGCACCAGGCTTATCTCAGATTTGCACTGTTGGACAGTCACTATCAATTTCAGGCACTGTCATTCGGCCTTTCCACAGCACCGAGGGTGTTCACCAAGGTGATGGCGGAGATGATAGTTCTCCTCCGCAGACAAGGGGTGAACATAATCCCATATCTGGATGATCTGCTGATAAAGGCATCGTCCAGGGAGAAGTTGTTGCAGTCCATTGTTCTCACAACTCATCTCAGGGAACACGGTTGAATACAAACAATGGTCCGGGATGTCCTGAAGCCAGCCCGGGTTTCGGTTCATCAGTGCATTCGCCTTCTGGGGAAGATGGTGGCCTCTTTAGAGGCTCTACAGTATGGAAGGTTTCATGTTCGGCCCTTCCAACTGGATCTCCCGGACAAGTGGTCGGGATCTCATCTACACATGCGCCAGAGAATACATCTGTCGAAAGCCAGGATTTCACTCCTCTGGTGGCTGCTACTACTACCTCACCTTCTGGAAGGCCGCAGGTTCGGGATTCAGGACTGGATCCTTCTAACCACGGATGCGAGTCTCTGGGGCTGGGGCGCAGTCAATCAAGTGGTAACCTTCCAAGGAAGGTGGTCAAGCCTGGAATCCAGCCTTCCATAAACATTCTGGATCTAAGAGCCGTCTACAACGGTCTTCTCCAAGCGGCCCATCTTCTGCGAGATCGAGCCATTCAGGTGCAGTTGGTCAATGTAACGACGGTGGCTTACATAAACCGACAGGGCGGAACGAAGAACGGAGCTGCAATGTCAGAGGTTACAAGAATCTTCCTCTGGGCAGAAAAAAACACGTTGGCGATGTCAGCAATATTCTTTCCGGGAGTAGACAACTGGGAAGCGGACTTCCTCAGCAGACACGATCTCCATCCAGGAGAGTGCGGACTCCATCCGGAGGTGTTCACGGAGGTAACAGATCTTTGGGGTGTACCTCAAATAGACATGATGGCCTCTTGTCTCAACAAGAAGCTTCGGCAGCATTGTTCCAGGTCGAGGGACCCGCAAGCCGTGGCGGTGGACGCCCTCATGACTCCGTGGGTCTTCCAGTCAGTGTACGTGTTTCCTCCACTTCCACTCATTCCAAGAGTTCTAAAACTCATAAGGAGAACAAGAGTTTAGGCAATCCTCATTGCTCCAGACTGGCCAAGAAGGGCTTGGTACGCGGTTCTTCTGGATCTACTGCTAGAAGAGCCAAGGCCTCTTCCTCTTCGGGAGGACCTGCTGCAGCAGCGGCCATTCGCTTATCAAGACTTACCACGGCTACGTTTGACGGCATAGAGGTTGAACGCCAGATATTAGCTCGGAAGGGTATTCCGAACAAGGTTATTCCTACCCTGATACAGGCTAGGAATGAAGTAACATCTAAACATTACCATCGTATTTGGAAAAAATATGTATCTTGGTGTGAGTCCAAGAAGTTTCCTACGGTGGAGTATCAACTGGGATGGTTTCTCCTCTTCCTGCAAGCAGGTGTGGATAGGGGCCTGAGGTTGGGATCCGTAAAGGTCCAGATTTCGGCCCTATCCATTTTCTTCCTGTAACAGTTGGCTTCCCTCCCTGAGGTTCAGACTCTCTCAAACTCTTAAAGTGCCAGTGGCTCCTAGTGGACCCGTTTATACACCCATGATACTAATGTGGACCCCAGCATCCACTATGGACTATGAGAAAAGGATTTACCGGTAGGTAATTAAAATCCTATTATTTTATTTATTTATTAACAGTTTCTTATATAGCGCAGCAAAATCCATTGCGCTTTACAATTGGAAATAACAATAATACAACAATACTGGGTAATAACAAACAGGGGTAATAACAAACAGTCATAGAGGTAGGAAGGCCCTGCTCGCAAGCTTACAATCTATAGAGAAATAGGCATGGATACACAAGGATAGGCGCTATCTATTGCATAGTTGTCCGCCAGATTCCAAAGGTTTTTGGTGGGCTGTATGATATGGTCACACAGCAATTATGAACCGGGGTCTAGAGGAAGGGAAAGTGAAGAATGAGAAGACATGTGAGGATATGTGTGGAGTGGACTGTGCAGAGTGGATGCAATTTGATAGGAAAGTTTATTAAAGTTATGTGGGCAGTTCTGGAATTTAATACGCTTGCCTGAAAGGTGAGTTTTAAGGGAACACTTGAAGGTTTGGAGACTAGAGGAGAGTCTTATTGTGCATGGGAGGGCATTCCACAGAGTGGGTGCAGCCTGAAGAAAGTCCTGAGATCGTGAGTGGAAGTGAGTAATGAGTGTGGATGAGAGACGCAGATCTTGTGAAGAGCGAAGAGGTCGGGTTGGGAGATATTTTGAGATAAGCAAAGTGATGTACGTTGGTGTAGTTTGGTTAATGGCCTTGTGTGTGAGTAAAAGTATTTTATATTAAATACGGTAGAATATAGCACTCCATTACTTTTGGCCACATATGTGTGTCAACCATTGTCATGTTGACATTTTAAATCTGGCAATCTTTTGTTCCTGTCGACCTTTTGTATATGTCGACCTTAAGCACTCTCTACATTTAGCTATTGACCTTTTCACCCTGTCAAACTTTTGACCCTGTCGACCCAATGTATGTCGACCATATGGTGTCAACCTACTGACTGTCAACCTAGACACTATCAAACTATCTATTGGAACCCACTCCAAACATGCATTGGAGAGGTAATTGGGACACTGCTTATGCCGTTGGCATGCATGTCTGAATAGGGGGTGGAACCTCAGGAAACGGGGGTATAGCCTTGGTACACCTCATTTGCTTCACTGTGTGTGTGTGTGTGTGGGGGGGGGGGGGGGGGGCAGCACTCTCCGAGATGCTGGGCTGCCCCTGGGCTCTCCCTTCACTGTGCATAGATGCCATGCACATCGCATGTGCTCACCATCGACTTATCCCTGCCACAGAACACTGTAGCCCGCGAGTGGGGAGTGGGACAGTCTCATAAAAACGGGACTGTCCCGTTGAAAGTGGGACAGTTGGGAGGTATGCTACAGTAACTGTCATTTTCAAACACAGGAGCTTGTATAAAACAAAATAATTGTTTCCTCTTAAAAAAGCCCATTAGAACATATTAAAGATTTATTTGTTAAACTTTTGTCTCTGATATTAATGTGAAATGTCTGTGTCCGCATTAATATCCCACATTCAGATAACTGAGCTTGTTAACACAGAAAACATTGAGGATATCCCTGTTGTAGGCTGTCATCCCCCTAGTCCTGTATGGGAATAGAAGTCTTCTTCAAATTAATATCCGAAAAGTTTAGCATCTTCAGATGGCTTTATCAGCTTTTTCCAAAGGAAAGGGGTATTGGAGTGTAGAGAGGTCGGGATCTCTTCAGATGCTTCTGCTCCTTCCGACTGTTTTCTGTGCTTATACATGCACAAGAGCACTGACGTTGGCACGAGAGCACTGACGGGCAGTTGGCCATTAAGATAGAGCACCATATAAGATAAAAAGAATGATATTTTTATGCAACTTTCCTTTCCGCTCAGGACTGGACTGGGACAAAAAAAATCTGACTGTGACCCGGGGCAGATCTAGAGTTTTTATATTGGAGGGGCATTTTATCAATTAATGTAGACTCCTGACCTGTTACTAACTCCTCTTACTTATTAGTCTTAGTATTCTTATAGTTTACCTCATTCCATGTTTTAAAATACTTAGATCAGAGCCCATTCTGCAGGGGATTCAAACTCTAAACCACATGTGTCATGTTCAGACATTTAACAGTAGAGTTATCTGCAGTTATACAGTATGTGTTTGTACCATGGTAATGATGATAACCTTGGATTTTACCTTAGCATAGTCAGTGACTACAGTATGTATGCCGTTCTTCTAGATTCTACCAGTAGTAACCTTCATAAACTATCCTGCCTAAGTACATCCCCTTTATACAGTCCATACATACATGTAATTGTACATATTTTCTCTTTCTTCACTTTTACATCCTCCTGACTCTTGACTAACATTCCTTTGTGACCATATCATACAGCCCACCAAGAACCTCTGCAATCTTGCTGGATCATTATGTAAGAGGTAGCACCTATCCTTGTGTATAAATGCCTACTTCCCTATAGATTGCAAGCATGCAAGCCGGGCCCTCTTACTTCTACGTCTGTTATTACCCAGTCTTACTTTATAACTGTTTGATCCCAACTGTAAAGTGCAAGGGAATATGTAAGATCCTTCTCTGGCCGGGCTGCTCCATAGAGGTTGCAAGAGTTAAATTAGATGCTTGCAAATAAAATATATGAAATATATGTGTGTTTTGATCCTTAAGCAGTTTATAGCAGATATGGGGGTCATTCCGACCCGATCGCTCGCTGCAGTTTGTCGCAGCGATCGGGTCGGAATTGCGCATGCGCCGGCGCCGCAGTGCGACAGTGCATGGCAGTCGTCATTGCCTAGCGATCACCTCTGAGACAGAGACGGTCGCTGGGCGGAAGGGGGCTGGACGGCGGCGTTAAGCCACCGTTTAGGGGGAGTGGTCTGGCCAATGCATGCATGGCCGGACCGTTGGGCAGCAACGAACAACTCCCGGCCAGCCGCAAGAGCTGCGCTGGCCGGGAGTTTCTCCAGAAATACAAAAGCATCGCCGCTGTGCGATGCTTTTGTATTTGTGCGGGGGGAAGCCGGACTGACATGCGGGGCGTCCCCCCGCATGTCAGGGAAGATGATCGTAGCTGTGCTAAACTCGGAATGACCCCCATGAGGCAGACGTGTCTCTACACTAAAGTCCCTGTAATTAGAAGTGGAATGTTTCAGCTGTCCAACCTTTAGAGAGCACTGATAACAACTAAAGGATACAACTCTCTGGGCTAAAAGACTCATGAGAACTTGCTGAAATGCAGAAATGTGTAATGTTGCTAAAATGTTCTGTATTGTTCTGTAGAAATTTGTAGTTATTACTAAACTCCTTTGTGACGTATTCATTATATATTCATTATGTGAAACTTTGCCATAAAAACCCCTAGAAAGTAAACGAGCGTAGCTCAGAATCAGCTTTTGACATAGACACTGCTTTTGTGTCTTGATTTCTGACTCCCAGCAGCTGGTACAAGAATCATCAGACAACTGAAGGATATTGCTAGACAAATAGAATATCCTTAAAGGGCCCTACACATATGGCGATGTGCCGCCGTGGGGGCCCGATGGCCTATACAACCGGCGGGCGACCCGGCGGCGGGGGGGAGTGATGGGGATAGTGAAGCTTCTTCACTCCCCCCCGTCACCTGGCTCCATAGCAGTGGATACTAATATGGACGAGATTGTCCATATTGGCCTGCCTGCATAAGCGACGGGGCACCAACGATAAATGATTGCGGGGCCATGCATCGTTCACCGTTGCTGCCTCCACACTGAATGATATGAACAAGTTCTCGTTCATTAATGAATGAGAACGTTCATATCGTTCAGTGAAATCTGCCAGTGTGTAGGGCCCATAACATTGTAATCAGAGATCATTTAAATAAATAATACATTTTGCAATGTCAAGAGCAAATATATTGTTAATATCTCCCACAATCAACTATAACATTGCAGCATACAACAGTCCCCATATGTTGCAATATAACAGGCTCCCAAAATCAAAAGCAGATTGTTGCCAAAAGTGGGAGATGTCTGCGATACATCCGTTTTCTGACATTGTTAAATATATGCTGTATTTAAATAAAGCAGTTTTTGCATTATATATGGGACAGAATGGCTTTATAAATAGGCCCTATCTTCAACTACCCTATGGAATTCTTTAACTCTAATGCCTTCCGGAATGGCTCATGACAAAGTTACGCTGAAGATTATGTTGCTGCGGAAACACAACACCTCACAACTCTGTAACTGAATCTGACTGCCAGTACCAGCCCCCGTATAATATAGGCCAATATACTGACAGGCTGTGCCAAAGGGCTTCATACCACAGATACTCATGCAGAGTGAATATTCCTTCAAGCAGCTTCAATTCCTTATCAAGCTGGGTTTTATCATGGTTTGTCCTTATCCACATCTGTTTCTTTTATCTCTCTTCCCTCCTTTGTTTAAATGAGGCTCTATGTATTTTATTTTAGCAAACATTAATTAGAAGAAAAAATTGAGCTTTACTATAATTGATAGTTCGCCACTAAAGGAAAATCCTTATGAGAATTCCCAGCTACATACATGGGAAATGACACAAACGTCTGCATTGCAGTCTATGGTGCTGCAGTGCAGATGGTCAGACATGAAATAATTCTATTGTCATCCTTAAGGATAAGGGCATAAGAAGTCACGTTTCATCACCGTTCTTTATAGCAGCTTTTTGCATTTGCTTCCCATGGTCTGGGTTTACACAAATGAAAGTAAAAGAGAGGGGAATGACAAGCGTAAAACCAGAGTATACTGCCACCTCTGCTCTTAGTGGCTCCGCAATGACTTGGCCCGCACACCCCTGCATACCGCCCAACCATTCTGATTCATACTTGCCTACTTTTGAACAAGCATTTCAGGGAGATGTGAAAGTATCACCTATCAGTGCGGACATGTACTGCTACATCTGAGAGGCGTGTCATAAAAATTACTTACATCCAAATGTAAATCAGCCCCAAAGTTAGTAAGTCTACTTGTTGCAGAAAAGACTCTTATATTTTGCAGAATTTGTTCGTGTATTGTGCTTTACAAGAGGTTCCATATACTGTAAGTGGCCACGAGAAATCTTATTTAAAATGCATGTAGCCATAGGGATCATTGTGCCTTATCACCAATGCAGGAAAATGGCACTGATGTTCCCATTTGAATGTATGTATCTCTGATTTATCCCCACAGAATGGGAGGAGAGGTGCCCCCCTTCAGAGCAGGAGCCCGGCGGCAGATGACTCCGTTGCCTCCCAGAGTTCTGCCTCTGGATGTACAATGGGGTTAAGGTGCCATCAGGGAGATTGATGGACTATTCAGGGAAATTGCTTCTATTTCAGGGAGTCTCCTGCAGAATGAGGGAGCGTAGGCAAGTATGTTCTGATTTCAGTTAGAAAGTCCCTATTCCTGGCCACAGCCCAGTGTTACCATTGGACTGCATTGCCCTGATTGTCAGGCAGTATTTCCGTTTACTGCAGGCCTGCATGGTAATTGGGTGCAGAGTGCACAGATAAAATGTTATAGTAAGGGACTGGTTTGCATGCCCCTCTATAAAGCAGACATGCCTCCTCGGTGATGTGGCCAGGCCCCCTGCCCTCATACAATCACATCCAATGGTGGGAGACTTGCCCTAGGTCAGTGGTTTCCAAACTCAGCCCCCAAGGCACCCTAACAGTTCGGGCTTTAAGCATATCCATGGTAGAATACAGATGGTTAAATCAAATTGTGAATTACTGATTAAGTCATCTGTGCCCAATCATGGATATCCTTAAAACCTGGACTGATAGGGTACCTAGAGGCCCAAGTTGGGAACCTCTACTCCATGTCATGAGGGAGACATGTGAGACAGCAACAAGGCTATAATGCATCAGATGGGGCTATGTGCACGTAAACTAGATGGGAAAACTCAGGCAATGTGAGGTCATGTCAACATAGTACTTCATATACTAGGTATACATTGCACATTAACCATATATAAAAAGTATGTCCTATCATTTCTGCTGACATTAATACGTTAATAACCGCGTGCTGCACTAGTGCAGTCCCCTCATTTTGCCATTACACTGTTAACATAAAATAGTGAATTGGATGCAAACCAGCATATGTAGGAATAGTTTCAAATAATTCCAAAAATTCAATATAAGCCTAGTTTGCTAATCTTTAATAAGACTCAAGTTAAAATTAAAATGATACAGGACTTATTAAATCTAAAAAGTTCCTATTTTGACTTTTACTACTTGAAAAAATACCTTTTTGTCTTTATAAATTGGAACCTCCTTGTACTTGTTCTCACTGACAGCAGGGGAGATGAGGAAGCAATTTAGGACCCGATTCAGACCTCTACGTATAATACGGCAGACAAGAGTATTAAACAAACCTCTCAGTCATTATGGCCAATGATTCAACAAGATAAGGAACTGAAAATGTGGAAACACACTAGCATCATGTCATGTTACAAAAGAGGTCGTAATACCCGGGATTGGCTAGTACGTACAGACATATCTAAAAGAACCGCCTATAATGTACAAAAAAGACCAAATGGTTGTTACAGATGTGTGGGATGTACAACCTGCAGTTTTATGATCGCTTCTAAATACATTATGCATCCACATAATGGACAGAAATTTCTAATTCATCATCCTCTCACATGCCTCAGTACCTACGTTATCTATGCTATAAAATGTCCCTGCGGCCTGTATTACATAGGCAAGACTATTAGAAGATTCAGAGAGAGAATTGCCCAGCACCGCTCCGCAATTAGGGCCGCTATTTCAGGAAAGGATAATGACCAACCGGTAGCAAGACACTTTGCCCAAGAAAAACACAATTTATCAACGCTGAGATATGTGATCATTGATCACGTTCCGGACGATCTCCGTGGTGGAGATAGAGGGAAATGACTGTTGTGTCTTGAAGCACAGTGGATATTTAAACTGGACACTGTCAAACCTGGTAGGCCTTAATGAACATTTAACATTCAGCTCTTTCCTTTAAATCATTATACCACTTAGTCCTATATGTCATTTGATTGGTAGTTGATAATATGAAACTTAATATCTATAGATTTGGTAATCAGCAATATTACATGTTTTTTCTAATATGGTTTCATACTAGGGATTCCGGATTGTGCTGCAACTATATGTTTTTTATAACACTTATATGTAGTTTGTTTTTCATTTTCTATAGTGCATCCCACTTCCTATGTATTCTGGTTGCCATGCCAACGCCCCGAGAAGCAGCAGACAACACTTTCCGGAAAGGTATGCGGTGACGATACCGAGGATTTTGACTAGGGGAGTGGATCTCCGGCCCCCGTCTACATCATTTCCTGGTGTTTGGTTGCTAAGCTACATGCCGCCGGTGAGTGGAAGGATGCGGCGTGACGTCACTGAAACGCTTGCGGAGACGTTCGCCGGAAGTGACGTACACCGGAAGTGCGGGCGGCCCAGGATCAGGAACGGGAGACGCACGTGTGGAGATGATCTATTGGAGGGTATTTAGGTAAGAACACTGTGAATGTCTTGTTGTATGTTTGTCGCTTGAAAAAGGAGTAAAATCCGAAACGTTGCATTGCCATCCGTGGTGTCTGCTTCTTCATTTATACAAGACCGCTGAGTGCCTCTCATCTCGTTCCCTACATCTTCTCTGGAGCTGAGCACCTGCGGCAGTTGACTTCAGGAAAGTGGAGTGCCAGTCTTTTGCCTGTATATATATATATGGTATGCTCTTCGGCAGCCAGTGACCTGCTCCGTTCTTTACCTGAACCCTCTGGCACTCTTTCTTCATTTGATCCCACAAATGAAGATGAAGTATCATCACTCTTCTCATCCTGCTTCTCTACTACCTCTCCTCTTGATCCTTTACCCTCACAAATAAGTAAAGCTCTGTCTCTGGTGCTCATCCCAACCTTAACTAACATCTGTAATCTCTCTCTCTCTACTGGTATTTTTCCTTCACTCTTCAAGCATGCAGTGATTACTCCCATTTAAAAAAAACAAAATTCTGACCCTAATGCTCTCTCAAACTACCGCCCTACCTCTCAGCTCCCTTGTCTCTCTAAGCTACTTGAGAGACTTGCCAACACTCGACTCACACACTTTCTTAACTCATACACTTTGTTGGACCCACTTCAGTCAGGCTTCCGTTCCCAACATTCCACAGAGACAGCACTGACTAAAGTGGTTAATGATTTGGTCACTACAAAGTCTAAAGGCCACTACTCACTACTTATTCTTCTAGATCTATCTGCTGCATTTGACACTGTAGACCACTCTCTTCTCATACAGACACTACAATCCCTAGGTCTTAAAGACACAGCCCTTTCTTGGTTCCTATCGTACCTATCTAATCGCTCCTTCAGTGTTCGCTTCTCTGAATCTACCTCCTCTTCGCTACCTCTTTCAGTTGGAGTACCGCAAGGCTCAGTCTTGGGTCCTCTGCTTTTCTCTATCTATACCTCATCTCTTGGTAAACTAATCAGCTCTTTTGGTTTTCAGTATCATCTGTACGCAGATGATACTCAAATCTACCTATCCTCCCCTGACTTGTCCCTATCTGTACTGGACCGTGTCACTGAATGCCTTTCTGCCATCTCATCCTGGATGACATCTCGCCACCTCAAACTTAATATTTCAAAGATAGAGTTAATTATATTTCCACCGGCCAATAGTAGGTACCATCCTGATATCTCTATCACTGTTGAAAACTCGACTATCTATCCTACCCCACAAGCTCGCTGCCTAGGTGTCATCCTTGACTCTGATCTGTCCTTTGTTCTCCACATTCAATCTGTCTCAAGATCATGTTACATGCATCTAAAAAACATATCCAAAATACGACCATACCTTACACAAGACACTGCTAAAACTCTAATCCACGCTCTCATTATCTCCCGCATTGATTATTGCAATAGTCTCCTAACTGGTCTTCCCAAAACGAGACTCTCACCACTACAATCCATTCTGAATGCAGCGGCGAGGCTTATCTTCCTCGCTAGACGTTCATCGTCTGCAGATCCACTCTGTCAGTCCCTCCATTGGTTACCTGTACTCTACCGCATTCAATATAAAATACTTTTACTCACACACAAGGCCATTAACCAAACTACACCAACGTACATCACTTGGCTTATCACAAAATATCTCCCAACCCGACCTCTTCGCTCTTCACAAGACCTGCGTCTCTCATCCACACTCATTACTCGCTCCCACTCACGACTGCAGGACTTTCATCGGGCTGCACCCACTCTGTGGAATGCCCTACCACGCACAATAAGACTCTCCTCTAGTCTCCAAACCTTCAAGCGTTCCCTCAAAACTCACCTCTTTAGGCAAGCGTATCAAATTCCTGAACCACCCACATAACTTTCATAAACCTTCCTATCAAATTACATCCACTCTGCACAGTCCACACATATCCTCACATGTCTTCTCATTCTATGCAATAGATAGCACCTTTCCTTGTGTACATATGCCTATTTCCCTATAGATTGTAAGCTTGCGAGCAGGGCCCTCCTACCTCTATGACTGTTATCACCCAGTTTGTTATTGATATTTCAAATTGTAAAGCGCAACGGAATTTGCTGCGCTATATAAGAAACTGTTAATAAATAAATAGTAAATAATAGTATGTCAGATAATTACTGTAGTTTAGGACAGAGTTTCCAAAACTCTTCAGAACAGTTCAGGTTTTAAGGCTATCCATGCTGGATTCCAGATGGTTAGATCAAATTGACAAAGTTTTAAGATATTCTTAAAACATGGACTGTAATGGTGAAACTCTGCTTTAGGCATGTTATGGCCAATACTAAGTTGAACGTTAATGTAAGCCTGCTTGCAGGGAATTTCTTGTTCATTAGTGGTTCCCAAACTCGGTCCTCAAGGTACACTAATACCCCTTTCACACTGCCAATGCCGGATCCCTCCAGGGAATTGGAAACCGGTCCATCCCGGGTGGGATCCGGCATTGGCCGTTGCTGCAGGCTTCTCCGACCCGGCAATATGCCGGGCGGGT
The DNA here is from genome assembly GCF_028390025.1 of Pseudophryne corroboree. Classification (NCBI taxonomy): domain Eukaryota; kingdom Metazoa; phylum Chordata; class Amphibia; order Anura; family Myobatrachidae; genus Pseudophryne; species Pseudophryne corroboree. The sequence goes on from NC_086444.1 coordinate 120,249,227, forward strand.
TGCCATAGTAGCAGGGGGAGGAGGCGGGGGCAGAGGTGGAGGCAGCGCTGGGAGATGAGATCATCTCTGCACTGTCTCTCCCTGCTGTAGAAAACGAGTCCCGGGACGCATTGACCCGGGAGCCCGTTTACGCAGCCACTGACCCGGTATTCAACCCAGGTATAACACTGCTTTATTCCCGGGTTGAATTGCCAGGTCAGGCGACCCGCGATTTCGGCTATGCCCCTTTCACACTGCACGCCGACCCGTGTCGACCCGGGTTATTTGTGCGGTGTGAAAGGGGTATAACAGTCTAGGTTCTCAGGATATCCATGCTTGAGCACAGGTGGATTAATTCAAGGCCATCTTAATGTATAGGCACACTGGGCAGCTGCTCAAGGCCCCGCAATTTTACTTTTTTTTTTTTAATTATTGTTTCCCATGAATGGGTGGGTAGTGGCCCCACTGCATTGCTTCGCCCAGGGCCTACTATGCTGTTATGACGGCCCTCAATTAATTAGTATTTCAGTCGATTTGATTTGCCCATCTGTGCTGAAGCATGGATATCATTAAAACCTGGACTGTTAGGCTGGTTTCACATGATCACGACTTGATGGTGGACCCGCTGTTGTGCCGACAGAGAGGCCAATTTAGGTAAGTATACACACTTACTGATCAGCTGCTCCATGTGACGGTCAGTACCATTGCTGTACCTGATCAGAAAATGGTAGTACGCAATTACAGGCAATGCAGACGCGTTTCGACTGCATCCACATTTGCGACTGAAGAGTGACTGGATTGCAATGCGCTGTTCTCGCATAAGGAAAATTCTGCGACGGCCATACAGAGCTGTACATATATAATAATATGCCTGTGGCTGTGTCTTTTGCACTTAGTATTGCGTTAGTGCGAGTTCCAGCTGCACTCTCACATGTGGTCGCATCTTGCGTACAACTCAGCACATGCCTAAATACTGCATATCATTATTTCCATGCATGCAGTATATGCCCCATTTACTTGCAAGGCTGCATCAGGCCCTTTATGTTTTGTTTAATGTATTTCATGTATTATTAGAATCACGGATCATGTTGGCTATTCAGAATGTATAAGAATGACAAAACTGGACTGATGGTTTTGTACATAAGCTATCCCATGGACATTTAAGTGTTAACTCTTAATTCCTCTGACCAGCATTTCTCGGAATGACGTTTTGATAAGCAGGTGGAACTAGAAAGACTCCCGCTGAGTGAGGCCTTGTCTGGAAGTCCTGTCTCACACATTTATGTTGTTAGAACTGGGTCCCCACTGTGCTTTACAGATCTCAGAGCCACAGACGAGTGCTATAGGTTTTTTAACCATAGTATTCAATAGACTGCAACTAGACATTGAAGGAAAAATCATACTGAATGTTCTATGATACTTGCAGTTCTATACCTTGCCTCGATGCTAGGCGTCTTAATTGTTTTATGTCATAGCAGAGGTTCCCAAATGCGGTCCTCAAGGCACCCTAACTGTCCAGGTTTTAAGGATAACCAAGCTTGGGCACATGTGACGTAATTGGTACATCAATCAATTTGATATAACTCTCTGTGCTCAGCCATGGATATCCTTAAAACATGGACCGTTAGAGTGTCTTGAGGACCGTGTTTGGGAACCTCTGTGTCATAGGAACTATCCTATGATGCCTTCTGGTTTAAATGCCTAGCAGTGCTGGGTCTTCAATTCTGATTCCAACCCTGTCTGTTACATGTATGGGGAATCAGTATGAAATACCTACCTACGGTCAAAATCCAGACAAAGGCAAAATCCCGACAAGGTCAAAATACCAACATTTAAAATACCGACAAGGTCAAAATACCGACATTTAAAATGTCGACTGGTCAAAAAGTTCACAAGAGTTTTTCACTGTTTTTTAGTGTGTATGTCAACATAGGTCAACATGGACACCATATAAGTGGCCCCAAGCATGGCTCGCACGCTTCGGGGCACGGTGGCTCGCTGCGCTCGGCACACTATTATATTCCCCCTCCAGGTCCATTGGGATGGTAAAGTATGAACAAGTTGGTTGCAATGAAAAAATCATGAAAACTCATGTCGACTTTTTGACCTGTCAACATTTTAAATGTCGGTATTATGACCTTGTCTGTATTTTTAATGTCGGGATTTTGACCTTGTTGGGATTTTGACTGTCGGTCAATGGATGTTGATATTTTGGGGGAGATTCAAATGTTTGAAAAGTCAGTTGGGAGTCTGTTTTTTCCTATCTAATAGACAGGAAAAACCAGACACCCAACCGACTTTTCAAACATTTGAATCTCCTCCTTTGACTGTCAGGATTTTGATTGTAGGTAAATTGACTAAATCCCATGTGGGGAGTGTTATGTCCAGCGAGTGTCTGCTATGTTATTTGGCTTCTGACATAAGTGTGTACATGTTTGTTATCTCAATCTCAGACCTCTGGCTATACATGTCACTGCTTGGGAAGATCAGACCGGACACCATTACAGAAGTGGGACATTGTTGAATATGTATCTGCTTTTACTTTGTATTTTAACTGGTAAATGTGACAGGGATCCGGTCAGGATCTTGGCCGTCAAAATACTGACGCCAGATTCCTGACTCCACTCGGAATGCCGACACCAGCATCCCGAATAGGGTCATAAGCCTGGCTCCGGAATCCCGACTGCCGGGATACCAAACGAGCGTGTGCTGGGCAGCAGGACAGGTAAACTGCGGTGGGTAAGGTTTAGGCTGCGGGGATGGGGGGGTTAGACTGCAGGAAGGGGGGGTTAGGTTAAGGCTGCAGGGATAGGGGGTTAGGTATAGGCTGCAGGGTTGGTAAGTTAGATTTAGGCACCACCGGAGAGGGTTAGGCTGCAGGAGGGGGATGGTTAGGTTTAGGCTGCTACAAGGGAGGGATAGTGTTAGGGGGCCATTGGGGAAAGGTTAAGTACAGTATATCTATGTCAAGATTCTCAAGATCGGGATGCTGCAGTCAGTATTCTGGCCACCGGCATTTCAGTCCCAACACGTGACATATTATTCATTAATAACACTGTCCAGTCATATGAACAGTCTCTGGACTGTAACTAGGGGCTTGCCCAGAGTCTCAGTGGTAGGGCTGTCACTGCCTTGTGGCACTGCATTTAATGGTCTGGGTACTAAGCTCCATCTCATTTACAATGGCCCCTCCCCTTCTTCATCACATCAAGATGCCACATGTGTGGGTTGGCCCAGGGCACATTGTCACCCTACTATGGTCTTGAACTAGGGATGGCTATCGGTGGGCTGTTCATTGATAAAGCCATTGATGATAAACACTGATGGCACATAAACATCTATGGTGAACCATTAATGGTTTGCACCAACACTGGAAGGTGCTGACCAGGCAATGGGTCACTCAAAACCGGGGACAGGGATAAGCGGGCCTCTGGGACAGGGCTAAGTGCTGATGTTTGGTTCCACTCAGTCATTGATGGCAGAAAACCATTGGCTCTCTTCCATCGATGGCAAAACTATTTACCATCGGTAGTTAACCATCGATGTTTGGCAATTATTGATGGTCGATGGCCATCCCTATACTGAACAATCTTCAGAATGGGTTGGGTACAGGATATCGGTAGTCAGAATACCGATCCTGGCATCCCGAATGCCATAATCCGGACAGGGCCATTCAACTAAAACTAACCCTAACTCTTCCCACAGCCTAACCATAACCCTCCCTTCTCGCATCCTAATTCTAGCCTTCCCCATCCCTTTGGGCCTAACCCTAACTTTCCCCTCCCCTGCATCCTAACCCTCCACCCTGCAGCCTAACCCCACCCATCCCCGGCATACTTACGTTCGGGATTCTGGCTGGCGGGATTCCGGCGTCGGCATTCAGACAGGTGTGGGGATTCCGGCCCCGGTCTCCAGACCACCGGCATACTGTATGTCGAGATTCCAACTACATTCCTTAAGTATATACCTTAGTAAAGTACCGTATTGTGTATAAATTGTGTTTTATAACTTTACCATTTGCTAATAGCATAGTGAAGCTAATCACCCAGAGTAAAGCAGGCATATATAATACTCCTTTCCTGGCATTAACCTGACGCATATACTGTATCACTGTTCTCTCCTGGCATACAAGGCACATATATGCTACGCTCGCAGAGCCAGGCACACTTTGAAAAGCATCTAGCTCTGCAAACTGTACAACATGCATCTCTCACTCAGAACATATGACACCTGCGTATTTGAGGCTAAATACATCCAGCTCTACATCATCCCTCCTGTATATAAGCATATTTAGGTGGTACGCCCCCAACTTCCTAATTTGTGGACATTCACAAATTATTTCTCATTGAAAATTTTCAATGACTACCTCCTAGGTACACAGCCCCCATAGAACCCTCTGCACTTTTATTTAGGTACATATCTATATGTAACAAACCACGTGAGCCTTCTGCTGATTAGTCTCAAGTCTACAAATGAAATCCAAACAATTGAAACTTTGATGGGGAACCCCATCCATTCACTGGCGCAATAGAGTGCAGCCGCTTGCAGCATTTCTGTTTCTGTTGAATCCTTGCACTGCAAAAGGCAGCTTCACTCCATCTGGATTTCCATAGCAACCTAAACATGCAAAATTGGTTCCCCTAGTGTTTATTCTGCCAGAAGCTACTCTAAGCACACAGTATATTTCCTACAATAAGGTACGGGGAGGCCCGTCGTTGATATAAACTCAGACACTTTGCTGGTCCAATGCTGCAACATATCCAAATTGTTTTGCTAATATCCATCATTTTAGTGAAGCGCTGAAGCAGCACAGGCCAGAGCAGCATGCACACAACGGCAGGTCACTTGTGTTGTCACTGCTGAGTAACACCGTTCCCCTTTCCTGTGTCTAATTCACGGGGGTCAGACACGATTCGTCACTGGGCAAATTGTCATGTGGATGCGAGGAGAATTAACACCAGATTAGGGACAATTGTAGGAGAGATTTGAGTGCATAGTGCACAAATTATGCCATGAGGGATATAAAAGCATAGCGCTGTCTAAAAGCATAGCGCTGTCTAAATGTAAACGGTATAAATAAAGTAACAAGATAAAAATACAGAGCATAGGCTGGTGTTATGAATGTAATAAATATTGTGTTTTAAGTATCTGATTAAAACTATTCATCAGATTCGTCATTCAGAAAAGCAAAATATGGATATGACAAGACATTAGTGGCTACAAAAATAAAGGTAAATAATTGTTATCATTCAATAAATGTGTGTTAAATATGTATTTAAAAAAACCCTGCGTGAATTCCTGTCGTACTTTCCGTACCAGGCGACATCACTTTACGTGCTCAACTCATGGGGTTATTATTAAACATATATCATGATTAGGAAGCAGGCAAGCGATTGCTGAATTAAAGCACAAATGCAGCAGAAATTGTAAAAGCACTTAATGGTTGACTTACCTTTATGTTGATCAAACACAGACGAGTTGCTGAAATCCATGTTTTCCTGTCTATATGGGGAAAGACGGAGTAAATGTCATCAGCCAGGTTTCCAGGAAGGATCCAGTGTTTTACGGTAATAAATACATGTGATTATAGCATAGTCTTTCTATGTGACGGTACAGAATAATCTTTACGGATGCTGATGGGTGCCTGGGATAAATAACATCATCATGTTATTCCCATCTAGTTCAGATGCATTTGAAATGAAATTCACTCATTGCTAGTTAATAGCAGACCTTATTTGTGGATGTGTATGGTGTTCTGGTGGGTGAATCATATCTTTTGTTATAGCTGGTACAGAGGCAATGCAGCTCTTCAGCATAAGAAGCAGGAATGTTGCTATAAGCAAATAGACATCTCAATGGGTGAATGATTGCTGAAGCCACAGAGGTTCGCACTGAGCATGTGCAGGATTTCTGTGCTGCACTGGTTGTAATGTACACACAGCACTCACTACAGACAGCACACACATTTACGGTAAGAATTGGAGAAGGGAACAAAAGACAAAGCTGATTTATGAAAGAACATAAAGCCACAATCTGTGCATAACTGTACACAGCATAATCCTTTCTACAGTACTGTGCATATGAGCTTATTATCTACTGTTGGGTTAGGGATATAAATGCAAGTATTCAATGCGTTGTGAAATCTGCTGAATTCAATAGGCAAAAACATCTGGGATAAAACAAAACTCACAATTGCAGACCCTGCTGAATTGGTTTTTTTTTCTGGGGAAAATCTGTATTTTAAGGTACAAAATGTTGGGACTTGGTTAAGAACCCCTGGGATGCCTCCTAATGATTAATCAGGCAATTAAAAGTTTTTAACTAGCTTACTTAAGGTAACAATTGCATGCCATTTAAGGTGGCCAATATCGGGATCGTTGGGATCCCGGGATTTTGGGACCAAAATTTGTCCGGGATTGAATTCTGGGATTGGAGCTTCCAACCACGAGGATTTCTGGATTAACCTGCACCTTTTTTTTATTTTTTCAATGCCGGACAGTGTTGAGCATCTTCAGCAGGCTCAGACGCTGCCCGGCTCCCCCTGCCCCCGGCTGTGCGCAATATGCAGCTTGACGTGATGTCAGAGGTCCCGCTGCGCAGCCTGACACCAGCCACGCGTACCGGTCGTACCGCACCGCAATTCCGGTAGCAAGTGGACCATCCCCCTGCCCCTCCAGAGGATAATGAGTTGTTGTGTGGGCTGGGGGGAAGGGGGGAGGGGGGGCTTGGACATTGAAGAATTTAATTTTAAAAACAGCATACCAATCCCAGGTCTATGTTAATTAATTTGCCTGTTTTTTTAGGGTACTGGCTGATTTCTTCTTTTTTTCTTCTTCTTACATTTACCACAGGTTTTGCATATAAAATTATCGCCTACAATTTTTTGCAACTGGATAGTGCGATCAGGAGCACACTTAGAATATTGGGCACTTTAATCTTATATTGGGTGTGATAACCACAGTAAATTTTGCTGCAAAAATCTGGTGCCCCATAATAATATGCCCCTTATGCTGAGTACACACTATGTGATATATTGTTTGTTATATAGACATACGATATATCGCGAGTACATCGGCAGGTGTGTACACATATCGCGTCGGCCCTGCAGCACAGCCAATGCTGATATATCATGCAAGTATATCTGTGCATCTGGCTGTGTGTATGGCCCACCCTCCAACTGCGCGATAGGTCGGCAGCAGCTGCCATTGAATATATAGTGACAAAGTGGGTAGGCATATTCAAATGACTCTGCTGGCAGAGAACAGGTGGCGGATTGGTAATTGTGTATGCACAAGATCATTTTGTGCATACACCTTGCCAATCATTACATCGGTCAGCGGATTGGCCTCATGGCTGATCTGTCAGCCAGGTGTGTACCCATCCTTACTGTGTGCCTGGGGAGGTGGGTAAAGAGGAAGAAAGGGGTAGACTAATGGAGACCAAGTACTGTAAGAGCATGTTTGCGTAACTGCAAAACAAAATGCAGAGCAGCAGGCATATATTTGCTTCCATAGTCGTATCAGATGTGGGTGTCTGCAGGTGCAATTACACAATGATGATGACAATCGATAGCACTAGCTTCCGATTGGGTAATTGTGAATCTGCTGCTTTCACACACAGTAGCTGTGTTATTTGTTGTGAAAAATTAGTGAAAAGCCTGTGCCGTGCAAGTCTGCATACGCAAATCCATTCGCAACACACTCACCATCGAATGATTTTTCCAGTCTGTGCAGTCTGCGCAGGGAATCTTTATTAGACACCACTAGGGTCTCTCTAAAAAAGAATAAAGATAAGATGATAGATAGGACAACAATGTTTGTAACCAAGTTCAATACTAATACATATGAAATCAAGAAGATCATTAGAAAAAATCTGTCGATATTGAGATTAGATGAAATCTTGAATTGTGATGTAAAATTGACTGACCAAGTGATATTTAGAAAATCGGCCAATTTGAAGTCTGTGGTAGCACCCAGTTACTTCTCAGGTAAAAATTCTGCATCATCTGGGGTTCAAGGAGGACAAAAGAATACGTGGTTACCTAAACTGCCAGTAGGTTTCCACAAATGTGGTAAAACCAATTGCACAACATGTAGACATACGAATAAGAAAACGATACAGTTTATTTCATCAGTTTCGAAGGAGCAGTACAGTATAAAAAGCTTCATGAATTGTAGATCCACATATGTTATATATGTTTTACAGTGCATATGTGGACTACAATATGTGGGGCGCACCACTCGGGCACTCCATGTAAGATTTATGGAACATAAGCGTCAAATAGATAAAAAGATAGGGAATACTTACCTTTATCGTCATATTCTAGGATGTGGGGAAGGAAAAAGTGCAATTGAACAGGTGGCGGTGACTAATAGAGGAGGAGATAGATATAGAAGGTTATGTAAAAAGAAAGCCTTCTGGATATTTAATCTTAAGACTCTGATTCCACAGGGACTTAATGATTCGGTGGAGTTAAATGAAATATGAAAAATATAATAGATCATGAAATAATGGATGTGAAAAGTTAATAGGTGAATGTATACTGCCTTGTGTTATCGAGAAATGGAGGTGGAAACGATTTTTACAAAGAGGATATATGTATCATTGGGATATATTGGATATTAAGTGAATGTTTCCCCAATGTGTATATATATATACATATATGTATGCTTTGGATGATTATGTAATTATTAGTGTTAGTAATATTAATATACGTATATGTACGACATGGTAAATATCGTTATTATTTGATTAATTTTAATTGATTTGTGTAATTAATTGGATAAAAAAAGTTCCCCCCATATATGTGTGTGCATGTGCACGATTAGCTCTTTTCGTGCGTATGTATACATATACATATATGTGTAGAATTATGAATATATATTTTTTTTATATATTTTGTTATATAGTAGAGTTGTGGGTACTGCATATGTGGATTAAGCAAATGAGAGGGGATAAATATATATGTACTTTAAATGTGCCTTATAAGTAGTGTTCATTTTAATGTTAACTGGGTTTGAAAACTAGGTGTGGAATATAAACAAAAGTGGTTTATTCAAAATTAAAGATGGCCACCGGGATTCAAAACGAGGCTTGCTCTTCAAGGAAATACCTCTGAAATTATGTTCAGACATGAAAATGAGGCTTGGTATGGGCTGGTAAAATGGCCGCCGCAGTTTATAAAAGGAATGGACTGAAAGTGAGGCTTGGAACGCACGAGTAAGTGCGCATGCGCAAATCGTCGCGGGAATTACAAATTACAGGGACTATATAAACGGAGTCTACTGAGCACAGTCATTCGAACTGAGGAAGCCGCTGATGTGGTAGAAGGCGGAGAAACGCGTTTTCGAGGTGACTGAGCCAGGTCATATCATCTTTATTTATCACCATTTGAAACCAGCACTTATTCACGGCATAATTATCAGTGCATTTGCAATAGTGGCTAATCACCAGCAGAGGGAGCCGGAGCACTGTGGATGCCTGCAAAAGACTCAATACTCCAGATAGTCTGCACTAAACGGAAAAGCACCAGCAGAGGGAGTGGAATTACGGAGCACTTTAAATATGGAAATCAGCTGGAGGTGATATGAATGATCTATATATATGATAACATCTTATTACATAAATCAGTGTGTGCACACATTATTCATTAACAATCTTAAAGCAATCTCCGGGACACATGAACACATAGTGTTCGAAGATCAGCCCATACCTCTATATATTTATATGTAGTCCAGTGGACATTATAAAGGAATAGTCCTACATAAAGGTTTTATAAGTTTTTGGCACATATTAAATTGTATGATATGAATTGGGGGAATATGCAAATATATGAATTGATAAATTATATATTAATTATTTAATCATGGTTTTTTGATTGAATATTTATGCTGCAGCATATATGTGTGACATTTGAGTTTTTTAAATAAACTATATGAAATTTTATCGGTAATAAATTTACATTGTTTTCATTGATTGGCACAGACAGCGCCCCTCTTTATTTGCTGGGAGTTTACTCCCGGGCAAATTAGTGTTCAGTCTGCACGTAGCCCAGGACCTACTCCTACATTGCAATAGAATCAGGCTGACATCACACACCCTCCCTATAAATGCTTGGCCACGCCTGTGTTTTTCGTGACACTCCCAGACAACGTCCAGTTACCACCCACAAATACTGGCTTCCTGTCAATCAACTTGCGTACGCCCAGTGCATGGGTGGCCAACCAGTCAGAGACAAAGAGCCAAAAAATCTTGTTAGGTAAGTCAAAGAGCCGACATCGAGCAGAAGGCGCGTGTGCAAAAAAGGGGTGTGGCATTGTACCTGCTAGGCCACGCCCATGCTATAAAATACATTGAAAAAGCCAGATCCAACATAAAATACATTGAAAAAGCCAGATACACATAAAGCATATTGAAAAAGCCAGATTCACATAATACACTTTAGCTCCACCATGTGTCACTCCAGCCAGCACCCTCCTGTTTCACTCCAACCCAGCTCCCCCATGTGTCACTCCTGCCAGCTCCCCCATGTGTCACTCCTGCCAGCACCCTCCTGTGTCACTCAAGCCAGCTCCTCCATGTGCTACTCCTGCCAGCACCCTCCTATGTTACTCCAGCCAGCTCCCCCATGTGTCAATGTGCCACTCCTGCCAGCACCCTCCTGTGTCACTCCAGCCAGCTCCCCCATGTGTCAATGTGTCACTCCTGCCAGCATCCTCCTGTGTCACTCCAGCCAGCTTTTCCATGTGCTACTCCTGCCAGCACCCTCCTGTGTTACTCCAGCCAGCTCCCCCATGTGTCAATGTGTCACTCCTAAAACAAGAAAGATGGAGCGCTTAATTAATATGTATAATGAACGCACGTGCGTTCATTATACATATTAATTAAGCGCTCCATCTTTCTTGTTTTATTTTTGGTGATTAATATAAAGGGAGCTGCTATATATACATATACACAAGCGCGGCTAATACCTCACTAATTTAATGTGTCACTCCTGCCAGCACCCTCCTGTGTTACTCCAGCCAGCTTTTCCATGTGCTACTCCTGCTAGCACCCTCCTGTGTCACTCCAGCCAGCTCCCCCATGTGTCAATGTGTCACTCCTGCCAGCACCCTCCTGTGTTACTCCAGCCAGCTTTTCCATGTGCTACTCCTGCCAGCACCCTCCTGTGTCACTCCAGCCAGCTCCCCGTGTCAAAGTCAGAAAAATATCTCTATACACACTGCCATATTTGCACCTCATTCTGGTCCGCGCTGCGCATGCGTGCGCTCTCCCGTACGTGCGCATACTCACAGTCGCGGGCACCCGCAAGCGCACGGTATGCGTATTTACGGTAGAGTTTATGTGATCGTAGCGTGCGACTCAATCGTTACATATTTTCACTATATAATGTATTTTGTAGATCATGGTCCCTTTGATAGATTCTGAAAGTTTAGTTAACATAGCATGTTCCTGAACAGAGAGATCCCTCTTTGTATTGTACGAAGGGTCTAACAGGGGTCATACAGTGGTGTTTGGTACCCATCGGAAGAGTATTTAAATAGCAATATTCCGGTGTTGGTTTGGAGCGGATTAATCGCTCGTGCGAATAGTTATGGACATAAGAAGTTTATGTCCATTTACTATTATTTGTTCTTATTTAGTCATGCGGCGGGAAACTCAGTGTCCCACCCACCTGAACAGTTGGAAGCAGTCACAGCCCACCTGTATGAATCAACCTATGACCTTTTGTTATAATGCGAAACCGAATTCCTGTGTCCAATGAACAATGAGATTGTAGGGACCATTGAATTGCATTGTGTGTGGGGCATAAATAGGCAGGCCGACCATATCCAGTTCACTCTCTTCAACGGTTCTCATTGCTGATAATCGGGAGCTGGATATCGAGGCGCATGCGATCGTTTCCCCTTGTGCGTAAGTGTTTCTCCGCAGCTATATTGATCTTCTTGTTATTGTGGGCCAATCTCTCTCTCTCTCTCTCTCTCTCCTTCTCTTTTTCTCTTATTTTCCTTTAAATAGTAATTGTATTATATTTCCTGTGTAGTTATCTGGTTAGGTAGTCTATGTTATATTGTAGTGTATGATTTGTATTTGTATTAATTCTTTTGCAAGTATAACATTCATAATATATATATATATTAGGCGTTGGACCCTAAGCACGGTATCTGTGTAATTCTTATAGTGTTAAGTATTCTCAGAGCGTCGGTGACGCTCATTCAGCTTTTGAGTTAATAAGGTTACACTAGGTTGCATCTACACCCTATCTCTACACTAAGGTTTTACAGCATATTTCATTGTTTATGGTTTAGATATAAAGGTTTAACATTGTGAGCGTCAGCGCCGCTCGTGATCTCCTCGTGGTCTCGAGCGTCCGCTACGCTGATAGCGTAGCATTACGGTAGTCGCTCACCTATAAGTGTGCCCGATACCAACAGCGTATTCTCGTGAGCGTCTGTATCGCTCGAGCAGCCCGCTCCCGATACAGCATCCGTTACGCTATAGCGAATCATTACGTTAGTCAGCAGCCAATAGCGTGCCTGCTTGTGATCTCTTGGCCGTGAGCGAACGTGACGCTTGAGCGTCTCGACCACGGCTAAGCGATTGTTACGCAACGTGCGTACCCTTACGGTACTTCATACGTAGATAGCGTACAGTGTTCTTAGACCTCATAAAGGGTTTTATATAAGATAAATATTCTGCCTTAACAATTGGCGGCTCGCCCGTCCTTCACATATCTGCACTAGGTAATTACAGCAGACATTATCCAGCAGCAAAGGGCGGGAGATCATATTCCTCGTAGTGCTGTTTGGATAAGCGTCTGCTTCTCTTAGTAAAGGGTGCTGAAGGAATCCGGGAACCGGAGGTAAGAACAACACGCTAGTCTCTTTTAAAACTGTTTATTTTTCTGTCTTGCGTACACACGCACGCATATCGGCATCTCTTTTCATTCGTGTATTTTCGTATATCACTCTCCTGTTCGCTATTATATAGTTGATAAACGTGCTAAGAGAGATTTGCCGCTATTTCAAAGTGTAAAAGTAAAGGTAACATAGTTAAAGTATAGACAAACACACAGTTTTGCCTGGGAGATAAGGCGAAGTCAGTGTGGTGTGCGGTAGATGATCAAGGATCATCTACATTGATAAACATATAAATTGTGTTACGGTGGATCTTTATTTTGCATACACGTGTCTCTAACAAGGACTGAGATTTGTGCACGCAAACCAAAGGCCGACGCACGCAGCGTATATTACGCAACGGAGCGTACGGGTACGCCCACGTAACTCAAATCACAAGTTTTTTTTCTCTCCTCTCAACGCGATAAGTAGCGCCACGCGGTAAATAACGCCAGGCGATAAATAGCGCAAATCTATTTTAACATTCAAATTTTAAATTAATAGATCCTTCTCCTAATTTGTAACACATCTGGCATAGCCGGCCTTAGGTATAGGCAAACTAGGCAATTGCCTAGGGCATCTGGTATGCCTAGGGGCACAAGCAGCTTCTGCTGATTAAAATGATATGCGGCATGCCTATATTCTGTGTGCAGCATTTCGTATGCAGATACAGCCACAGTCGCACACAATATATAGGCATGCTGCATATCATTTTAATCAGCTGAAGCTGCTTGTGCATCCTTGCCACATAGCAATGCAAATAAGATGCATTTTCATAAAAAATAGGCACTCGACGTTAGCAGAGCTGCCAGTTGACTCACGCCAGGAACTATATGTGTCATTATTTGTATAAGGGCATTAATAATGTGTAATATACTGTATGTGTAAGGGGCACTATGTGTGTCATTATGGGTATAAGGGCACTAATAATGTGCGGCATATGTGTAAGGGACATTATGTGTGTCATTATGTGTATAAGGGCATTAACAATGTGCGGCATATATATAAGGAAAATTATGTGTATAAGGGCATTAATAAGGGTTGGCATAATGTGTAAGGCGCACTATGTTTATAAGGACATTAATAATGTGTGTCATATGTGTAAGGGGCATTACTGTGTGGTATTATGTGTATAAATGCATTACCAATGTGTGGCATTAGGTGTATAAGGTGCTCTACTGTGTGGCATAACGTATAGAAAGGGTACTACTGTGTGGTCTAATGTGAATAAAGAGCAATATGGTGTGGTGTAATGTGAATAAGGAGCAATATGGTGTGGTATAATGAGAATAAAAAGCAATATGGTGTGGTGTAATGTGAATAAGGAGCAATTCAGTATGATGTTATGTGAATGAGGGGCACTACTGTGAGAAGTAACGTATATAAGGTAAAGTGGTACTACTGTGTGATGTAATGTGAATAAGGGACACTATCGTATGATAAATTGTGAATAAAGTTGCAATACTGTGAGGCATAATTTGAATTGGGGGTACTATTGTGTGGCCATGCCGCTTGCCAGCAAAAACACATACCTTTTTGGACTGTGTGCCGAATGTTCACACTGTTCTTATTTAAATTACAGGGGGTAGGAAAACAAAAAAGGGACTGCTATGGGTGGGGGGTGATGGAGCTGGGAAAGGGGTGCAGGGTCAGAGGCGGAACTAGCGGTGGTGCTAGGGGGCACCAGCCAAAATCTTGCCTAGGGCATCATATTGGCTAGGGCCGGCTCTGACATCTGGTCTAAAGAAAATTTCTGCGCAGAAATAGAAATAGAAACAAAAGTGTACATGTGGTGAGTGAGTGTTTGCAATTATACAATTTTGAGGTTGAACCATAAGAAAAGTATCGAGTTCTCGTGAAGGTACATACATGTAAGTGACGTGCATGGTGGCTGGGGAGGCATCTCTGGTTAAACATAAAAAATTTGAGCATTAGACTGTAGCAGACCAGGAGGTCATACTGTAACAGACCAGGAGGTCGCATAACAGACCAGGAGGTCCAGGTACAGCAGACAAGGAAGTCCGCTATAGAGACAAGTAGCACAACACCAAGAAGGGTTGGTGCGGAACCCATATAGGCCATTAAGCTCTGGCTGAAGGAATTTGCAGCCGAAATTTTCGATTCCACTGGTCGCTCCACACATAAGATTAGTTGCTTATGTGCTGAACGATTGTACCGCACGTAATTGTGTGCATTAGTAAACCTGACCGGTACTATTTGTGTACGAAGGTCATAAACGCTATTTGTACATTTTAACGTGATTTGTGTAATTTTTTTTATTTTAAGGGAAGTTCGCTGGTCACTCAGGAACTATCCAACAACCGATACTTGCTGGGGAACGCGCCCCAGTAAATAAAGGTTCACAGGGGCCCTAGGTTGGGTACAACAGCTCTGGATACAGTGATTGTGTTACTGGCCAACGTGGGCGAGAAGTGAGTGGAGTACTCGGTAAACTTCACCGCCAGCCTGCCCCGGACATCTTGGTTTTTGTAAGGGTTCGCTGAAGAAAAGCAACACCTGCAAGTTATGGGGGCCAGTTGTTCAGGTAGGGGGCGATCAACCTCGGTTCGGGTTGATTTAGTAAACCGACCAATAGGGTCGGCCAGGTATGTAATGTGTGAAAAATACGGTTCACACACAGAGGTTTTATGTGATGAATGGGAAAGAATGACTGTACATGACGGGGAGAAATTCCCAAGAATAGGTAGCTTTAGCCCAGAAGTGTTACTAAATCTAAGGAGAAGGATAGGTCTTATTGAACCAGCAAAGAGACGAATCAAGCATTATGACTGTTTAAAGTTATGGCAACAGGAAAGTGAAATGCAAAAAGAGCTAACTGACATACCTGACTCTCATCTTGGGAGGAGAGATGTGGCAATGGAGAGGATTATGGTTGCGGAGAAAGGCACAATGTTGAACAATAAAAACGCACTTAGCAACTGTAGTATAGATGATAAGAATAAGTGTAATAAACATAACGATGATAATTGTAATGCTGTTAAATGTACAACTATGAACCCGTGCAAGTTGCACCCCATGTCAAACTTCCCTCAGGAATACGAGCAAGAAAGTGAACTCAACACGATGTCGGCACCACTTCCAGCAGCCATCACACAAGACATCCAGGTGGACGCGACCAAATCGGTAAAGGCAATAATCAAACCCCCTAACGGAGGGTCAGGTGAGGTCGTGTCCACAGGTACGTACAATGTTTTATATCACGCACAAACAAATGTACCCCATATTGTAAGACCAAAACAAGGTGATGTAATTGAGTTTAGTCCTGTCAGGGTGATCACAGTCCCCAATGGGAAGACTGACGATCAGGGAACCATTCCCGTCCAGGACAGTGCAATGCGCTGTCCCTGGTCCCGGACCGAATTGAGATCAATTATGTCCGAATTTCCTGATCCAAGGAAAAATCTAGTCGCATGTCAAAGGTTCATTAAAGAACTAGGAAACTCAACAGAACCCACCAACAAAGATTGGCGGACAGTGCTGAGGGCATGTTTGCCCTCCAGTGTTGACCCTGCGAAATTTATTACTGATTGTCAATTAGACACAGAAGTACCTCAAACAGAGGAACACAATCAGGAATGTATTAAGCAGATAAACCAACAGTTGGAAGTATATTTCCCTGCCGTTGTCAAGTGGAATGAAATCTTCTCCATAAGACAAAACGAAAGGGAAAGTATTTCCAATTATTTCAATCGAGCACTGCAAGTAATGGCTAGGAACACTGGGATCACAGACATCAAAACATGCGCACAGCATAGAGAAATAGCGGTTAAGGTATTAATGAATGGTTTAAAGGAGGTATTGAGAACAAGGGTACAGACCACCAACCCAAACTGGAGAAATATCTCGGTGGCCGCATTAAGAGAGGCCGCTATTGATATTGATCGAAATATCACCAGATACAGAGAGTCACAAAGTGATAAATTAATGGCCGCAAGTATACAGGCCCTAACCACAAGACCACTCCAGCATAAGCCCCAAACCCCTGCGAGAAATTCAAATGTGGAAGTCTGTTACAATTGCCAGAAGGAAGGTCATTTTGCAAGAGATTGTAGATCAGGAAGTAGACAAAAGTCACATCAGCCCCCTAGACAACGACATAATCATAATATCCAAGAAATCAGGGAAGCACAGGGAAAACGGTTGATGGCGATGAGCATCCGAGCGTTTGAGGAGGCATCAAATCAACCAAGACCTCAGGTCATTGACACTTGGAGGAAACCCAGGGTTTGTTATCATTGTAGAAGAGAAGGGCATTATGCCAGCGACTGTAATAACCCACATAAAGTCAGACCCCCTAGACCAAGAAATGAGCAAAATTAAAACACACACAATTATAAACAGGGATCATATAGGAAAAATTTTGAGCCACACCCATAATGTGCAATCAAGAAAGGTGATCATTAGGACTGATGGTAAGCCTGAGGTTATAGTTAATAAATTGGGAGGTCATTCCCTGAAGACACAGGAATGACCGGGTGAAACGTTGTAAATGTATCTGTGAAATGTTTCTTTTTCTCTCTCCCCATCTCTGACGATTATTGGTAGGATTCAAACATTTAATAAGGGTGAATGACCCGCGCTAATAGAGTGTGGAGCTGCTCCTTTAAATAGATAATGACAGTAAAACAAGATTAAAACAGGAGCGCTGGGAAAAGGTAATAAAAAATGAATGAAAAAAAAAAAGGAAAAAAAAAAAAAAAAAAAAAAAAAGGTTGCAAACACCTGTGAAAAAAAGAAAAGAAAATGGTTATTTTTGTAATGTTTACAGCACTTCTGTGCTCATGTGAAAGTCCTGTGCGTGTGTCTTTTTGTCGACACCGGAGCCGTGATCCGTGCTGCGGCTGCAGTGGGGGAATCCTGACTAACTGTCTCTCCCTTACTCTGCCTACCTGTAGTCACGTCCGTCCATCGGTTCTCACTTGCAGATCGTATTCCACTGCCCCGTTCCTGATGCCGTCTTCTGCACTGCCGTTTCCACACCCGTGTGGCGCAGGTGGGATGACGTAAGGCTTTCACTTGTTACTCCTCATCAACGCGTTTCGGACTTGCCTGTCCTTAATCATGGATGATGGAAGCACTTCCCAATGTGTCCTTTTTATATACAGCTTTATTAATTGATGTGCTTAATTGGAGAAGGCTTAATTGGTTAAAAACAGCTGATTAAAATTAGCGTGTTCAATGCTTTTTTTTCCCTTTTTTTTCCTATGTTAATCACTGGTGTTTGCAAAAAATAAATTAAAAGAAGTGAATGTGTACATTGTGTTAAAAAGAGATGTTATAAAAATGATGCATATACTATAAAAAGGAATTTAAATCAAAGTCTATATTGAGACCAGTGGGTTCTAAGGTTTGTAAAATGAAAATCCATTTTGCTTCCGTTCTCTTAAGCTTTTCCACTATATCTCCTCCCCGCCAATTGGGGGTAATTTTTTGTATTCCCATAAAACATAAATTAGCTGGATCTTTATTATGTTTATCCGCAAAGTGTTTTGACACACTGTGCGTTTGCAATCCTTTTTTAATGTTGTAAATATGTTCTGCCAACCGAACTTTCAGTTTCCTTTTCGTTTGACCTACATATTGTAGGCCACAGGGGCACTGTAGGAGATAAATTGCTCCCTCTGTTTCACATGTTATTTTTTCTTTTACTCTGTGAATTTTTCTTGTTACATTGCCAGTAAACATTGTTTCAGGTTTGGTTGAGAATTTCTTCACTGTTCTACATGGTAAACATTTTGTACATGAAAAGAATCCTTTTGTATCAACTTTATGCAGAATCTCCTTTGGGATGTAACTTTTTACTAGTTCTTGTTTGATAGAAGAGGCTCTTTTATAAATAATTCTTGGTTTTTCTTGAATTATAGGTGCTATTTCCTTGTCCAATGATAAGATATGCCAATGTTTGTTAAGTATTTTTTCAAAGGCTAGATGTTGGCTGTTGAATTGAGTTACAAATGTTAGTTGGAAGTCTCTTTGTTCTTTCTGTTTGTATTCTAACATTTCATTTCTGTCTTTGTTAGCAATTTGGTCAAATTGTCTCTGTAAGTCTTCTTCTTTATATCCACTTTGTACAAACTTCTTCTTCATTTGTGATGATTGTTCCATAAATGTCTCTAACTGTGAGCAATTTCTTTTCAGTCGTTGAAATTGCCCACCTGGGATGTTTTTTTTCCAATTGGTATGATGATTACTGCACGTTGAAATGGTGTTGTTGCCGCTGACGTTTTTTATGTGTGTTCTTGTCTGGATTGTGTTCTCCTGTATGAAAATTTCCAAATCAAGGTATACGACCATTTTGTCACTGGTGACTGATGTGAATTCCAGTTTATATGAGTTATTGTTAATATATTCTAAAAATTGATGAAGTTCTTGTTGTGGACCGTTCCAGATGAAGAACAAGTCATCTATGTATCTTTTCCAAGTATGTATGTATTTTAAGTAAGGATTATTATTCCAAATATGATCTTCCTCCCACTTTGATACGTATAAATTTGCATATCCCGGTGCGAAAGAACTGCCCATTGCGGTCCCTTGTATCTGGTTATAATAAACCCCATGGTCCCAAAAGAAATTATGGTGTAATATAAAATCGATGCAGGTCAATAAAAAGTTTATTTGGGCATTAGGTAAAGATGTTTCTTCAGATAGAAAAAACCTTATTGCTTCGCAGCCCTTTAAATGAGGGATGCAAGTATACAGAGATCTAACATCACTTGTGCATAGAGTGAAATGTTTCTCCCATTTAATTTCTTTTAGAATTTGTAGAACATGTATTCACATATTCAAGGGAATCACAAAAAGACCAGCTCATGAGAAAATCCTACCAGAGAGGAGTCGATTCAGCAATTGCAGAAGAAAAATCACATGCAATGAAACTTATGGAAAACATCGAATCACGCAACTCCGATGAAGAACTAAGAAATGGAGCAAGATCAAAAAAGAGAGCCTACACGGTGGAAGAGGATGACTTTGAAGATGAGGAAGATTTTTTAGAGCTTACCACAGGAATAGAGAAGCCCCCAGAAAATTTAACAAGCTACCAGAAAAAACAAAAAATCGTGTTTTCTCCCGGAGCAGGGGGGTCCGGGGTGGCAAATCGAAGAAACATATAAAGAACAATGCCACAAATGAGGGAATTTACAACTTAAGCAAAATCCCTCTCACAAATGAACAATTATCCTTGTTACAAAAAGGTCTCAAATTCTGCCCACACTCCAATGCAAACCATTTTGACCTTTACATTGATACTCACAGGTTTATACGGAAACTCTGCATCAAGAAATTCTTTTCTCGTAAAGAAAACAATACTGCAGTCCAGCCTTTGGACAATCAATTCAAACATACGGCATTTAAGACGACATCAACATTTTTTCCGAATCACATTAAAGGTGCACATATAGAAACATTCCAAAAACTTGTAGAAAAGGACATTAAAGCCATGACCGGTAAAGAAAAGAAGAAACTCAATCTTACAAAATCTGAAAAAGATGCACTGAAGGAGTTGAAACAAAATAAGAACATTATCATCAAGCCGGCAGATAAGGGGGGCGGCCTCGTGATCCAAGATAAGGAGGATTACGAAGCCGTAATCACTGACCTCTTAAAAGACAGTGCGACATATGCAGTACTAAAGGGTAATCCGACGGTGCAATATCAAAAAGAACTAAAAGAAATACTAGACGAAGGTTTAGAAATCGGTATACTAACCAAAAGGGAATACGACTTCATATACATAAATCATCCTCTGGTACCCACCTTTTACCAATTACCAAAAATCCATAAAGACCCTCAACATCCACCAGGCCGTCCAATTGTATCCGGTATTAATTCACTTTCTGCTAATTTATCCAAATATGTGGATTCCTTCTTACAGGAGTTAGCACAATCACAAAAAAGCTATCTCCGAGACACAATACATGTTCTACAAATTCTAAAAGAAATTAAATGGGAGAAACATTTCACTCTATGCACAAGTGATGTTAGATCTCTGTATACTTGCATCCCTCATTTAAAGGGCTGCGAAGCAATAAGGTTTTTTCTATCTGAAGAAACATCTTTACCTAATGCCCAAATAAACTTTTTATTGACCTGCATCGATTTTATATTACACCATAATTTCTTTTGGGACCATGGGGTTTATTATAACCAGATACAAGGGACCGCAATGGGCAGTTCTTTCGCACCGGGATATGCAAATTTATACGTATCAAAGTGGGAGGAAGATCATATTTGGAATAATAATCCTTACTTAAAATACATACATACTTGGAAAAGATACATAGATGACTTGTTCTTCATCTGGAACGGTCCACAACAAGAACTTCATCAATTTTTAGAATATATTAACAATAACTCATATAAACTGGAATTCACATCAGTCACCAGTGACAAAATGGTCGTATACCTTGATTTGGAAATTTTCATACAGGAGAACACAATCCAGACAAGAACACACATAAAAAACGTCAGCGGCAACAACACCATTTCAACGTGCAGTAATCATCATACCAATTGGAAAAAAAACATCCCAGGTGGGCAATTTCAACGACTGAAAAGAAATTGCTCACAGTTAGAGACATTTATGGAACAATCATCACAAATGAAGAAGAAGTTTGTACAAAGTGGATATAAAGAAGAAGACTTACAGAGACAATTTGACCAAATTGCTAACAAAGACAGAAATGAAATGTTAGAATACAAACAGAAAGAACAAAGAGACTTCCAACTAACATTTGTAACTCAATTCAACAGCCAACATCTAGCCTTTGAAAAAATACTTAACAAACATTGGCATATCTTATCATTGGACAAGGAAATAGCACCTATAATTCAAGAAAAACCAAGAATTATTTATAAAAGAGCCTCTTCTATCAAACAAGAACTAGTAAAAAGTTACATCCCAAAGGAGATTCTGCATAAAGTTGATACAAAAGGATTCTTTTCATGTACAAAATGTTTACCATGTAGAACAGTGAAGAAATTCTCAACCAAACCTGAAACAATGTTTACTGGCAATGTAACAAGAAAAATTCACAGAGTAAAAGAAAAAATAACATGTGAAACAGAGGGAGCAATTTATCTCCTACAGTGCCCCTGTGGCCTACAATATGTAGGTCAAACGAAAAGGAAACTGAAAGTTCGGTTGGCAGAACATATTTACAACATTAAAAAAGGATTGCAAACGCACAGTGTGTCAAAACACTTTGCGGATAAACATAATAAAGATCCAGCTAATTTATGTTTTATGGGAATACAAAAAATTACCCCCAATTGGCGGGGAGGAGATATAGTGGAAAAGCTTAAGAGAACGGAAGCAAAATGGATTTTCATTTTACAAACCTTAGAACCCACTGGTCTCAATATAGACTTTGATTTAAATTCCTTTTTATAGTATATGCATCATTTTTATAACATCTCTTTTTAACACAATGTACACATTCACTTCTGTTGCCATATAGACCATTACATAACAATATAATTTAGTAGGTACCAAAGTTAGAACAAATTATGTAAATTAAATAATATGATTTATTACCCAATGTGATTTTAACCAGTTAAGAGTGTGTGTATATATATATTATTGTAAGGTATAACTTAAATAGGTTTGAATGTATTAGTCTTATGTTTTGAGAATTTAGTAGCATGTATTTCTGTGTGTTTTACTGCAAGATTATGGGTCATTATGTAAGAGACAGGTTTTCTCTGTGTAAGCCATATAGCCAGAATACACAATACATTGAGCATTACACAAATTCATCCCTTCCATGCCATTATTCATATCTGTATTAATCAAAGGATTAACGTCTGATCTGCGCTATACCAAGTACAATTAAATCAAAGTTTACATGATATGTAGATATATGTATACTGTATACTTGATTCACACACAGCAAATAAATAATCATAACTTGGTGGATAAAGTCAATAGGTCACCTAGCTCAGGTCTCATAATATGCAAACAGTTACTGGTATGAACAGGGTACATTGGAATTCACAATCAAAGATCTTCATACCTTTAGAGAGTACATCAACCAGCTGGCCTATTGTCCAGTTATACTGCTGGCCAGAGGCAATGATAATATAGGATCAAACGCACTATAAACAGGTCACAATCATTTATGCTAACACCCTAGGGCCTAGGCGAAATAGATCGTTTACACATCCATACAAAGGTAGATCTCTGATGGATAAAGGAATACCAAACTTTATGATCCCAAAATTCTCTACATGCTCACCACCGTGGGACGGAGTTAGCAGAGAACGTTTTATTACACTTTGGAATCTGTCAAAACCTATAATTATGTACTCCATTGGAAACTGTGGGCATATACTAGTTTTGAATTGGTAGAATATAGGATATAAGGGGCAGTCTGATAGATAGAGAGTCAGAAGGAGAGGAGGAAGGAACAAAGTCCAGAGGGAGTCAGGATCCTAAGACGGTAGCTATGAATTATGCCCTCACATATTCTTGCAAGTGTATAGTATGTGTATTAATTGTTTAAGTTTGTAAAACTGTTTGTGTTTTATGTATGTACCATGGTTAAGGAAGTTTAGATAAATTATAAGATTTATTATCATTGTGTTATCTTATCTTGTAATTTGTATCACCTATAATAAATGTACTAGACAAAATAGAGCTGGTATTCCAAGTCTTGAACTCATTTTCGGAATCACTAAAGTTATACATGAAATCTGCATATATTATATAAGGCTCTGCAAGTTGGGACAATTGACTTGTAGTCAAAGTATAGTACTTATATGTTCAATGAGCCAGGATTATATATCTCTGTAAAGTATATTTAGGCTTTGCCTGGAAATATTTCCTGGACAGTAGAGATATAGCTCCTTTAATCTGAGCCAATCACAGGTATTAAATAGGAACGTCCACGCATAACATATTGTGTGATTGGACCAGTACTAAACATCACCCCTTTTGTTATGAGCCCACCTATTTGTAAGCCTATTATAATATATTTGCAGATATAAAATACATAAACCATTATATCAATATATGATATAATAAATATATGTTATATAAGATTCCATAAATCAACATTGGCGACCACGGAAGGGACTTGGAATTATTCAGTATCAATTTTGACTAAATACAATATTTAGGGGCAGCGCAAGGGCTATAAGCCCGCTGGGCAAAATACAAGATCACAGTGGAATAAGTTGCAAATGACTAGAGAATTTTATTTTCTAAAAAAGGCCTAAAGTAAGAAATTAAAAAACACGGGTGTTAGAGTTTAACTTATCAGGCTAGCGAACAGATAAGGGAGGATACCACGTGCAAAATATAGGAAATATTGTTCCCAAATACTAAAAGTTTGTAATTCTCAGTGATAGAATACATATAACGAAAGGGAATAAATCTGTAAAATGGCTACAATGTCAAATATAGACAGCATTGTAGTGAAATACATCACAAAGCAAAAGTGTACAGACTTTGCTTGTGATGCCAAATTAAAAGAAAACCCATGGAGCTATGTCCAGGGTTTGTTTGATGATGAAATTAAATCATCAAAGAAAAGGAAACAGAAAGGAATAGCCATTGCAGGCTTGTATGCAGCCTGTTTGGCTATGGATGCTAAATTAAGCAGTTTAGCTAAAACCCTACAAAAATGTAGAGAAGAATCTAATTTAAAAGAAACAGAAAGCAAGGAAAAAATAGATCAGCTAAATATCCAAATTAAAACTTTAACAACACTTAATGACATGGGTAAAATCTCCCAGGATGAAGTGTTACAGAAACATAAAAATGCTCAGAGGGAATCCACAGAATGTAGGAGAGCTCTAACAGAGGTTACAACAGAGAGAGATGAGATAATAAGTGCATATAAAGTTATGCAGGGACAGCTCACAGAATGTATGAAAGGGAAAGCAATTGACCATACCCCTTGTGTGGACAGGGAGATGCAGCTTATGCAAGAGATATCTGTTCTGAAAGGACATATTGCTGCAAACATTAGGATAGGAACTGCAGCCACTGCCCCATATCCTATCTATGCATATGAAAGAGAACAATGGGACACAAATCATGAGGACAGAGAGGACTGCTGGGGAGAGGGGAATTCTACTGAATCTACCCTCAGGGTACCCATAGCAATGGGAGAGTTTGCAGAATCAGCAGCGAATAGGGAGTGCTCTATATTAATAGGCACAGATAGTAGTGATGAAGAAGTACAGACAGAAATTGAGGCACACAGGGCTCATAAACAGCCAGCATTCCTCACTGAGAGTAGGAACACCCTATTGGGATTCAATAGTGAAGGAGAGGCCATTCACTCAAGGGCCCCTAGTGCCAATCATCCCCCACAACCCATAAAAACACTTATGGGAGTGGCAGATATGATTGGAAAAATGAGTTCAGGAGAACACATCACCTCCCATGCAGCTAATGTTCAGCAGAGGTGTGAACTTCTAGGAATTAGAAATCTCACTGATCAGGTTAAGGTACTGCAATTAACAATTCCATTAGCTGCTTGGAGCGCTTTGCCAGATCTGATTAAAGAAGGTAAAGGTACATATGAAGAAACTGTAGAGGAGCTACAAAAGATAATTAACCCTTCAGTAGCAGGCACAATGGTTGCATATGAAATCAAACAGCAAAGTGAGGAGAACCCATTAATATATGCAAATAGATTGTGGGCAGCATATAGTGCAGGAAACAGCAAAAATTACAACAGTCAGAAAAACAGCAAAGATTTCAAAAACTTGTTGGTGCATAACTCGCACCCCACAATTAAAGCTAAGTGTGAACACTTGATAGATACCGTAAAGCATAGCTATGATAAAATAATGGGATTAATGCAGCGGTCCTTTCAAGCAGTACAGGCCAGTAAGCAACGTAAGATGGCAGAAAGGAATGAGAAATGTGTTATAAAGAGGGTTGCAGCATTAGAGTCAGAAGGTAAACCAATGGTGGTTGAAGGGCCCCACATTCCAGGGGAGGTAAACACACCATTTAACCCACGATGGAACACAGGGTCACAAAGGAGAGGGGGAATGTTTAAAGAGAGATCCATTTTTAGAGGTGGAGGTAGAGGATACCAAGGACATTCAAATGATGGAGCTTGGAATAGACACATGGGTTACTCACAACATTTTGGGAACAGAGGAAAGGACACAGAGTTTAAACACCAGGGTCCCACTTACACAGAGCTAAGACACCAGCTACAGGCCATAAAAGAGAAGTATGAGAATTTAGAAAAAGCAAACAAAGTGCAGCAAGCTGACACACAAAAGGAGAAAAATTGACAGTCAGTGGCCCCAAGGATAGTTGCACCAATCACTTTAGATAGGTGCGGGCGCCCTCAAGTCTCGGTTCTGGTCAGGGGCCACCAGCACACAATGTTACTAGACACCGGTGCCGCCATATCAATCCTACATGATGATCAGCCACATCACTCTCCTCTGTCAGCAGGAAAAACAATACATCTCCAAAGCTTTGCAGGGAATAAGGTAGATACAGTGCTGTCAAACCCTCTCCAAATACAAATAGGAGATGTATCTGCAATTCACACATTTGCATTAGCCTCACTGCCAAGTGAAACTAATTTATTAGGGTCTGACTTTATGATCCCTAATGGGTGTATATTGGATCTGACTAACCTTTTACTTCTGCAGAGTTCTCCTAATGTAACACCTGAGGTTGTAATTATACCAGATTCCCATGTAATTGCTGCTGTAAAACCCAATAATGCGAAATATGATGTGCTTAAGGCTAATGTTGATCATCCTGACAAAGATTTGGTATTACCATTACTTGAACAGTTTCAGGATGCTTTTGCTAAACACAAACATGACTGTGGGAAGGTAAACAAGGTGATTGAAGTCAGTGGTCTTGACCCTCCCCCACAGAAGCAGTACAATTTCCCACAGGAGGCCATAAGCTTCATTCAAGAAACAATTGACTCTCTGTTAGAGCAGCGTGTAATCAGACCATGTGTATCCACTAACAATGCGCCAATATGGCCAGTACGGAAACCGGATGGTTCCTGGCGGCTCACAATTGACTACCGCAAACTTAATGGCCTTACGCTTAGCTGCGCACCCACTGTTGCGTCAATGCCAGACATTCTAAAAATGTTAAGCCCAGAGCATAAATGGTTCACAGTTTTAGATATTTCAAATGGGTTTTGGTCTCTGCCTCTATCTGAAGAGTGTCAATACAAATTTGCCTTCACATTTCTGGGAAAGCAATACACGTTTACATGTCTTCCACAGGGCTTCCATAATTCTCCATCATTTTTCCATACTACGATGAGAGAAATTTTAACTGATTTTTCTTCCCACAAGAATTTATTGCAGTATGTAGATGATCTCTTACTAGCAACAGAGACAAAGGAAGAGCATCTTCAGCTACTGGGAGAACTCCTTGGCATCCTCAAAGACGCAGGTTTGAAGTGTAACCCATCTAAAGCTCAGATTTTACGGGAATCTGTTTCCTTCCTGGGGATCAGTGTTACGGCTGATGGGAGAACAATATCGGCAGATAAGGTAAAAACCATCCTTCGTTTACCCCTTCCTGTCAGCATACCTACACTGAGATCCTTCCTGGGGTTGGTAAATTACTCTAGGTCCTTCATTTCTGATTTTTCACAAATATCTGCACCTCTCTATTCTCTCCTCAAAAAGGATATAAAATGGGAATGGACCCCCAGTCACACAAAGGCAGTAGAAACATTAAAAGAAGCACTAGCTAGTGCCCCTGCCCTTGCAAATCCAGACCCACAGTTACCCTTTCACTTAGAGACAGCAGCAACAGAAACAGCCATGTCTGCAGTCCTGTCACAGGAAATACATGCACAGCAAAGGCCCATAGCTTATGCATCAAAGTTACTGACACCAGTGGAATTAAAATACTCTGTGTGTGAAAAACACCTTCTTGCCACATTTTGGGCAGTAAAACAGTTCACATACATGATAGGCCTGAACCCTATCATCTTACATTCCACGCACACACCAACAAGGTTCCTCCTCACAGACAGAATCAAAGATGGGAATGTCTCTAATGCCAGGTTAGCACATTGGGCCCTTTTGTTGCAGGATCGAGATATAACAGTGAAGGCAACTAACAGTCCATCCACCTGTGCATATGGACTAATATACCAGGGACTGACACACACATGTGACTTACTCCCAGCTGACCATTCAAAACATTTGTTTAGAGCAATGCCACAGGAGGCTACAGCCCCTGAACAAACCACCCAGATCTTTACAGATGGTTCATGTTTTTATGTACATGGGTCACCCCATGCAGGTTTTGGTCTGTACATAATGCATCCCCAAACCACACCACAATCTGTTTTTCGATCTTGTGATGTAAAGTCTGCACAGTACGCTGAGCTGGCAGCAGTAGCACATGCCCTTGAATTATTCCAAGACCACAAACATGAAATCGCATTGTACTCGGACTCAGCATGGGTGTGTAATGCCCTTACTGAATTTTTGCCCTTTTGGCAAACTCATCAGTATACCTCATCTGATGGAAGCCCTCTTAAATATGCAGACCTTCTCCAGTACATAGTTTCCCTGGCACAGAGTCTAACACATGTCCCCTGGGTCTGTAAAGTCAAAGGGCATTCACCTGCATCACCACACCATGAACAGAATGAAATGTCTGACCTTTTAGCCAAACAAGGGGCACAAGAGGGGGAGCTGTGGCAGATACCGAAAGCAAGCCCAGAGCCAAAAGTGTGCCCTCTTGTATGTGCAGTGGCAAAAAGGCCAGAGATGATAAATGCACCAGACATTTCAGAGATCCAAATGCAGGACCCTGAAATTAAAGAAATCATACAAAAGTTGAGGAATGAGGAGTTGGACTTAACAGAGGGAAATACATTGGCAAAACACACACCAAATCTAACACTAACAGAGGACAAGGAAATGCTTATCCACAATGGGGAAGATACAACATGGGTAGTCCCAAAAGAGTACAGGAATGAAATGATATATCTTGTACACGACCTCCCCACAGGTGGACACCAGGGTGTAGAAAAGACACAGCAGAGACTAAAAACAATAGGTTGGTGGCCAGATATGGTAAAAGATGTACAGCAATACTGTGACAACTGTGTGGTATGTGCCCAAGTTAACCCAGCACCTAGAAAGATAAATGCTCCACTGAGAATCCAGAGAAGGGAAGGTCCCTGGAATGCCTTACAAATTGATTACATGGGCCCTCTGCCTGCCACAGCTAAAAATAACAAATACGTGTTGGTTGTGACTGACCTATTTTCAAAATGGGTAGAAATTTTTCCCTCTAAAAGTAACACAGCCCTGAGCACAGCAAAAATTCTGGTTGATCAGATATTCACACGGTGGGGCCTTCCAACATCGGTTGAATCAGACCAAGGTTCACATTTCACAGGTAATGTGATGCAAACATGCCTGGAAATGCTGGGAATAAAACAAAGCTTCCATGTCCCTTTTCATCCTGAATCTTCTGGACAGGTGGAACGTGCCAACAGACAGATCAAAACTATGTTGAGAAAGTTTGTTGGCATAAATGGTAAGAACTGGGATAATTTGCTACCCCTAGTGGCAATGGCAATAAGGGCCACACCTTCATCAGCGACCCGATTGACCCCCTTTGAATTAATGACAGGCAGGCAAATGAGATTGCCAGAGCACCTTTGGATAGATCTACACACCCCTACTATTGATAGACTATCAATGGATCAGTACCTTACAAAACTGCAAAAAGCACTCACAGAGGTTCATCTGTTTGCAGCACAGCAGTTAGGGAAAGCACAGAGAAAAGCAAAGGCTTATTTTGACAAAGGTGTAAGAGAAAATTGTTGGGAAGTTGGAGAAAGGGTCATGTTTCTAGAACTCCGACCCACAGACCATGGTCTGGGCAAGAAATGGAGAGGACCATTTTCAATAGTGGACAGACTGAGTCCCTCAGTATACAAATTAAGAATCAACGATGCAAAGAAAGTGCAGGACAAATGGGTACATGCCAATCAGATTAAACTGTACAAAGGAGAAGGGTCAACTGAGTAGCGCATCTCTCTTTCTTTCTTATAATTTTATTTTGTTTTGTTTTGGTTTTACAGAAAAATGAGAATCCCGACTTTGGTCCTGTCCTTCGTGGTGAGCCTCCAGATCCAGTGTACCAGTGAGGTCAACATTTCAATTAGAGTGGAAGCCAATCCGATTCACTGTAAAGAGGGAGAATCCATCCTCCTTCCAGTGTCAGTACAAGGCACAACAGGGAAACAGGTATCCTGGTGGGGCCCAGCAGACAAAGAAATTAAAGCCTGGGATAATGGAAACGCAGGAAACTCACCACATTACATGGGTAGAATACATGTTTTTCCAAATGGATCACTATTGCTTAGCCATGCAAACCCTACAGACACAGGAACCTGGATATATGGTTTTATCATCCCCATTCCCATGTATGGGAATCCACCCACAGTAAAGAGGACTTATGTTCCTGGGAGCATCACACTGAATGTGTCCCAGAAAAGAGACCCTACTCCCCCAAGTACCACAACAAAGGCTAAATCACTGCCATCTACTAAAACAGCTGAGTGCCCACCAACAAGTGAAGGACCCACAAGTGGCCTTACTGCCACCTCCATTCCTGGTTCCTTGATAAACAATGTACAATATATACATGTACCAGTAGTCCTAAATCTATCAAAATGGAATATGGCAGAATTTGGTTATTGTGTAAATAGTAATGTTTCTTTATTCTATGCTTCATTACTAGTAGATATTGTTGCTTCTCACCAGAGCAGAACTCAAGACCCATACACAGGACAGGCAACCCCTAACCAAAAAGGTATTTTTAGATCCAGGAAATTACAAAGCTTAGATGGGATCATTGGATCCATCCCTGGACTGTTTGGTTCCGGGATGTCAATTTGGAATAGGGCGGATTTGGAAGTCATCCGCAGACACATAGGCAATTTTGAGCAGAAAGAGGGGCAATATGTTTTGAAGCCTGTCCTGCAGGGCATTGAGGGTCTGGCCAGTGAAGAAAAATTTACTGTTTATAACATGCATGATATAGCAAGATTGTTTTCAGAGACCCAAGCCAAGATAAACGAAATCATTGAACTGAACAATAGAGAAGCCAGACAAAATCAGGTGGGGAAAGAAATAATATGCACTGCATATGGTAATTATGTCCTCAACGCAATCACACATGTAATTAGAGACCTACAATCTGGTAGAATACCTGACATTTTAAGAGATAATGACCTGACCAATTGGTATTGCTCGCAATCTGACATTGGGCATGGGGAAAATACCCCAAGAGATGGTTGCAGACCTCTGCCCATCTCCACAATTAGGAATTTAGGCACTGTGACCCCCCACCCAAATAGAGGTTCACCCCGTTGTTACAACAAGCAGCAACCTTGTGCAGTCAGCGATATCCTATATGTCTCCTTTACCATTTCTCTACCTGTGTTCGACCCAAGCAAGTCTTTATTTGACAAACTGTCTACAGTTCACTCCATTGGATATTTGGAAAAGGACATTTACAAAGAGCGGCTGGACCTACCAGAACTACTGGTCCGAGTCGACGACATCTGGAAAGTTCCACATACTGCTTGCTGTGCAGTCAAGGGAAACCAATACTTGTGTCGCTGCAATGTTTTCGAAATTGAGACGCCAATCTGCGGCCTAGAATCAAGTAAACCAAGTACCCTAATCACAGATATAAATGAACTTGCCACCATTCCCAGCAAAGATATGGATATGGGAGGACCTGAACACAGTGCAAAGCCAAATACATCAACCAGCTATACAGCCAGAGACATTGCTTGTCCAGTGCAGCTAACAAAATGGAGAACTCCAGCGGTGAAGGTTACATACAACATGAATGGACAGTACTGCATAGTCACAAATCACGGAGAGTTCTTATATGGGGAAAAGTCATGTCCAGTGCCAAACCCAAATTTCTGCTTTAGCCCACATGAGTATACCACCATTGGTCAGACGGTTATCACCCCAGTCCCCGTTTATGAAGAGGACATAAATATAGATAGTGAACCAGAAATCTCAAACCTTGGAGAATATATACCTGTGTTCAACATACACATAGATAGTTTAACCTTAGATTTACAGAAACTCCTGGATAGGAAAGACACACACATAGTTCAAATTAATAACATGGTTGAGAAGGCAGATGCCACACTAAATAAATTACTGCATGATGGAGATTTTGAAATAACCATGACAAACACCTGGCTGGAGATTGGTTTAAAGGGCTTGCTGATCGGTCAAACAATCTTGCTAATCATTTTAATTTCACTGATATTGTGGCTTAAGCGCCTTATAAGGCAGGAACGCAGTAAGCTAGAAAAACTGGTAGATGCAAGATATAAGCAATTATTATGTTAATGTATGTGTGGCCATCATCATCAATTCTCACGGCCACAAGGGGGCGACTGTTGCCATATAGACCATTACATAACAATATAATTTAGTAGGTACCAAAGTTAGAACAAATTATGTAAATTAAATAATATGATTTATTACCCAATGTGATTTTAACCAGTTAAGAGTGTGTGTATATATATATTATTGTAAGGTATAACTTAAATAGGTTTGAATGTATTAGTCTTATGTTTTGAGAATTTAGTAGCATGTATTTCTGTGTGTTTTACTGCAAGATTATGGGTCATTATGTAAGAGACAGGTTTTCTCTGTGTAAGCCATATAGCCAGAATACACAATACATTGAGCATTACACAAATTCATCCCTTCCATGCCATTATTCATATCTGTATTAATCAAAGGATTAACGTCTGATCTGCGCTATACCAAGTACAATTAAATCAAAGTTTACATGATATGTAGATATATGTATACTGTATACTTGATTCACACACAGCAAATAAATAATCATAACTTGGTGGATAAAGTCAATAGGTCACCTAGCTCAGGTCTCATAATATGCAAACAGTTACTGGTATGAACAGGGTACATTGGAATTCACAATCAAAGATCTTCATACCTTTAGAGAGTACATCAACCAGCTGGCCTATTGTCCAGTTATACTGCTGGCCAGAGGCAATGATAATATAGGATCAAACGCACTATAAACAGGTCACAATCATTTATGCTAACACCCTAGGGCCTAGGCGAAATAGATCGTTTACACATCCATACAAAGGTAGATCTCTGATGGATAAAGGAATACCAAACTTTATGATCCCAAAATTCTCTACATGCTCACCACCGTGGGACGGAGTTAGCAGAGAACGTTTTATTACACTTTGGAATCTGTCAAAACCTATAATTATGTACTCCATTGGAAACTGTGGGCATATACTAGTTTTGAATTGGTAGAATATAGGATATAAGGGGCAGTCTGATAGATAGAGAGTCAGAAGGAGAGGAGGAAGGAACAAAGTCCAGAGGGAGTCAGGATCCTAAGACGGTAGCTATGAATTATGCCCTCACATATTCTTGCAAGTGTATAGTATGTGTATTAATTGTTTAAGTTTGTAAAACTGTTTGTGTTTTATGTATGTACCATGGTTAAGGAAGTTTAGATAAATTATAAGATTTATTATCATTGTGTTATCTTATCTTGTAATTTGTATCACCTATAATAAATGTACTAGACAAAATAGAGCTGGTATTCCAAGTCTTGAACTCATTTTCGGAATCACTAAAGTTATACATGAAATCTGCATATATTATATAAGGCTCTGCAAGTTGGGACAATTGACTTGTAGTCAAAGTATAGTACTTATATGTTCAATGAGCCAGGATTATATATCTCTGTAAAGTATATTTAGGCTTTGCCTGGAAATATTTCCTGGACAGTAGAGATATAGCTCCTTTAATCTGAGCCAATCACAGGTATTAAATAGGAACGTCCACGCATAACATATTGTGTGATTGGACCAGTACTAAACATCACCCCTTTTGTTATGAGCCCACCTATTTGTAAGCCTATTATAATATATTTGCAGATATAAAATACATAAACCATTATATCAATATATGATATAATAAATATATGTTATATAAGATTCCATAAATCAACACTTCTTTTAATTTATTTTTTGCAAACACCAGTGATTAACATAGGAAAAAAAAGGGAAAAAAAAGCATTGAACACGCTAATTTTAATCAGCTGTTTTTAACCAATTAAGCCTTCTCCAATTAAGCACATCAATTAATAAAGCTGTATATAAAAAGGACACATTGGGAAGTGCTTCCATCATCCATGATTAAGGACAGGCAAGTCCGAAACGCGTTGATGAGGAGTAACAAGTGAAAGCCTTACGTCATCCCACCTGCGCCACACGGGTGTGGAAACGGCAGTGCAGAAGACGGCATCAGGAACGGGGCAGTGGAATACGATCTGCAAGTGAGAACCGATGGACGGACGTGACTACAGGTAGGCAGAGTAAGGGAGAGACCGTTAGTCAGGATTCCCCCACTGCAGCCGCAGCACGGATCACGGCTCCGGTGTCGACAAAAAGACACACGCACAGGACTTTCACATGAGCACAGAAGTGCTGTAAACATTACAAAAATAACCATTTTCTTTTTTTCACAGGTGTTTGCAACCTTTTTTTTTTTTTTTTTTTTCCTTTTTTTTTTTCATTCATTTTTTATTACCTTTTCCCAGCGCTCCTGTTTTAATCTTGTTTTACTAGGATTCAAACATTACATATATACTCGGTCTTTGCAGAAGTCTACCAAACCCCAGCATGACCTATCCGCATCAATGTATTCTGGCCAGATACAGACAATGGAATGTGGAAGTGCTGGGGGGGAGGGACTGCGCAAGGAAACCATTGGACATGTAGATATGACAGCCTGATGATCTGACAATGTTTTAGAAAATGTTTATGTTGAAAAATGCTTCTTTCTTTTCCTGGTGTTTATTGATGTGTTATGTTATATATACATATATGAATTGTTCTCTCTCTCTCTTTTGTTTTTTTTTCCTCTTCTCACTCATGTTTTAAAGATGGTATGTCACACCTCAGTTAGACAAATGGCAATGCAAGATTTTTTTTTCTCCTTACAGAAAGATCGCTGGTTTGGAGGGAAAATTGCATCACCGGAATGTTCGTTTGGAAGACTGAGAGACAGCACCTTTGAGATGACAGCAGAACAAGAAGAACAACAAGACTAGAGAACTTAATTATCGTGACAAGTTTCTCTCCCCCTCAAACTGTTTTTTTTTCTGTACCCCCATTACAAATTTCTTCTTTTCTCCTCCTGTAAGATGGACTTGCCCAAAGAGACTGTGATATGGATTTTCCTGTTGACCATGATGTTGACCAGAGCAGTCTGTTCCGGCGAGAGTACCATGGAGGTCGAGAAAGGATCCAGAAAGGTTCCGATGACTGAGACGGAGGTGTAAATTTCCAATAGCAATACAACCACCAAGCAAAAGGCGAGTACCAGAAACGATCTAGCCATGTTAGTTGTAAACATTTTTCTCTTAAGGATTGTTAGCTGAAAAGAGAACTGTATCTGTAGGCTCTGTGACAATGTAGTTGAGGATGGGTGCATAAAGAAATGCCAATCCAGTTTTAATATCCATATGGACCGGCATCCATTGAGTGACTATCACTCCTTAGTGGGTAGTGTGTTAAATAAAACAGATTGTTGGGTATGCTCTCAAGTACCTCAAGGTCATAGCAAATCAGGGCTAGTACCATTTCCTTTAACGATAGGGGAGGTACTTGAGTTAAGTGGTGGGAGACCGGTGGACAGAAGGTTTAATATCTCCAGTCCTCCTAGTTTGAAGCTCCACCAATACCATGTGGATAGGTCCCTATTATGTTTCAACATCTCCAATCCCCGAAAGCCGGGAAATTGGGAAGTGTCATGGAGTAACCAAACCATGACCTTTTCGCATAGAGCAGATAGAATGCCTACAGATACAGAGCTTGTACGCCACATAGCCAGTAGAGGAAAATCTTTCCGGTATAGGTATACCTTAGGAAATAGGATTATGAGAGTTGGAGAGGTATCACCAGGATACTGTGCACATATCGTACAACCTGATACGTGTACTAAGCAGATGGAAGAATTAGGGTTAGGAGATTTCACATGGAAGGTGTGTAATATGGTTATGTCCTACTCCGTCCCATATGTTCTCCCCGATGATGCATATTTCATATGCGGGAGAAAGGCGTATAAGTGGCTTGCCCCAAACTCTGAAGGATTGTGTTATATTGGAAAAGTACTGCCTGAAGTAATGACTGTATCACATGACAAAATGAAAGACATACACCGTGTTGCCCAAACTCCTTATACTCACACCCATTACGAGCACGTAGTTAAACGACACCTGATAGAAAGAACAGAGCATCCGGCCTCTGACATGATCCATGAATCCACCGGGATTCAGTTTCTAATCGCGTTAGATATCACTCGCACCGCTAGAGGAGTGTTGAATTATAAATACATATCTGCGCTCGCCAATTTGTTAGATAATATCACTGAAATGTATGATGACACGTTTAGGTATACTGGAAGGGAACTTCAAGCTTATAAAACAGAACTGGTACAGCATAGAATGGTTCTTAATTACCTCACAGCAGTGACAGGCGGATATTGTGTCACACTGGCAACACAATACGGCGTGAAATGTTGCACATATATTACGAATAGCACCGAGGACCCGGTCGAGGTCATAGACCAAAAGATGGACGATATTCTCCAACTGAAGTGGGAATTTCGCAGGAGACACAATCTCACTCTTGCTGCTGTAGGTAATGAGCTGACTGGTTGGGTGTCATGGTTGAACCCGCGAAATTGGTTTTCTGGTTTAGGAGAATGGGCTCAAGGAGTCATAATGGATGTTGGGAAGTTTCTCCTATGTATCTTAGGTGTTGTCATATCGATTGGATTGATATTTAGATGCGGTCAGGCTTTAATGAGGTGCAATCGTCGTACTAGGGTAATGAGTTTAAGGAGTGAGGAAACTGTAATTCCAATGGATTTGATTTATGACCCAAATGTAGAAACAATGATGTGATGAAAATGCGATTTCTACGGTCCGTTTCTTTCACCTGTTTTTCCGTTTCCTCCAAGGTAAAAAGACCCACTTGGACGAGGAATTTGATGAGCCGATATACAGACAACAGAGGGATTAAAGAAGAAGTTTTGACAACCTGATATACAGATTCTTGATGAACTATGCCATGGATCCCCAGTTTCCCTAGAAATTTTAAAATTACGCTAGCCCAACACTTTTGTAAATCTATGGACATTGACAGCTTTTGCTCGCACCTTATGGGCAAAAGCACAAAGAAGACTGCATTCAACAGACACCAAACAAGACCTCAATCGACGAATGTACATTTACCTGACATAGAATACCACCGCATTTACCGTAATTATGTCTTTTCTTCATTTCTACAACCCTCAGGTAATGACACACATAGTCGATAGGGAATACAGGCACAGATATCAGCTATCACATATCTCCCCCATTCATGTATCATCAACTAAAATGTGCTCCCCCATTTTGCTACAACCAAAGCCGAAAAGAGCTCTATAAAGTTTGACAGCCCATCCACAGACCCGTACCACGGGATAAGAAGGAATTCAAATGTATACTTCGCAATACCTCGAAGCTTGATTTAAAACATGTACGGCACGATGATACATGACCCCCAAGCACGGATTCATACACACATGCTTCTGCTATCTCACTAGGTCATACCCTTTTCCTACCTTCTCCTCTCCTCCCCTACCCAACCATGTAAATGTATTAACCCCTGACATATATTTTTCTCTTTTGAAATGTTTTAGAAGGTGGCAGTTATTGTTGACTGCCAAAGGGTGGACTGTCAAAGTCAGAAAAATATCTCTATACACACTGCCATATTTGCACCTCATTCTGGTCCGCGCTGCGCATGCGTGCGCTCTCCCGTACGTGCGCATACTCACAGTCGCGGGCACCCGCAGGCGCACGGTATGCGTATTTACGGTAGAGTTTATGTGATCGTAGCGTGCGACTCAATCGTTACATATTTTCACTATATAATGTATTTTGTAGATCATGGTCCCTTTGATAGATTCTGAAAGTTTAGTTAACATAGCATGTTCCTGAACAGAGAGATCCCTCTTTGTATTGTACGAAGGGTCTAACAGGGGTCATACAGTGGTGTTTGGTACCCATCGGAAGAGTATTTAAATAGCAATATTCCGGTGTTGGTTTGGAGCGGATTAATCGCTCGTGCGAATAGTTATGGACATAAGAAGTTTATGTCCATTTACTATTATTTGTTCTTATTTAGTCATGCGGCGGGAAACTCAGTGTCCCACCCACCTGAACAGTTGGAAGCAGTCACAGCCCACCTGTATGAATCCACCTATGACCTTTTGTTATAATGCGAAGCCGAATTCCTGTGTCCAATGAACAATGAGATTGTAGGGACCATTGAATTGCATTGTGTGTGGGGCATAAATAGGCAGGCCGACCATATCCAGTTCACTCTCTTCAACGGTTCTCATTGCTGATAATCGGGAGCTGGATATCGAGGCGCATGCGATCGTTTCCCCTTGTGCGTAAGTGTTTCTCCGCAGCTATATTGATCTTCTTGTTATTGTGGGCCAATTTCTCTCTCTCTCTCTCTCCTTCTCTTTTTCTCTTATTTTCCTTTAAATAGTAATTGTATTATATTTCCTGTGTAGTTATCTGGTTAGGTAGTCTATGTTATATTGTAGTGTATGATTTGTATTTGTATTAATTCTTTTGCAAGTATAACATTCATAATATATATATATATATATTAGGCGTTGGACCCTAAGCACGGTATCTGTGTAATTCTTATAGTGTTAAGTATTCTCAGAGCGTCGGTGACGCTCATTCAGCTTTTGAGTTAATAAGGTTACACTAGGTTGCATCTACACCCTATCTCTACACTAAGGTTTTACAGCATATTTCATTGTTTATGGTTTAGATATAAAGGTTTAACATTGTGAGCGCCAGCGCCGCTCGTGATCTCCTCGTGGTCTCGAGCGTCCGCTACGCTGATAGCGTAGCATTACGGTAGTCGCTCACCTATAAGTGTGCCCGATACCAACAGCGTATTTTCGTGAGCGTCTGTATCGCTCGAGCAGCCCGCTCCCGATACAGCGTCCGTTACGCTATAGCGAATCATTACGTTAGTCAGCAGCCAATAGCGTGCCTGCTTGTGATCTCTTGGCCGTGAGCGAACGTGACGCTTGAGCGTCTCGACCACGGCTAAGCGATTGTTACGCAACGTGCGTACCCTTACGGTACTTCATACGTAGATAGCGTACAGTGTTCTTAGACCTCATAAAGGGTTTTATATAAGATAAATATTCTGCCTTAACACCCGATATGTCAATGTGTCACTCCTGCCAGCACCCTCCTGTGTCACTCCAGCCAGCTCCCCCATGTGTCAATGTGTCACTCCTGCCAGCACCCTCCTGTGTTACTCCAGCCAGCTTTTCCATGTGCTACTCCTGCTAGCACCCTCCTGTGTCACTCCAGCCAGCTCCCCCATGTGTCAATGTGTCACTCCTGCCAGCACCCTCCTGTGTCACTCCAGCCAGCTTTTCCATGTGCTACTCCTGCTAGCACCCTCCTGTGTTACTCCAGCCAGCTTTTCCATGTGCTACTCCTGCCAGCACCCTCCTGTGTCACTCAAGCCAGCTTTTCCATGTGCTACTCCTGCTAGCACCCTCCTGTGTTACTCCAGCCAGCTCCCCCATGTGTCAATGTGTAACTCCTGCCAGCACCCTCCTGTGTTACTTCAGCCAGCGTTTCCATGTGCTACTCCTGCCAGCACCCTCCTGTGTTACTCCAGCCAGCTCCCCCATGTGTCAATGTGTCACTCCTGCCAGCACCCTCCTGTGTTACTCCAGCCAGCTTTTCCATGTGCTACTCCTGCCAGCACCCTCCTGTGTCACTCCAGCCAGCTCCCCCATGTGTCAATGTGTCACTCCTGCCAGCACCCTCCTGTGTCACTCCAGCCATGTGTCAATGTGTCAACCCATGTGTCAATTAGTGATGAGCGGGTTCGGTTCCTCGGAATCCGAACCCGCCCGAACTTCACCTTTTTTTACACGGGTCCGAGCGACTCGGATCCTCCCGCCTTGCTCGGTTAACCCGAGCGCGCCCGAACGTCATCATCCCGCTGTCGGATTCTCGCGAGGCTCGGATTCTATCGCGAGACTCGGATTCTATATAAGGAGCCGCGCGTCGCCGCCATTTTCACACGTGCATTGAGATTGATAGGGAGAGGACGTGGCTGGCGTCCTCTCCGTTTAGAATAGATAGAGAGTGAGACACTTGATTTACTGGAGCATTAGGAGGAGTACTCAGAGAGTGCAGAGTTTTGCTGATAGTTATACTAGTGACTGACCACCAGTGCAGTTTTATTTATTTTTATTATTTAATATAATCCGTTCTCTGCCTGAAAAAAAACGATACACAGTCACATACCATATCTGTGCTCAGCCTCAGTGTGCTGCATCATCTATGTATATCTGACTGTGCTGAGTGCTCACTGCTCACACAGCTTAATTGTGGGGGAGACTGGGGAGCAGTTATAGCAGGAGTACATATTTAACAGTGCACACTTTTGCTGCCAGAGTGCCACTGCCAGTGTGACTGACCAGTGACCACTGACCACCAGTATATTGTGATTGTCTGCCTGAAAAAGTTAAACACTCGTCGTGTGGTGTTTTTATTCTATAAACGCATTCTGCTGACAGTGTCCAGCAGGTCCGTCATTATATAATATATACCTGTCCTGCAGTAGTGATATATATATATTTTTTATATCATTATCATCCAGTCTATACTAGCAGCAGACGCAGTACGGTAGTCCACGGCTGTAGCTACCTCTGTGTCGGCAGTCGCTCGTCCATCCATAATTGTATACCTACCTGTGGTGTTTTTTTTTTTTCTATCTTCTTCATACTAGTAGTTTACTTTAGGAGTCTGCAGTGCTGACAGTGTCCAGCAGGTCCGTCATTATATAATATATACCTGTCCTGCAGTAGTGATATATATATATTTTTTATATCATTATCATCCAGTCTATACTAGCAGCAGACGCAATACGGTAGTCCACGGCTGTAGCTACCTCTGTGTCGGCAGTCGCTCGTCCATCCATAATTGTATACCTACCTGTGGTGGTTTTTTTTTTTCTATCTTCTTCATACTAGTAGTTTACTTTAGGAGTCTGCAGTGCTGACAGTGTCCAGCAGGTCCGTCATTATATAATATATACCTGTCCTGCAGTAGTGATATATATATATATATTTTTTATATCATTATCATCCAGTCTATACTAGCAGCAGATGCAGTATGGTAGTCCACGGCTGTAGCTACCTCTGTGTCAGCAGTCGCTCGTCCATCCATAATTGTATACCTACCTGTGGTGTTTTTTTTTTTTTCTATCTTCTTCATACTAGTAGTTTACTTTAGGAGTCTGCAGTGCTGACAGTGTCCAGCAGGTCCGTCATTATATAATATATACCTGTCCTGCAGTAGTGATATATATATATTTTTTATATCATTATCATCCAGTCTATACTAGCAGCAGACGCAGTACGGTAGTCCACGGCTGTAGCTACCTCTGTGTCGGCAGTCGCTCGTCCATCCATAATTGTATACCTACCTGTGGTGTTTTTTTTTTTTCTATCTTCTTCATACTAGTAGTTTACTTTAGGAGTCTGCAGTGCTGACAGTGTCCAGCAGGTCCGTCATTATATAATATATACCTGTCCTGCAGTAGTGATATATATATATTTTTTATATCATTATCATCCAGTCTATACTAGCAGCAGACGCAATACGGTAGTCCACGGCTGTAGCTACCTCTGTGTCGGCAGTCGCTCGTCCATCCATAATTGTATACCTACCTGTGGTGGTTTTTTTTTTTCTATCTTCTTCATACTAGTAGTTTACTTTAGGAGTCTGCAGTGCTGACAGTGTCCAGCAGGTCCGCCATTATATAATATATACCTGTCCTGCAGTAGTGATATATATATATTTTTTATATCATTATCATCCAGTCTATACTAGCAGCAGACGCAGTACGGTAGTCCACGGCTGTAGCTACCTCTGTGTCGGCAGTCGCTCGTCCATCCATAATTGTAAACCTACCTGTGGTGTTTTTTTTTTTTTTTCTATCTTCTTCATACTAGTAGTTTACTTTAGGAGTCTGCAGTGCTGACAGTGTCCAGCAGGTCCGTCATTATATAATATATACCTGTCCTGCAGTAGTGATATATATATATTTTTTATATCATTATCATCCAGTCTATACTAGCAGCAGACGCAGTACGGTAGTCCACGGCTGTAGCTACCTCTGTGTCGGCAGTCGCTCGTCATCCATAAGTATACTAGTATCCATCCATCTCCATTGTTTACCTGAGGTGCCTTTTAGTTGTGCCTATTAAAATATAGAGAACAAAAATGTTGAGGTTCCAAAAATAGGGAAAGATCAAGATCGACTTCGACCTCGTGCTGAAGCTGCTGCCACTAGTCATGGCCGAGACAAGGAAATGCCATCAACGTCGTCTGCCAAGGCCGATGCCCAATGTCATAGTACAGAGCATGTAAAATCCAAAACACCAAATATCAGTAAAAAAAGGACTCAAAAATCTAAAATAAAATTGTCGGAGGAGAAGCGTAAACTTGCCAATATGCCATTTACCACACGGAGTGGCAAGGAACGGCTGAGGCTCTGGCCTATGTTCATGGCTAGTGGTTCAGCTTCACATGAGGATGGAAGCACTCAGCCTCTCGCTAGAAAAATGAAAAGACTCAAGCTGGCAAAAGCACAGCAAAGAACTGTGCGTTCTTCGAAATCACAAATCCACAAGGAGAGTCCAATTGTGTCGTTTGCGATGCCTGACCTTCCCAACACTGGACGTGAAGAGCATGCGCCTTCCACCATTTGCACGCCCCCTGCAAGTGCTGGAAGGAGCACCCGCAGTCCAGTTCCTGATAGTCAGATTGAAGATGTCAGTGTTGAAGTACACCAGGATGAGGAGGATATGGGTGTTGCTGGCGCTGGGGAGG
The DNA here is from genome assembly GCF_028390025.1 of Pseudophryne corroboree. Classification (NCBI taxonomy): domain Eukaryota; kingdom Metazoa; phylum Chordata; class Amphibia; order Anura; family Myobatrachidae; genus Pseudophryne; species Pseudophryne corroboree. The sequence goes on from NC_086444.1 coordinate 120,292,145, forward strand.
AAATTGACCAGGAGGATTCTGATGGTGAGGTGATTTGTTTAAGTCAGGCACCCGGGGAGACACCTGTTGTCCGTGGGAGGAATATGGCCATTGACATGCCTGGTGAAAATACCAAAAAAATCAGCTCTTCGGTGTGGAAGTATTTCAACAGAAATGCGGACAACATTTGTCAAGCCGTGTGTTGCCTTTGTCAAGCTGTAATAAGTAGGGGTAAGGACGTTAACCACCTCGGAACATCCTCCCTTATACGTCACCTGCAGCGCATTCATCATAAGTCAGTGACAAGTTCAAAAACTTTGGGCGACAGCGGAAGCAGTCCACTGACCAGTAAATCCCTTCCTCTTGTAACTAAGCTCACTCAAACCACCCCACCAACTCCCTCAGTGTCAATTTCCTCCTTCCCCAGGAATGCCAATAGTCCTGCAGGCCATGTCACTGGCAATTCTGACGAGTCCTCTCCTGCCTGGGATTCCTCCGATGCATCCTTGCGTGTAACGCCTACTGCTGCTGGCGCTGCTGTTGTTGCTGCTGGGAGTCGATGGTCATCCCAGAGGGGAAGTCGTAAGACCACTTTTACTACTTCCACCAAGCAATTGACTGTCCAACAGTCCTTTGCGAGGAAGATGAAATATCACAGCAGTCATCATGCTGCAAAGCGGATAACTGAGGCCTTGGCATCCTGGGCAGTGAGAAACGTGGTTCCGGTATCCATCATTACTGCAGAGCCAACTAGAGACTTGTTGGAGGTACTGTGTCCCCGGTACCAAATACCATCTAGGTTCCATTTCTCTAGGCAGGCGATACCGAAAATGTACACAGACCTCAGAAAAAGACTCACCAGTGTCCTAAAAAATGCAGTTGTACCCAATGTCCACTTAATCACGGACATGTGGACAAGTGGAGCAGGGCAGGCTCAGGACTATATGACTGTGACAGCCCACTGGGTAGATTTATGGACTCCCGCCGCAAGAACAGCAGCGGCGGCACCAGTAGCAGCATCTCGCAAACGCCAACTCTTTCCTAGGCAGGCTACGCTTTGTATCACCGCTTTCCAGAATACTCACACAGCTGAAAACCTCTTACGGCAACTGAGGAAGATCATCGCGGAATGGCTTACCCCAATTGGACTCTCCTGTGGATTTGTGGCATCGGACAACGCCAGCAATATTGTGTGTGCATTAAATCTGGGCAAATTCCAGCACGTCCCATGTTTTGCACATACCTTGAATTTGGTGGTGCAGAATTATTTAAAAAACGACAGGGGCGTGCAAGAGATGCTGTCGGCGGCCAGAAGAATTGCGGGACACTTTCGGCGTACAGGCACCACGTACAGAAGACTGGAGCACCACCAAAAACGCCTGAACCTGCCCTGCCATCATCTGAAGCAAGAAGTGGTAACGAGGTGGAATTCAACCCTCTATATGCTTCAGAGGTTGGAGGAGCAGCAAAAGGCCATTCAAGCCTATACAACTGAGCACGATATAGGAGGTGGAATGCACCTGTCTCAAGCGCAGTGGAAAATGATTTCAACGTTGTGCAAGGTTCTGCAACCTTTTGAACTTGCCACACGTGAAGTCAGTTCAGACACTGCCAGCCTGAGTCAGGTCATTCCCCTCATCAGGCTTTTGCAGAAGAAGCTGGAGACATTGAAGGAGGAGCTAACACAGAGCGATTCCGCTAGGCATGTGGGACTTGTGGATGGAGCCCTTAATTCGCTTAACAAGGATTCACGGGTGGTCAATCTGTTGAAATCAGAGCACTACATTTTGGCCACCGTGCTCGATCCTAGATTTAAAACCTACCTTGGATCTCTCTTTCCGGCAGACACAAGTCTGCTGGGGTTCAAAGAACTGCTGGTGAGAAAATTGTCAAGTCAAGCGGAACGCGACCTGTCAACATCTCCTCCTTCACATTCTCCCGCAACTGGGGGTGCGAGGAAAAGGCTCAGAATTCTGAGCCCACCCGCTGGCGGTGATGCAGGGCAGTCTGGAGCGACTGCTGATGCTGACATCTGGTCCGGACTGAAGGACCTGACAACGATTACGGACATGTCGTCTACTGTCACTGCATATGATTCTCTCCCCATTGAAAGAATGGTGGAGGATTATATGAGTGACCGCATCCAAGTAGGCACGTCAGACAGTCCGTACTTATACTGGCAGGAAAAAGAGGCAATTTGGAGGCCCTTGCACAAACTGGCTTTATTCTACCTAAGTTGCCCTCCCACAAGTGTGTACTCCGAAAGAGTGTTTAGTGCCGCCGCTCACCTTGTCAGCAATCGGCGTACGAGGTTACATCCAGAAAATGTGGAGAAGATGATGTTCATGAAAATGAATTATAATCAATTCCTCCGTGGAGACATTCACCAGCAGCAATTGCCTCCACAAAGTACACAGGGAGCTGAGATGGTGGATTCCAGTGGGGACGAATTGATAATCTGTGAGGAGGGGGATGTACACGGTGATATATCGGAGGATGATGATGAGGTGGACATCTTGCCTCTGTAGAGCCAGTTTGTGCAAGGAGAGATTAATTGCTTCTTTTTTGGTGGGGGTCCAAACCAACCAGTCATTTCAGTCACAGTCGTGTGGCAGACCCTGTCGCTGAAATGATGGGTTTGTTAAAGTGTGCATGTCCTGTTTATACAACATAAGGGTGGGTGGGAGGGCCCAAGGACAATTTCATCTTGCACCTCTTTTTTCTTTCATTTTTCTTTGCGTCATGTGCTGTTTGGGGAGTAGTTTTTGGAAGGGCCATCCTGCGTGACACTGCAGTGCCACTCCTAGATGGGCCAGGTGTTTGTGTCGGCCACTTGGGTCGCTTATCTTAGTCACACAGCTACCTCATTGCGCCTCTTTTTTCTTTGCGTCATGTGCTGTTTTGGGGGTGTTTTTTGGAAGGGCCATCCTGCGTGACACTGCAGTGCCACTCCTAGATGGGCCAGGTGTTTGTGTCGGCCACTTGGATCGCTTATCTTAGTCACACAGCTACCTCATTGCGCCTCTTTTTTTCTTTGCGTCATGTGCTGTTTGGGGGGTGTTTTTTGGAAGGGCCATCCTGCGTGACACTGCAGTGCCACTCCTAGATGGGCCAGGTGTTTGTGTCGGCCACTTGGGTCGCTTATCTTAGTCACACAGCTACCTCATTGCGCCTCTTTTTTTCTTTGCGTCATGTGCTGTTTGGGGGGTGTTTTTTGGAAGGGCCATCCTGCGTGACACTGCAGTGCCACTCCTAGATGGGCCAGGTGTTTGTGTCGGCCACTAGGGTCGCTTAGCTTACTCACACAGCTACCTCATTGCGCCTCTTTTTTTTCTTCTTTGCGTCATGTGCTGTTTGGGGAGTAGTTTTTTGAAGGGCCATCCTGCGTGACACTGCAGTGCCACTCCTAGATGGGCCAGGTGTTTGTGTCGGCCACTTGGGTCGCTGAGCTTAGTCATCCAGCGACCTCGGTGCAAATTTTAGGACTAAAAATAATATTGTGAGGTGTGAGGTGTTCAGAATAGACTGAAAATGAGTGGAAATTATGGTTATTGAGGTTAATAATACTTTGGGATCAAAATGACCCCCAAATTCTATGATTTAAGCTGTTTTTTAGGGTTTTTTGAAAAAAACACCCGAATCCAAAACACACCCGAATCCGACAAAAAAAATTCGGTGAGGTTTTGCCAAAACGCGTTCGAAACCAAAACACGGCCGCGGAACCGAACCCAAAACCAAAACACAAAACCCGAAAAATTTCCGGTGCTCATCACTAGTGTCAATGTGTCACTCCCCCATTGTCTCTCCTTCCAAGACCCTCCTGTGTCACACCAGCCAGCTCTCCCTCGTGTCACTGCAGTACACCCTCATATGTCACCAACGCTGCCCCTCAACTCGTGCCATTGCAGCAGCCCCTTATATGTCCTCTGTTTGCCGGTGGATCCCTCAGTTCTTCGTCCCCGTAGTGTTGCTGCGTGTCTGGCTGGCATGCAGCAGTTTCCAGATCTGTTGTGGTCATGTGACTTTGAGTGTCAGGAGCCACATCTGAATAAAGAAAGAGCCGCGGGTTGGCCACTGCTGGCCTAGTGATTAAAAAACTTGCTGGATTTTGGCTTTGTGCGTGCACTCTACAATCCACATGCGTGCGCAGTCAATCGATAATCAGCCACCTTGCGAATTCGCGCAGCAGTGATCAGGTCTGAATCGTGCCCTAGGTTTAGCAAGCAGGTGAGAGTTTGTGGTGCAGAGCAAAAGGCCAGTGGCGGAGACTGCCATTTTCCATTCTCTACCTCCAACCACCTACCCATAGAAATCAAGAGAGTCTCTGACTGAACTGGGGAGGAGTTTCAAGGTTACACTACAAAGACAGGTGAAATATTGCAGCTACATTTTGTTCCATATGGCTCAGACAGAAGTCTGTTCTCTCTATTACGTGCCGCCCGGGGGGAGCAATAACAAGTCAGATTTCATGCTCTCATGTTCATTTCCATTAACATATGTTCCATAAATGTGAACTGCCCCATGAGCCCACGCCATACTATTGACTGCTTTCACTCAGCATCTGTTGGCAGGATCAGCATGTTACGGTGATTGGCATGTCGGATTAAATCTATTTTATTGTTCATTTCACATATGTACAAAACCAATCTAGTCTAAATAGAAGAAACCAGGTATTGCCAGCTTCAGCTTGATTATAATATTTGATTAAAGCTTCATGTTTATAATCAGAAGCAAAATCTAACTGTAGCTGTGTATTGTGTAGGGTCTTCCCATCTTTGGTAAGATGGTTACATGGGCTTCTTGGGCACAGTCTGGGAAGAAGTTATTAGAAATGTGACTGAATGTGCATGGAAATGGGTGTGCAAGGTTTAAGTAAGCAGTTTCCTGTTTTATCTCCAAGCTGCCGGTCGGGATCCTGGCATTCAAAATACTGACGCCGGAATCCCGGAATGCCAGTGCCGGGATCCTGACATTGATACTATCCCGGCGCCGGGAACTTAAACAATGATTTCATGGCTGCCGTAGAGATAAGCCGCAGGGAGGGGAGGTTAGGGTTGGTCTGTGGAGGAGGGAGGGTTATGTTTAGAGTTATGTCTAGGCTGCAGGGAGGGGGTTAAGGTAAGGCACCATCGCGTAGGGTTAGGATGCGCCGGGGGTGGGTTAGATTCAGGCTGCGGGTAAGGAAGGTTAGGGGGTATTGGGGAGCAGGGCTAGTGTTCTCACCACTTTGGTGTCGGGATCCTGAGCTTCGGGATGCCACTGTCAGTATTTTGACTGCCGGCATCCCAAGTGCCAGGATCCCGATACCATCCCGAAAGAGCAAATTGTTTGCTTATCAATGTCTAAATTGACTTTGCTAAACTTTGTTAAGTTGTCATGGGCCAGGTCAAGTTTTTGATACAGTAAGGAAAGGTCTGCTAGCTGCATCCCTGTACGTATAATGCACAATATGTCCCTTGATAGATTAGTGTGCATTTTACAACCTCTGATTTTATGACAGAGGTAGTGTCTTCTGGGAGGTTGTGTGGGATCCGATCTTTAGGTCGACAGTAAGTAGGTCAACAATGTTTTGGTCGACCACTATTGGTAGACAGTAAGTAGGTCGACAGGGTTTCAAGGTGAATGGGGTCTTTAGGCCGACATGTTCTAGGTCGACTGGTCAAAAGGTCAACATGAGTTTTTATTTTTTCCCCCCTTTTTTTGAGCTTTTTCATACTTTACGATCCACGTGGACTACAATTGGGAACGGTAACCTGTGCCAAGCGAGTCTCCTTGCCCGGAACATGGCGAGTGAAGCAAGCCATGTGAGGGGACACCATGCACTAATTGGGGTTCCCAGTCACTGTACGGAGAAAACGACACCAAAAAAACACCAAAATCTCATGTTGACCTTTTGACCTAGAACATGTCGACCTGAAGACACTGTCTACATAGCATCCCTGTCGACCTACTTACTGTCGACCAATAGTGGTCGACCCAAACACTGTCGAACTTACATACCACACCATAACTCATCAATTTTTGTGAACTTGAGGATCCGTTAGTAGACTTCATACTTCTACAGTCCCATTGAGGCTTTCAGAGTGGACAATGGAGACATGAATAACATGGTCTGAGAGTACGATTTGCTCTACTGAGGCAGAAACTAAAGAATGAAAAGTAATATTGGAAATAAACCAATAGTCTATTCTTCTAAGTGGGGGAGAAAAGAAAGCCATCAGAGATATCTGAGTGCATGACAAGCAGAAGCCAATTGGCTGCAGGGAGAGAAAGGAACGCCCAACTTTGGTAAGTGAACCAAACGCTAATAAAGGGAAAGGCATTTCAGGTGTCTATTATTGATTGATAGCCACGCTCATTGTAACTGTGCCTAGTTGCACTCGCGCATGTGTTGCCACGATGCGTACTCACGCTGATGTGCACGTGTGTATATTCATGCCCGGAACCCATACGTATTGCTGGATCAGGGGTGCGAATAAGCACGGCCAGGCATTGCCACGATGCGTGGCAGATGCGTATGCATCACAGCAAACAATAAGCCTGGCTACATCTGTAGCTTCTAATGCTACATTTAGATCTCCAATGAACAAATGTAGTCTCCCGTGTAGTTAACAGAGCTACTGTGAGATTAAAAAGAATAATGTAGGATTGTTTGTTGGTATACAGGTTGGTAAACTGTACATTATGGTTCCCCGCACTCCCTTTTAAGAATAAAAATCTGCCCTCTACCTAGGTTCACATGACGATGTGATGTAGGAAGTATTGGGCACCCCTGACACTTTGTTGGTGGTGTGATTCTCGTGAACATTGAACCCTTTAATGTTGGGTAAAGATATCTTAACCATATTTCTGTGTCTTGTCACCAAGGGGAGTGGTTTGGATGAAGAAAAGGGCTATAACATAGTAGTGTCAGAGCTACAGATAGAATATGTTCAGTGCTCTGAGTCGACTTCCCCTATATTGTATGGCGCATTGGAATCTGGGGGACCATGGACGAGCCTTCTGGGTTACATAATAAAGGTATATCCTAATAACAGCATGGAGGATTGACCTTATACTTAGTGTTATAAGGGGGACACTGAGGTGTTGCAAATATAACAGGGTAGACTTTGGGTTACAATTTTATTTTCAAAAGAGCTCAGTTAACATAAAGATATATACTCATTCATTAGTAAGAAATACAGTATATTCATGCAGCTGTCTCTCTGGTTGGCACAGATGGGAAATTCTCTCTCAGCATCTCCACTTGAATAATGCCCAGAAGTCTGTCATGAAGCACAGAATTATAGTACAGACTAATGACCTCTAAGTAACAATTTACAAATTGCTTTGCATTTGCAAATAATTCATTGTTAATACAATATGCATCCTAGGAAACTTAGAAAAGTCCTGAAGGTGGTGCTTGGAACATTATAGTATCGCCTGGCAAAAGCATAGCTACCATAGGTGCAGGGAGTGCAGCTGCTATGGGGAACAGAGCTGAGAGGGGCCACCTTTCCTGTCACAGTTATATGTGTTATATACATTTTTCACCATTGTGTGATACATAAGGGGCCCTTATAAACGTTTGCCTTTGGGCCTGCAATATATCTAGTTAAGCCCCTGGACCTGCTCATTGTAAAGTGGTATAAAATGAACTGGAGGGTATTATAATATTACATAATATGAACTGGGGCACTGTGATGTAGCACAATATGAAGTGAAGGCACTATAGTGTGGCATAATATTAACTGGGGCACTGTAATGTGGCATACTATGAACTGGGGGCAATGTAATGTGGCTTAATATGAACTGGTAAGTGGTAACACTGTATGACATAGGGGTATATGCAATTGCGGGCGAATCGCGGCAAATTATCGCCGTTTTTTTAATTCGACACAATTCGACAGGTGAATTCCGGCAGGTGGCTGCCGGAATTCACCATATTCAATGAAAAACGGATTCGACATTGCCGCGGGCGAAAAACGCCGATTTGCCGGATTTTGCCGCAAATTAAAAAAACGGGAAAAAACGGGAAAAACCCGGGGAAAAATGGCGTGGGGTCCCCCCTCCAAAGCATAACCAGCCTCGGGCTCTTCGAGCTGGTCCTGGTTCTAAAAATGCGGGGAAAAAATTGACAGGGGATCCCCTGTATTTTTAAAACCAGCACCGGGCTCTGCGCCTGGTGCTGGCGCAAAAAATACGGGGGACAAAAAGAGTAGGGGTCCCCCGTATTTTTTACACCAGCATCGGGCTCCACTAGCTGGACAGATAATGCCACAGCCGGGGGTCACTTTTATACAGCGCCCTGCGGCCTTGGCATTAAATATCCAACTAGTCACCCCTGGCCGGGGGTACCCTGGGGGAGTGGGGACCCCTTCAATCAAGGGGTCCCCCCCCAGCCACCCAAGTGCCAGGGGTGAAGCCCGAGGCTGTCCCCCCCATCCAAGGGCTGCGGATGGGAGGCTGATAGCCTTGAGAAAAATGTCAGAATATTGTTTTTTTCCAGTAGTACTACAAGTCCCAGCAAGCCTCCCCCGCAAGCTGGTACTTGGAGAACCACAAGTACCAGCATGCGGGAGAAAAACGGGACCGCTGGTACCTGTAGTACTACTGGGAAAAAATACCCAAATAAAAACAGGACACACACACCGTGACAAGTACAACTTTATTACATACTGCCGACACACACATACTTACCTATGTTGACACGCCGACTGCCACAGTCTCCGATGATCCGAGGGTACCTGTGAAAAAATTATACTCACCTTCCAGCGTCCAGAGATAAATCCACGTCCAGAGTATAATCCACGTACTTGTTAAAAAAACAAACCGCATACCCGACCATGCCGGACTGAAAGGGGTCCCATATTGACACATGAGACCCCTTTCCCCGAATGTGCCGGGACCCCACGTGACTCCTGTCACTGAGGTCCCTTCAGCCAATCAGGAAGCGCTACTACGTGGCGCTCACCTGATTGGCTGTGCGCTGTCTGTGCTGTGACAGCGCATCGCACAGCTCTCTCCATTACTTGCAATGGTGGGAACTTTGCCGTCAGCGGGGGGGTTACCCGCGGTCAGCCGCTGACCGGCGGGTGACCCCACCGCTAGCCGCAAAGTTCCCACCATTGAATATAATGGAGAGGCTTTGCGATGCGCTGTCTGAGCTCAGACGCGCAGAGCCAATCAGCAGAGTGCAAGGACGTTGCACTCGCTGATTGGCTGAAGAGATCTTTCAGTGACAGCTGTCATGGAGAGGTCTCTGCATTCGGGGAAAGGGGTCTCATGTGTCAACATGGGACCCCTTTCAGTCCGCTGGCACGGGTTTTTGCGTTTTGTTATTTTGCCAAGTACCTGGATTATACTCTGGACGTGGATTTATCTCTGGACGCTGGAAGGTGAGTATAATTTTTTCACAGGTACCCTTGGATCGTCGGAGACTGTGGCAGTCGGCGTGTCAACATAGGTAAGTATGTGTGTGTTGGCAGTATGTAATAAAGTTGTACTTGTCACGGTGTGTGTGTCCTGTTTTTATTTGGGTATTTTTTTTTCAGTAGTACTACAGGTACCAGCGGTCCCGTTTTTCTCCCGCATGCTGGTACTTGTGGTTCTCCAAGTACCAGCTTGCGGGGGAGGCTTGCTGGGACTTGTAGTACTACTGGAAAAAACAATATTCTGACATTTTCCTCAAGGCTATCAGCCTCCCATCCGCAGCCCTTGGATGGGGGGGACAGCCTCGGGCTTCACCCCTGGCCCTTGGGTGGCTGGGGGGATGGGACCCCTTGATTGAAGGGGTCCCCACTCCCCCAGGGTACCCCGGCCAGGGGTGACTAGTTGGATATTTAATGCCACGGCCGCAGGGCGCTGTATAAAAGTGACCCCCGGCTGTGGCATTATCTGTCCAGCTAGTGGAGCCCGATGCTGGTGTATAAAATACGGGGGACCCCTACTCTTTTTGTCCCCCGTATTTTTTGCACCAGCATCAGGCGCAGAGCCCGGTGCTGGTTTTAAAAATACGGGGGATCCCCTGTCAAATTTTTCCCCACATTTTTAGAACCAGGACCAGCTCGAAGAGCCCGAGGCTGGTTATGCTTTGGAGGGGGGACCCCACGCCATTTTTTTCCTTGATTTTACCGTTCCAGCTATATAAAAAAAAAAATATATATATATATATATTTAAAAAAATATATAAATAATACTTGTGCCTCCAAAAAAGACTAACCAAGTACCTAATCCCTTCTAATATAAATAGATATGCTATTACCAAAAAAAAAAACCCACCAAAAAAAACATGTTTTATATTTTTTTTATTGGTTTCACCCTCCAAAGTGTGGCGGATTGAAAATGACGAATTTACTGTCTAAAAGCACTGTTGTCGAATTTCCAAACTTGAATTGAATACACTTTGGTCGAATTGCAGCACTTGTATCATTGCAGAAAAGTCGAATTTGACAAAAGTCGAATTTCAAAAAGTCGAATTTTGAAAGTCCGTTTTTTTGACGGAAAGCACTGAATTGCATTGACGATTTTTTTTTTTGGGCGAAAAATTCCCGAAATTCGACAATTTCGGGAATTTGACCGCAATTGCATATACCAATGTGAGTTTGGAGTACTGTGTTGCATAATGGCCCTCATTCCGAGTTGATCGGTCGCAAGGCGAATTTAGCAGAGTTACACACGCTAAGCCGCCGCCTACTGGGAGTGAATCTTAGCTTCTTAAAATTGCGACCGATGTATTCGCAATATTGCGATTACTAACTACTTAGCAGTTTCAGAGTAGCTTCAGACTTACTCTGCCTGTGCGATCAGTTCAGTGCTTGTCGTTCCTGTTTGACGTCACAAACACACCCAGCGTTCGCCCAGGCACTCCCACCGTTTCTCCGGCCACTCCTGCGTTTTTTCCAGAAACGGTAGCGGTTTCAGCCACACGCCCCTGAAACGCCGTGTTTCCGCCCAGTAACACCCATTTCCTGTCAATCACATTACGATCGCCGGAGCGATGAAAAAGCCGTGAGTAAAATTACTTTCTACATAGCAAAGTTACTTGGCGCAGTCGCAGTGCGAACATTGCGCATGCGTACTAAGCGGATTTTCATTGCGATGCGATGAAAAATACCGAGCGAACAACTCGGAATGAGGGCCAATATGTAATGACAGCCCTACAATGTGACATAATATGTATTAGATGGCTCATAAAAATAAACTAGGACACAACTATGGGGCACAACATTAATTAAGGCACTATTGTGGTTCACAAAATGAAGGAGGACACTATTATGGGACATAAAATGAACAACTGTTGCAGACAGGTGTCTACCTAGAAGCAATGGGACAGGAACCTCTTCAAAATGTTGCTATGGGGCTATGCCTCTGTCTCCTGGGTTCAGGGGTGGAAGCACAGAGCCTAAGTGGCAGCATCATTGCTCTCTGGCTCCCTGTTGGAACCTGTATTTAGCTTGCAAGGTGTCTGTATTGGCACCCAGAAGCCTAGAAAACACCCACAGAGTGGCTTGCTTGCAGAACCACCCACCCAGAGTGTCCTGAGGATGCTCTGGGACAGGCCCGGCGCTACCCGCTCAGCGAAGGGATGCAGTGCAGGGAGGCGCTGGGACAGAGAGGCGCTTTCCCTGCTCTGAATCCCTTCACTGCTGCGCCGTCCTGTCCCCCCTGCTGCTGCTGCTGTGTCTGTCACTGTATGACAGTCACTGGCAGCAGCGCCTGCAGAATCAAAAACCTCCTGCGTCCCCTCCCCGTGTGACAGCGGCTGAGTACGGGACAGAAGGGGGCGGAGCTAAACGGACCGAAATGGGCGGGGCTAACCGGGACAGAAGGGGCGGAGCTACACTGACCAGGCTGCAGTACAGAGGGAGACTGGCTTAGGTAAGTGGTGTGTGTGTGTGTGTGTGTGTGTGTGTGTGTGTATGTGTGCATATGGTGGGTGGGTGTGTATGTGTGTGTATATATGTGTGAATTGTGTGTGTGAGGTATGTCTGCATACACGCACTTTATGGACGCTAGTACTGGGGGGGGCATTACGTATAATGACGCTACTACTGGGGGAGGTCATTACATGCAAGGACGCTACTACTACTGGGAGGGTGCATTACGTATAAGGACGCTACGTAACAACGCTACTACTGCTGGGGGGGGCATTACTTAGATAAGCTGAAGGCTGCATAAGCCTGAGGCCATATAAGAGATCCACTTTTTGTGATTGGTTGTTAAGTGACTAAGCAGTTGCTAGGCAGATCAGTTTCCCCTTTTGGTTTTTTCCTATTGGATTGGAAGGTTGTGCATCAAGCTTAATAGGAGGGTCTTAGGATAGTATATAGGTGGGGGCCATTTTCCTAGACTTCCTCTTGCCATTCATTTTATGGCCCAGGAAGGTTAAGTACATTGGCACTGTAATTTCATTGCTGTTTTTCCTTTGTATATTAGCTTTCTGTTCTGCACCTCCCCCCCCCTTCCCCCCTTTTCTTTTCAGTGATTCTTCCTGTGACATGTTATTATATTGTATTTATTGGTTCCCCCTCTCCCCCTGGTTTGCCGAGCCCGCGCCGCTCCGCTCCCCCCACCCGCCTCGTGGAGGCCGCGGGCACCTCCCGCTCCCATTCCCGCAGTGCGGCCCCTAGGAGACTCCTTTTGGCGTCAGCTGGCACGTGGCAGAGTCGGGCCACGACTACCCGCTACCCTGTCAGCGCGAGGCAGACGGCCAATGGCCGCTCTGCACGTGTCGCTGGGGCGAGCGGCTCGGCCGGGCCGCGGTCACCGGCGTCCCCGGCTGCTGCAGCGGCATCTACAGTTCCTTCGCCCGGCGCGCTGGGCAGCGCCGGGTCTCCTCCGCCTTACCCGACAGCGGCTCTGAGCGGCGGCTCGGGCGCCCACGTGGTGTCGAGCGGCCGCGGCGGGGCTGCGGAGGGCGAGGGGGGGGGGCTGGGCCAACAGTGGGGAATATGAGTCTGGGGCAGCAGGGTGAGGTGCCCTCTGTCCCCAGTACGGTTTGTGGGGTACAGGTACCCCTGTCTGCGGAGGGGCCTGTAGTACCCAGTTAGGGAATGGGGTGCCGGGGGCGCTACCGGGTGTTTCAGGAGTAGGGGGCGTGGCTGGTGCTGCCGCAGCGCCCGCCCCTCCTGCGGTTGCATGGCTGGGGTTCCCGGTTGGGAGTCACGCATCGGGGGCCTTTTGGCTGGGCCCCCGGTCGCCCGTTGCGCGGCTGCCCGTGTCATCATCCCCGGTCGTCGGGCTCCAGGCGCCTCCTCCTGGCCCGCCGGGGGCGCTGCAGTTGGTGGCGAATCAGTCGTCCATCGTGGCGGCTTACCACCTGCCCGGCCCTGCCCACTCGATGGACGCGCCCAAGGTTTCGCTGGGGACCAATTTTTCCCCGGTGTCCTTCCTTGGCCTATTGCGCCGGCGTTCCCTGCAGCTGCCTGAGCACCCTCCATGGGCCTAACGGTGGCGTCCACACCACAATTTTACCCTTACTTTGACGGCTCGGGCTCCGGCGTCCGGCCCACGTGGTCGGTCGGCGGCCCCCCGGGTTATGGTTCCCCTCCCTGCCTTTTCGGGCTCGCATCACGGGCCGCCCCTAGCTGTAGCCAATCAATTGGCGCAAATTTTGCCGCCCCTTCCTGCCCCTCCACAGTTCCCCCCGGTTTCGTCCGGATTTTCAGGGGCGGGCGGTTACATGCCGCATCCTTCTTGGCGGCCTGCTTACTCCATGGGGGGCGCTGCGGGGGCCGGGACTGCCTTCCCCCACGCCGTCGGGTACCCCTCAATTGGGGGTCCTCACCCGCCGCTCCCCGCCGGCCCTCCGCCGCGGGGGGCGGCTGTACTTGGCCTCCTCCCCTTCATGCTCACCCCATTACCATTTATGCGCTGGTTTCCCCCGCGCCTGTTGTCCCTTTTGTTTCTCCCTCACAGGTGCTGGCCGGTTCCGGGGCTACGTCGCGTGGGGGACGAAGGTCACAGAGGGACGCGGCAGCAACGGGGGAAGTTCGGCCACCAACTGAGTCGGGTGCAACGGACGACGCTGTTCCGGGTTCTTCTGACACTGGTGAGCATGCCCTTCCTTTACACAGTTCATCTAGTTGTTCTTCCTCATCATCTAGCAGTGTTTATTCAGGCTCTCCGCGGCGCCCGCGTAAATTAGCTAGACTCATCGCGCGGCGCATGGCAAAGGAATCACAGAAAAGGGATCTTCACCCTTAAGGATGCGATGCGGCAGGGTTTCGACGCAGCTAAGAAACCGGGCGGCATTGGGGAAAATGCCGCAATTTTCACCAGTGGTTGCGAGGATTTTTGGTTTACTGCTTGCTACACGGAATCGCTACCCGCGGAGTATCACAATTTAGTGAAATAGTTGTTTTTAGTACATGACATGTACTTGAAATCCAAGGGTTATGCTTGGCGGGATTACGATGAGAAATTCCGTCGCAATCAGGATGGCAACCCCGCCCTGCCCGCGGGTTTTAAGGATGTCAAGGTGTGGTTGGAGGTCACGCAGCAGGTTAAGCCCGCCCCGGACGTCACGGTCAAGAAGCCCGGGGCGGCCGGGGCTCCGGTCACGGTCAAGAAGCCCGGGGCGGCCGGGGCTCCGGGTTCCCGCTCGATAGGGAAAGGGAAGTGTTTTGCCTACAACGAGGGAAATTGCGTCAAGGGGGTGAATTGTCGTTTTCGCCACTCGTGCAGGTTGTGCGGGGCCAGTCACCCGGCCAAAGATTAGACCTCAGCGGCGAGCGGGAAGCCCTCCGCCCCTGCCGTGACCAGGGGAATTGGCAAGTAAGGCCTTTTTCCCCCAATTCGAGTTCCCGAGTTGCGGCGCTGGCTGAGCTTATACCCCGACAGGTCGGCAGCGTCATTCCTCTTGGCGGGTTTTTTCTGCACGTTTTTGGTTTGCCCATTTCGGATTCGGTGCACGTGGTGGCGCGCCAGAATTTGAGAGCGGCGCGCGAATTCCCGCAGGAGATTAGGCGGAAGCTGGTCGGGGAGATCGGCTTGGGGCGCATGTTGGGGCCCCACGCCTTTCCCCCACTGCCCTCCTTGTGCATTTCCCCAGGTGGGGTGGTGCCCAAGAAGGCCACGGGCAAGTTCCGCCTGATACAGCACTTGTCGCACCCGCCGGGCTTTTCGGTTAACGACGCTATTCCGCAGGCTATGTGCAGGGTACGTTATCAGTCTTTTGATGACGCTCTGCGCTTGGTGCGGGTTGTGGTCCGGGGGGCTTGTTGGCAAATATGGACGTGGAGTCGGCTTTCCGGCTTTTTACACTGCATCCGGATTCCCTGCGGTTTCTGGGTTTCAAAATAGGGGGCGAGTTTTACGTGGATCGGTGGCTCCCCATGGGTTGTTCGGTCTCCTGTGCCCACTTTGAGAGTTTTAGCACATTTTTGCATTGGTGCGTCCAGTCCGCCTCCGGTCAACGCGGGGTGGGTCACTACCTGGACGACTTTCTCTTTGTGGGCCTGGGGGGCAGTTCGATCTGTGGGGATATTCTGTTGGTGGCTAGATCCTTGTTCATAAGGCTAGGGGTGCCTGTCGCGCAAGACAAATGCGAGGGCCCTTGCACTTGTCTTAGCTATTTAGGTATCGAAATTGACACGGTGGGGGGTTGCTGTCGCCTGCCCGAGGATAAAGTGCGTAAGCTTTTGGGTTTAATTACTGACTGTTTAGGCAAACGCAGAGTTCGGCTTAAGCAGGTGCAGTCCTTGCTGGGTTCTCTCAATTTTGCGTGCAGGATTATCCCCATGGGTAGGATTTTCTGTCGCAAACTTGAGCGGGCCACGGCGGGGACGGTCCGGCAGAATCACACCGTGTACCTTTCCCGCGAGATCAGAAATGATTTGCGGATTTGGGTCTCTTTCCTGGTGTCCTTCAAGAGGGAAGTTTTGTGGCCCGCGCCTTGTTGTTCCAGTAAGCAGCTGCAATTGTTGACGGATGCCTCAGGCAGTCGAGGTTTAGGGCGCGTTTGTTGCTGGCGCATGGTGCGCTGCGGCTTGGCCGGCCTCGTGGGTAACGCGTGAGTTTACCAAGAAACCTCCTTTTGCTGGAATTGTTCCCGATCATAGTGGCGCTTGAATTATGGGCCGGCCAGTTCGCAAATAGGGACATTTTGTTTCATTGCAACAACTTGGGGGTGGTACATGCGATTAATAATCAGCGTTCCTCCTCGCCGCAGGCTCTGAGGCTGCTACGGCATCTAGTGTTAGTTTGCTTGCAGCGCAATATTAATTTCAGGGCCCGCCACGTGCCTGGGGTTGACAATGGAATTGCGGATGCATTGTCTCGGTTCCAGTTTGACAAATTCAGGACGTGGGTTCCGGGAGCGACGGCGGAGGGGTTACAGTGCCCACCTTCTGTCTGGCAGATGGTCGAGTCGGTTTAAAATGCTTTAGCCAGGTGTGCGCTGGCTCCTTCCACTCTCCGAGCGTATGATGCAGCCGGGCGGGATTGGTCGGTCTTTCAGAGTAGGTACGGGGTAGCAGGTGAGTCCTCGGCCGTCGCCCTGATGACCTTTGTTTGGGAACATTGCCAAAACGGTAGGTCAAAAGCGACCATGGCATCTGCCCTTGCGGGCATTTCCTTTCACTCGCGGCTCCACGGGATGACGGACCCCACGGGGTCGTTTGTCCTTTCCAGAGCGCTGAAAGGTTGGGCCAGGTTGCGCCCGGCGCCTGCGGATTCACGTAGGCCCGTAACGTTGCAGCTTCTAACGGATTTACTGCGGGTACTGCCTCAAATTGCGTCCTCGGAATTCGAGGTCGCGTTGTTTGGTTGTGCGTATGCCCTGGCCTTTTTCGGGGCTTTTCGGGTGAGCGAGTTGGTGGCATGCAGCAAACGTCTCGGGAGTCGGGTTGGCTTTGCGAAAATGTGCGCTGGCAGGAGGGCCTGTTACTCTGTAGGATTGTGCGGTCCAAGACAGATCAAGCAGGTCGGGGTCGCTGGTTGTCCTTGGAGGCTCAGGAAGAACCGGGTGTTTACCCGCTGCGGTTGACGCAGGAGTATGTACGGTTGAGGCCTCCAGGGGGCGACCAGTTGCTGGTGCACGCGCAGGTTGTCCCTCTGACGAAATTTCAATTTGCTGCTGTGTTCAAAAAATGTTTGGCGGCATTGGGCTTGCAGGGGGCGGACTTCGGTATCCATTCCTTGCGGATTGGGGCGGCTACTCATGCAGCGGCTACAGGTTCATCCCCTGCGGCTGTTCGGGAGCTGGGCCGTTGGAAGTCCGCCTCCTATAGGTCATATGTCCGTTGGTATAAGTTATAAGTGCGCCTGTTGCGCTAACCCAAAAACGTGTTTACTCGTCGGTTTTTGAACGCTTACCGTTCAGGAATCGAGGGTGTGAAGTGAATTTTTAAAATTTTTCCTCCGAGGGGGCCTAATTTCAATTGGCTGTTCTCTCAAGGTCCACGGGAGGTTTTTTGATTTTTCTCCTTCACTTGGGTTTCTTTTTGTTCCGTTGTGTTTTTTGTATGTATTACGTTCATAATCTGATGTTAGGATATTTTCTTTGCAGCTATCATCAATTTTGGGGACCAAATATGGCTGGTTGGTCATTCCTATATTTTTTAGCATCCCATGGCACTTAGGGCAGCGGAGGTTTTTGGATCCAGGCAAGTGAGATGGTTAGGTGTTCTAGGCATGTTATGGGGTGATTTGTTGCGGGTCCTTTTTTCCCGGGAGCGCCGCCAGGGTCGCCCCAGTTGTATTGTCATTCATTTGGGTGGGAATGATATAGGTCGAGTTAAGGGATAGATTTGGTTTTGTCCGTTAAGGCGGATTTGGTGGCAATCCGTTGTCACTGGCCAGGAGTCTGCATTGTTTGGTCGGAAATGGTGCCTCGTTTCCATTGGCGTGGTGCGGTGCGTTTCTCGGCGCTGGAGAAAGCACGCAAGAAGGGTAATCTGGCAGTGTCTCTTTTTGTTAGGGCCATAGGTGGAGTGGCGATCAGGCATCCTCTACTGGGGCTAAGGAACAGGCAGTTCTACAAGGAGGATGGGGTTCATCTTTCTCTGGAAGGAGTGCAGTTTTTCCTGGAGGATATTTTTTGTCTGTTTCGGTAGAGCTATTTAGTTGTTTTTAGTTGGTTACTGTTGCGGATGGCGGTGGCGGTTTGGTAAACCTTGGTGGCGGGAAGTCGCTACCAACCAGCTGTCACACAGGCATAAGTGGTCATTGTGGGGCTCCCTCTTTAGAAGGACGGCAGGTGTGTCCTTTTCTTGCGGTTGGACATTTAGACGTTCCCCTGCGGGAACCGAACGTTTGCCAGAGAAAGAGGGGTAAGGCCAGCACAATGCGGGTTATGCGGGAAGGAGGCGGGGTATGTGTACTCCCCTCCTTGGTTTGGTGGTTTCATCTAGGTGACTGGTGCTGGTGTTTGGCAGCGACTTTCTGTTTGCCATCCTCCAAACTAAATTTAAGTCTATATTCAAAATCAATTCTAATTCGATCACAATTATAGTTTAAAGAGTTGGTCAGCGATTAATAAACATCGTCTGACCTTTAACTCCAGCTACTGTGTCCGTGTCTTTATTTCAGTGTGTGGTGTTGTTTAATTTAGTGATAAGCTAGCTTAAAGAAAAGGTTTATGTAATCACAATAAAGTTATGAGCGCCTTAGATAAGCTGAAGGCTGCATAAGCCTGAGGCCATATAAGAGATCCACTTTTTGTGATTGGTTGTTAAGTGACTAAGCAGTTGCTAGGCAGATCAGTTTCCCCTTTTGGTTTTTTCCTATTGGATTGGAAGGTTGTGCATCAAGCTTAATAGGAGGGTCTTAGGATAGTATATAGGTGGGGGCCATTTTCCTAGACTTCCTCTTGCCATTCATTTTATGCCCGCCCGCCCTCCCGGATTTCAGCTACGGTTTGTTGATTTGCAGTTGGCTATTTTAAAGCCAGATTGGCGGGAAGTCGCTACCAACCAGCTGTCACACAGGCATAAGTGGTCATTGTGGGGCTCCCTCTTTAGAAGGACGGCAGGTGTGTCCTTTTCTTGCGGTTGGACATTTAGACGTTCCCCTGCGGGAACCGAACGTTTGCCAGAGAAAGAGGGGTAAGGCCAGCACAATGCGGGTTATGCGGGAAGGAGGCGGGGTATGTGTACTCCCCTCCTTGGTTTGGTGGTTTCATCTAGGTGACTGGTGCTGGTGTTTGGCAGCGACTTTCTGTTTGCCATCCTCCAAACTAAATGTAAGTCTATATTCAAAATCAATTCTAATTCGATCACAATTATAGTTTAAAGAGTTGGTCAGCGATTAATAAACATCGTCTGACCTTTAACTCCAGCTACTGTGTCCGTGTCTTTATTTCAGTGTGTGGTGTTGTTTAATTTAGTGATAAGCTAGCTTAAAGAAAAGGTTTATGTAATCACAATAAAGTTATGAGCGCCTTATAAGGACGCTACTAGTACTACGGGAGAATTGCATATAAGGAGGCTTCTACTGGGGGTGCATTATGTATAAGGACGCTACTACTACTGTGGGGCATTACGTATATGGACGATACTACTATTATGGGGAATTACGTATAAGGACGCTTTTACTACTGGGGTGCACTACGTATAAGGACGCTACTACTGCTGGGGGGAGCATTACGTATAAGAACGCTACTACTACTTGGGGGCATTATATATAAGGACGCTACTATTACTCGGGGGGCATTACGTATAACAATGCTACCACTACTAGAGGGGCATTACGTATAAGGATGCTACTACTGGGGGGGCATTATGCATAAGGACGCTACTACTACAGGGGGGGGGTCATTACATGTAAAGATGCTACTACTGGGGGGGCCATTACGTATAAGGACGCTACAAGTACTGTGGGGGGGGGGGGCATTACGTATAAGGACGCTACTACTACTAGGGGGGAATTACGTACAAGGACGCTTCTACTACTGGGGGTGCACTACGTATAAGGACGCTACTACTGCTGGGGGGAGCATTACGTATAAGAACGCTACTACTACTTGGGGGCATTATATATAAGGACGCTACTATTACTCGGGGGGCATTACGTATAACAATGCTACCACTACTAGAGGGGCATTACGTATAAGGATGCTACTACTGGGGGGGCATTATGCATAAGGACGCTACTACTACAGGGGGGGGCATTACATGTAAAGATGCTACTACTGGGGGGGCCATTACGTATAAGGACGCTACTAGTACTGTGGGGGGGGGGGGGGCATTACGTATAAGGACGCTACTACTACTAGGGGGGAATTACGTACAAGGACGCTTCTACTACTGGGGGTGCACTACGTATAAGGACGCTTCTACTACTGGTGGGGGCATTACGTATATAAGGACGCGTCTACTACTGGGGGTGCACTACGTATAAGGATGCTACTACTACTCTGGGTGCATTATGTATAAGGATGCTACTACTACTGGGGGGGCATTACGTATAAGGATGCTACTACTACTGGGGGGGCACTACGTATAAGGATGCTACTACTACTGGGGGGCATTATGTATAAGGATGCTACTACTACTGTGAGTGCATTATGTATAAGGATGCTACTACTACTGGGGTGCATTACATATAAGGACGCTACTACTACGGGTGGGGCATTACGTATAAGATTAATAAGATTGTGCTACATTGTGGCGTAATTTTAAATGGGGGTACTATTGTGTGGCCATGCCCCTTAGTTGTGAGACCACACCCCTTTTCCCAGCGCACGCCAACGGAATATGGGAGGGCGCAATTTTATAGTTTGCAGGGGGGCGCCGAACACCCTAGCACCGGCCCTGCTCTGGGAGGTCAGCTACTTTCTCGTCCTGACAGCCTTACCACTTCGTTGTGACTTCATACTGTCACCTATTTGGGGATGGAGCTGGCACAGGGCAATTAATTGCCCAGGTCCAGTCTGAGCTCGTTATTGTTATAAGGCCTAAAACAACTTAAGAAAACACTTGAACATTTCATCCGGTGCCGATCTGCTTCCTGGTGTAAAGTGGAGAGATGTTGGCATAGAAGTGCAGGGTTTTCCGTATGTGGCAGCAATCCCAGAGCCCCCATGAAGAGACATGTTTATTTTTTTTCTGCAGCTTTTTCTCATTGAGTTGATATTGCCATTGATGTGGCCCTTCCTTCTCCAAATTTTCAGAGAATATTGTTGCTTTATTCCATTCTCAGGTGACTATTCTCCCACCTTTGAAGGTGATCAGGGCAGAGTAATGCACCACTTGTAGTTAATTTAATATTTCTGTATTTCTGCAGCACTTCTGTCAGTGGCTTTCAGGTTCTCTTTGTTCTAAGGTGACCCTTGAAATATCCTGTTAAAGTTGAATATTTATCCATTTTAGATTGTTTGCATTTCCAGCTTTCCTCATTAAGGTTTCCTCTAGTGTGAAGTATTGTAGACATCAGATAATGGCCCTCATTCCGAGTTGTTCGCTCGCTGCTATTTTTAGCAGAATTGCGCATGCGTATGCACAGCAGGGCGCACGCGCTAAGTATTTTTACACAAAACTATGCTATTTTACTCACGGGCGAACAAAGCCTTTCAATCGCTCTACTGATCGTAGTGTGATTGACAGGAAGTGGGTGTTTCTGGGCGGAAACTGTCCGTTTTCAGGGAGTGTGCTAAAAAACGCAGGCGTGCCAGGTAAAAACGCAGGAGTGGCTGGAGAAAAGGGAGAGTGGCGGGCCGGACGCTGGGCGTGTTTGTGACGTCAAACCAGGAACTAAACGGACTGAGGTGATCGCAATCTAGGAGTAGGTCTGGAGCTACTCAGAAACTGCAAGTTAAAAATTCTGCTATGCTAAGATACACTCCCAGAGGGTGGCGGCTTTGCGTTTGCATTTCTGCTAAAAGTAGCTAGCTAGCGAGCGGACAACTCGGAATGAGGGCCTATGTCCCATGGTGAGTAACCAGGTGATCAGCAAGGTCTCAAAGCCTGATGTACCCTATCAAACCCTAATGGTGCCTGGATGAGGCACTTGGTGATCATTGCTGGTTCTGCCTCCAAGTATCTGCTACACCATTGTTCTTAATTGGCAACAGGTGATGGCACCATTATGGCGCACTCACATTGTTATTCTGGTGGTTGCTCCGTGGCAACTAAATGTCAGTGGAGTTGCCACATTATGTTATGTTTCCATGCTCCAGAAGGCTTGCAATATTTTTTGGAAAATGTTTTGGGACCTGCAAAAGCTATTCCATAGTTTTTGCCTGACCTGAGAAACAGAGCTCAGTCATCGTGCAGCTATATGGCTTCATGCCGAATGGCCTACCAGATTCAGAGTTGCGGCCAGGTATGTTTTATTATGGTGAGTTTCTGGCGATTTTGCGGCAAAATTCACTCTATTACACACAGCAATTTGGAACTTATTGAAACATTGCCTGAATCACGCCACTTTCTAAAGTTTGCAGACTAGTACACTCCCCCGAAGAGTCTTAGTAAAGACTCTTGAGGGGGAAAGGGAAGGAGAAGCAGTATAGACCAGAACCGGACATCATATTCTGTTTCTTGTTTTAAAGTAAACCAGTAAGAAAATGGCAATGACATTTGCATAATGAATTTTTTTTAGTATTTATGTTTCCTTTTCATGTCAATGCCATATTCATATGAATATTACTTGTAACACGGCCAGAAACATCTATTCCTTTATTACCTATTTATTAGTTGCTTCACTGGATTGGGAGCTTTCATTGATCCCTCTGGAGACAGAAATATTCATGTTCATTTAACGCTTATAGAGCACTTTGCAGACTGTACTAGAGTTGCTAGGTTATATTTTTGCATATGTGTTCTCTAGTAGTTTCTCTAATTTTATCCCGAGGGTCCCTCGGCGAGGGATAAGCAAATCACTTAATCTCTCCTATGGTAACCTTGCTTTTAATGAGGGGCATGTACAGTACATGAACAAGGCTGCTAAAACTACAGCTATGTGGTTTTGGTCTTTGGGAATCTAAACCACCCAAATTTTGTGGATCCGAAACGAACTCAGGGGGTCATTCCGAGTTGATCGTAGCTGTGCTAAATTTAGCACAGGTACGATCATTCACACTGACATGCAGGGGGACGCCCAGCACAGGGCCAGTCCGCCCCGCATGTAAGTGCCGCCCCCCCCTTCCCAGCAGAAGTGCAAAGGCATCGCACAGCGGCGATGCCATTGCACTTCAAGAATAGCTCCCGACCAGCGCAGCTTTAGCGTGCTGGCCGGGAGCTACTCGTCGCTCCCCGGCCCGCAGCGGCTGCGTGTGATGTCACGTAGCCGCCGCGGCCCGCCCCCTCAACGATCTGGCCACGCCTGCATTGGCCGGACCGCGCCCCCTAAATGGCGGCTTAATGCCGCCGTCCAGCCCCCTCCCGCCCAGCGATCGCCTGTGCCTCAGAGGCGATCGCTAGGCAACGACGGCGTTAAGCCATCGTTTAGGGGGCGCAGTCCGGCCAACGCAGGTGTGGCCGGACTGTGCAGGGGGCAGGCCGCAGCGGCTGTGTGACATCACACGCAGCCGCTGTGGGCCTGGGAGCGTCGAGTAGCTCCCAACCAGCACATTAAAGCTGCGCTGGCCGGGAGCTACTCCTAAAGTGCAAAAGCATCGCCGCTGTGCGATGCTTTTGCACTTCTGCTGGGCGGGATAGCCCTGTGCTGGGCGTCCCCCCGCATGTCTATGGACATGATCGTAGCCCTGCAAAATTTTGCAGGGCTACGATCAACTTGGAATGACCCCCTTTGTGCGGAACTGCCTGTGTTTTTAAAGCGGCAATCATTTGCAAGGCAAAACAATGATTGCCGCATTTGGACTAGCTGCTCTAAGCAGGATAGATTAGGACAAGAGGCCACTAGACTCCCAGTGTAATGGTAGCAGTATATATAGTTTAAATTGTTTATTCTGATGATTCCCACTTTCTTATGTATTTGTTTAAAAAGTCTCACAGATCTAGATATATCGGAAGTTTATATGGACGACACGAGATATGCACACCAACATTTTGAATATCAGAGCAATAGTAGAATTAATAATGTACAGTGCCAAGCGTATAATATACCACTTTTTCCTGCTAAAATCAGTTCTTATGAGTTAATATATAGTTTAGTTTTCTATACAGAAAACAGAAAGCTCAGATAATTTACTGTAAGTGAATCAACTAAAGTCTAATATATTGTTACTTTCAAATCTACTAAGATTGCAGATGATGGACCCCTCAATCCTTCATGTTATTGGGACTTGCAGCTGAATATAAGAACCTAAACCAGACCTCCGGACTATTATCCCTTTACAGCTTGGACTATTGGTCTGCACTCTGCACTAGCAGCACTACAAACTATCCAGCTGGCTTTTATACCACTCTCAAGGGATCCAAGCCTTCAGGCATGAATTATCTCTGCTAACACATGACCCCCATGTAGGATATCCATGTGTTCATTATAATACAGCTGGACATACTGCATTATCTTCCAAGGAACTGTATACTACCTTGTGATCTATTTGGAGGTTATAAAGAATCAGGACCAAGGACTGTATGTTGTTAACTATTATTTGCTTGATTAACAATTAGTGTTTAGAGGAAGAAGGGGCACTTTTCTATCAATTATTGCTATTTTCATTTATTAATATTATGTATGCAAAAGCTTTTTAACTAACTAACTCTCTCTCTCTCTCTCTATATATATATATATTATATATATATATATTTACACAGTATTATATATATATATATATATATATATATATATATATATATATATGAATTGTACTAAATGATTGAGTTTCAAATTCATTCCATCTGGTTTTATAAAATAATTAACTTATAGATATGAGCGCAGTTTCCATCTATATATCCTGTGTGTTTCATTATCAGGGACTGACCACCCCCTGTTTTTAAACAGCTGCTGTGGAATTCCTGCCCGCTGTCGTGCCTGACTAGAAATAATTATTTTCCACCTTTGCATAAAATGAACAACTGATACAGAAAAAGTAGTCTCTAGGAAACATTGTGGCCTAGGAATGGCCACCAATGGTTTGACACAGATGGTTAGTGGTTTTGCTATCAATAGCTGAGAGGCAGCGATGGCTTTTATTTCCCCTCAGCACAGGAAACGGAACTTGCCTGATTGACACACCCTTCACCACTACAGAGATGACCATCAATGAGTACCCGCTCATGGCCATCCCTGTTGTTGACCCCTTCAAATGGTTTCTATGGGGCTCAGGAAGTTACACCCTGGGCAAAAAACAACTTTTATCCCTAAATAGGGATGGCCTTGACCATTGTTGTCTGCAAAACATTGAAGGTTGACAGCCGAAGTCAGATAGTTTTGCTTTTGATGGTGGAGAACCAATGGTGGTACAGAGCCCCCTAATGCTTTTCTTTTTACTTTACAGAGCAGAGCTCTGCGCCAATGCACCCACAAAACTTAGCCCAGCCCAGGATCTGATTGTCCGGCATCCCAGGATGTCATAGAGTAGGGGTGACCATTGGTGGGTGAAATCATCAATGGTAGCCACCGATGGTAGCCACTGATGGTGATCACCAATGGTTAACCCATAGATGGTCATCCCTATCACTAAAACTCCTGGACAAATTCCAAAGATGTTTTACAATAAGGTTTAAACATTAAGGGGCATATTTATCAACCTTTTTTCTAACTAAAATAATGTGAAAAGGGGTGTTTTCACACCCTTTTTTTTACATTATTTTAGTATCACTTGAATGTATTAAAGGGCTTTTGGTGCAGAGAAAGCTGTGCAGGGAGCAGTCAGTGTGATTGTAACCCCCTAGGCTTGGCAAGGTATGTCTAAGAGAGGGATCACAGATGTTGGGTGGCTATGTGATGGACCTTTCCCCATACCTTGTCTCAATGCTCAGAGAGGTAGGATAGATTGATACGAATCAGAAGTGAGCCAGCAATTCCAACAGGAAGTCTTTTTATTGATCTGCAAAGAACTCTGGATTTGGGATGATTGGTTGATTAAAGGACATTGCTTTGGTTGGAAATCAGAAAAAGACCAATTTGGCATACAAGAAGAACAGGAATATACAATTCACTACAGTTAACACAAAAGATCATCCAGTATGCAAAAGACAAGTAATTGGAATCACAGATGAAGAATAATTGGAATCACAAATTAATATACATTGGTTGGAATCATAAAATAATATCAAACGTTGTGCATTCCATTCTATAATGTGATAATAAAGAATAATAGCAACATAATCAGTAATACTAAATAATAACTTTCTAGCTTTCCTTAGCCAAGGTAACAAATATCTTCACTGGCATATATCTTTGGAGCTCTGGTTGAAATCTGCTCCATTACAGCGTGTCATTGGAGGAATTAGCACTCAGATTTTGGGGGAATCCTGGGTTAGGAAAATGTTATTGATACTCTGTTCCTTATTCAAAGAGGTTGTAACTAGTAAAGGAATAGTAAGGTCCTCTAACAACGGCAACTCACTCACATGGGGCTTTTTGATAGACAAGCTCAGTCTCTCTGAGTTGCAGGGCTTGATCTGTATTTGCATAAGTAACTCAGTCTTTCCAGAAATAACTGTCTGTCTGCACTTACATTAAACTTCAGAACAAATATCTCCCTTGGCTTTGCTTTAAAGTCAGTCTTTTTAGTAGCTATCTCCCTTGGATCTGCATTAAACTCAGTTTAACTTGCAAACTATGACACTGCTGGCTGCACCCTTTTAAACACTGCTCAGTCTATGACAAGGATGACAGAGGCTGATGGTCACACTTGCCTGTGGCTGGGCTGTCAATTTCCTACAATACTCACTCCACCCAGGGAATGGAGGTATATGCTGGCTGCACCTGCTACAAATGGCTCCTCATTGTCTTAAGTTGGCCGCAGCATCTGCTCCTCTCACCAGGCCTGGCGGCGTCTGGTCTCCGATGCTGTGGCATCTCAATGCCCGCTCTTTGTCACTTGGCTCCCGAGCAACACCCCACTGTACTTCTTCAGCAGAGGCTGCTTTCACCACCCAGCGTCCTATGGCTGTCTCCCGCTACCGCTCTGCTTTGCGTTCCCCTACCTTCCAGCACCTCCTTGCTCCACCTTCTTCCCAACAGGCCCTGCTTCTTCCAGCTTCCCCTGTCCAATCAGCTCTCCTCCCTGAGACCATGGGCTACACTTAACTCCTCCAGTGCTAGCGCTTCTTCTGCTGCGGCAGAGCTGCAAGCAAGACTCTCTTAAAGGGCACACACCATTTTCTGGGGTTCCACATGATCAACTCTGTGTGTCCGATGAACACACAGGCGAATCACTGTGTAAAAAAGTAAAAAACAAAACTAAACCTCCCCACCCCCCCCCCCCCCCCGAAACATACTCACCTCCACAGGGACCGGTGATCGGTGCTCTGATGCGGATTACCGGTCATCGGGGTTCCATGCTGTTCCTGTGACCTCTGGTGCAGTAAAGTGATGCTGCAAAGCGGCAGCTCACTTTACAGCACCAGAGGTCACAGCAGCAGTGAGCCCCAACAACCAGCTGCCCTCTATTAGCTATGGCCACCAATCCCAGGGTTTGGTGAGTATGATCACCAGTGGGGTCTGCAGCGCACAGGGGGGGAGTTGTCATGATGGGGGTCGACCTGGCGGCAGCGATAGCGGCAATGTTGTGTGATTGCGACTCATATGCAGCAAGACATCAGAGAATTGTTTATGAAAAATACCTGGATAATGCTGCGGAGTGACATCGCAGGGACAGAGCTTGCTCACAATAATTGATACATCGTGTTATGTAATCAATTTTCGCAGTGCGGATTGGGTCGATTTTAATACATCCCATCCGCATCCTCAGATGTGGATGGTGGTAAATCGGCCCCTTAGGCTCAGGCTATAATGTATTTGTTAGATACTGTAGATGTATTTGTTAGATAGATATCTGTCCCAGCTCCCATACGCACAGAAAGATTTATCTTCTACTAAAAACATAAATGGACTTCTTGTATGAGATATAAATATGTTCCAATATTTCTGAAAAGCTCCCTGCTGGGAAACATATTTGCATCCATTTGCATTTATTACAGCAATGCCTGAAGTTAGCAAAACCATGTTTTATGAGGCTGATAGTCTGAAGTGATTTAGAAATAGAAATTGGATATCTGGAAAAAAAAAACCCCTAGGAACTTTGAACCTTTTTTTTATTAGTTTTATATAGTTCCGCTCGTGAAAATCTATAACAAATCTGAAAATACAGTATGTGCTTTGCTGTAAGTGAAATTGTATTACTTTTACTAATGTAATTTTCATATTTATTTATATAGTTGTATATGAAATATGAATTTCTACTGTTTTATTATTGCTCTATTGTTAGCGAAACACCGCTGAGTATGTAGAAGGGTGGTGGATATTTATCTTAATGCAGTGCAAAGCCAGAGCTTTAGGCTCTGATATTGGCAAGCAAATCCCGAAAGTAACAGAAATATTCTGCAGAGTTTAGATTGATATATTTATTATTACAGGCCCTTTGACGTTACTGCAGGCTAACTGACATGCTCTGCTTTACCGTGTGAATGTTTTGTCCTTCATGCAATCCTATTAGTATATTTATGATCATTTAAGAAATTGTAAAAATTGCTGCCTTGAAGTGAAAACATCATTTTGTGGCATCCACATGCGTGTGCAGACGCCGACATGGGGGTGTTGCTTTGGACCCCCCCCCCCACTCCACTGCATTATGGTCAACTCCCCCCTCCCCTCCCAGAACATAGACTGCTTACCTAGCGGCCCAGGTGAGCAGTCTTATGTCCCAGAGCAAAGGGTGTAGGAGGTAGTCCGTTAGTCGGCGGAGGGGGGAAGTCTGGAGTGGCACCCCCGTGGCGACATCTACACACACTTATGGTGGCATCATGTACTTTTGTATATGGGAACCCATAGAATTTATAGGGCCCATGGTGGATTTTGATCTTCGTAAACAAGGATCAGGGCCGGGGTTGGGAACGAAAATCCCACCAGTGAGAATCACGATGATCAGGATGCCAACAGCAGCATCCCGACAGTCAAAATCCTGACAGATCGCTACCCCTATTCCTATCCTTAACCTATACCTTCCGAAGCCTAACCCTAAGTTCTGAATGCATGATTGTATTTATTTTAAGAATTAATTTTATTTGTAAGAACTGTACAAACATACAAAATTGACAATAGTCAACATAAACAACACAGTCGTCAAGTAAGCAGACACCTAGATTAATTGGGATGTAAACAAAACTCATTAGGCAAGGAACTAGAGATGTGCGGCGGACACTTTTCGGGTTTTGTGTTTCGGTTTTGGATCTGGATCTCCGTTCGTGTTTTGGATCTGGATTGGTTTTGCCAAAACCACCCTTTCGGGTTTTGGTTTTGCACCTGGATTTAAAAAACATCATAAAAACAGCTAAAATCACAGAATGTGGGGGTATTTTTGATCCTACAGTATTATTAACCTCAATAACATTCATTTCCACTCATTACCAGTCTATTCTGAACACCTCACACCTCAAAATATTGCTTTCAGGCCAAAAGGTTGCACCGAGGTCGCTGGATGACTAAGCTAAGTGACACAAGTGGGTGGCAGAAACACCTGGCCCATCTAGGAGTGGTACTGCAGTGGCAGACAGGACGGCAGTTTTAAAAACTAGGACCCAAAGAGTACATAATGCAAAGAAAAAACAGAGGTACAAAATGGAATTGTCCTTGGTGCCCCCCCCCTTCCCCTCACCCTTACAGTATGTTGTTTAAACAGGACTTGCACAGTTTAATAAACCCATCATTTCAGCGACAGGTGGTCCCCCTGGAAAAAGCTTGCCAACTTCTCCGAATCATAGCTAGCTGCAAACATACCACCTCCATATTTGATGACTTTTCACATTATGAGAAGAGGCAAGAGGAAGAGGACAGTGTCAAGAAGGTGATTAAAAATTAGAGAGGCACACGCAATCAGGAACAACACACAGGCTTTCACCTCCACTCCTATATTGGTGTGGAACAGAAAGGACTTTAACCAAGCAAATATATAATTACCACATTACCACATGGACAAACTGAAAAACTAGGGGCCAAAGCCTCTGAATTTGTACCCCCTTCTCCATTTTCTGGGATTAAGATAATCTTGGATTTAATGCTGGGATGCAAATAAACTGGTGTATACCACAGGATCAAGATTGCATATTTTCCCCTCCACAGAGTTTTGTAAAAATCTTGTGGGTTTCTTTTTTTCCATTTTTTATTGCATTTTTATTTACATATTTTGTGGCAGATGCCTTATTTTAGTTTTTCACAGCTCCCAGTTACACGCATGTGAGCATACCTGTGTGTCTTGTTTATTTTATTCATATTTTATTTTTAAACACAGCAGCCCCTTAGATGTTTAGCAGCCCCTCGTGAGCCCCCACAGCAGCCCCAAATCGGGCAAATGGAGTTCGGGTGGGTTCGGTACAGTACAAAGCAGGACTGTGCAGTGATTTTTTTGTTATTGAGCACCTGCACTAGTGGAGTTTACCACTCTACAGTCAAAACTCATTTCATACTACAAGTAGGACTGTGGGAGGAAGTAATGCTAACCTCTGTGCCACCAGAATGCCTCAGCCTGACAAGCCAGACATCTTCCTGGCTGTAACCCACCATGAGACTCCATACTGGGCCTTATTCAGTAACTGTGCCTCACAGGAGCTCCTGGCCCATCTAGAGCTGCAGTGCAATGGAAAGCTGATGCAATGCAAGATCACTGAAACTCTGTTCTTCTAACACCACAAAGTCTTGCGATAACCCTACGCAGCTCTTACATTGTACAATTATTAAGGAGAAAACATTCACAAAATAAAGGGAAAAGAACCCTGTACAACAAATGCGCATCTTGTAAATAATCCCAAAATGTGGAATATTAATAATAAATCAAATTAAGGTTGACTAATTGGAGCCATTCATTTGAGTCCCTAACATGAAATAATTGAGAAGAACCTCTCTCTAATGCTGGGTACACAGTGCACACTAGAAGATATATCTACTAGAGATCAGTGGGTTCAGACAAAGCACCCCTGGAATTATATGGCAGACATATAGACATAGATGTGTTCTGAAAATCTAGTTTTCTCTCGCAGTTGCCAGAGAAAATTAAGTAGGAGATGTTGCTAGGTCACGTGTCGCTGGATTATGATTCTGTCTCTTCTGAGTCTGACTGACTTTGGCCACAAATATGGTCTCTCCCCACTTTGTTAATAAACACTTAGTCAAAATTGCAATTTCCATTTCCACCTTTGCGATGAGCTAAATGTCTCAGGAGGCACTGGCTTGCACCAGAGCTAGATTTACATGCAATATATGAGCCAAAGGGTACATGTGGGCATTATACACAGGTGCAGCAGCATAAACGCCTGGAAATTTGGGGAGTTTTGATCAGAGATGTGCAGACAAGACAGTGCCTCACCTGCCGTAGACTTGGCTATAAAAACGATTAGAATAATGCAAAGAAGATATTTCAAACATATTCTTTGTATATTTCATATACTTTATACAGTCAAAACTCTGGCACAAATGTTAGTATGACAGCAAAGGCTCTGCCTCACCTGCCTCACCGCAGCACATGTCACTGCTTTGTGGCTATATGTTTTCATAAATCTGGTTGTGATGTTGAAGCTTGTTTCATATTCTGCTCTAGGCTTTAATTTAAACCTAGGATCAAGTACAGCAGCACCCCTGGAATTATATGGCAGCGCCTCTGAACTTATACAGCAGATAGGCAGCACCCCTGGACTGATAGGGCAGAGGGGCAGCACCCCATATAGGGCAGCACCCCTGGAATGATGTGGCAGACAAAGAAAAGATGTGCAAGATGGAATTGTCCTTGGGCCCTCCCACCCACCCTTATGTTGTATAAACAGAAAATGCACCATTTAACAAACCAGTCATTTCAGCGACAGGGTCTGCCACACGACTGTGGCTGAAATGATTGCTTTGTTTGGGCCCCCACCAAAAAAGAAGAAATTAATCTCTCCTTGCACAAACTGGCTCTACAGAGGCAAGATGTCGTCCTCATCCTCATCCTCTGATTCCTCCCCCTTCAGTGTTTACATCCTCATCCTCACAGAGAAATAATTCCACACCGAAGAGGTGGATTTTTTGGTATTTTGCACAGGCATGACAATGGGCTTTTTCATCCCATGGCCAACAACTGTCTCCACTGGTGCCTTATTCAAACAAACCACATCAAGAGCAGAATCCTCATCGTCAACTTTCTTCTCAGCGCCAGCTACACCAATATCCTCCTCATCCTGGTGTACGTCTACAGTGACAACCTCAATCTCAATATCAGCAATTGGACTGGCGGTGCTCCTCCCAGCACTTGCAGGGGGCGTGGAAATGGTGGTAGGAGCCTCCTCTTCCCATACAGTCTTGGGAAGGTCAGGCCTAGACATCACAACCGCGGACACACTTGGACTCTCCTTGGGGATTTGTGATATCTCTGAACGCACAGTTGTTTTTACCTGTGCTTTAACAAGCTTTATTTTTTTTATTTTTTAGAGAGGGAGGATGGCTTCAATCTTCTTGAGAAGCTGAACCACCAGTCATGAACATAGGCCAAGGCCTTAGCCTTTCCTTGCCACTTTGTGTCGTAAATGGCATATTGTCGTAAATGGCATATTGTCAATTTTCAGATAATTTCTTTCTTTTTTTTTTGATTATTAATTTTTTCTTCTTGTTTTTTACATGCCCTCTATGACATTGGGCATTGACCTTAACAGATGACGTTGATGGAATTTTATCATTAATGTCATGACTGGTGGCAGTAGCAGCTTCAGCACTTGTACTAGGAACTGGAAGCGGTTCCTGATCTTTCTCTATTTTTTCCTCCAAATTTTTGTTCTCCTTTTCACAGGACAGCATCCCTTTATTATTACAGCACACAGAACAGCGCCCCTTTATTTTCACAGCACCCCTGTATTTTTACAGCATACACAACAGGGCCAGTGTACATTTATTTTCACAGCACCCCTGTATGTTTACAGCATACAAGACAGGGCCAGTGTACATTTATTTTCACAGCACCCCCCTATTTTTACAGCATACAGGATAGGGCCAGTGTACATTTATTTTAACAACAGCACCCAATAATTTTTACAGCATACAAGACAGGGCCAGTGTACATTTATTTTCACAGCACCCCTGTATTTTTACAGCATATGGGTCAGGGCCAGTGTACGTTTATTTTCACAGCACCCCTGTATTTTTACAGCATACAGGACAGGGCCAGTGTACATTTATTTTCACAGCACCCCTGTATTTTTACAGCATACAGGTCAAGGCCAGTGTACATTTATTTTCACAGCACCCCTATATTTTTACAGCATACAGGTCAGGGCCAGTGTACATTTTTTACAGCACCCCTGTATTTTTACAGCATACAGGACAGGGTCAGTGTACATTTATTTTCACAGCACCCCTGTATTTTTACAGCATACAAGACAGGGCCAGTGTAAAAAAATGTTCACAGCACCCCTGTATTTTTACAGCATACAGGACAGTGCCAGTATACATTTATTTTCACAGCACCAGGGGCATCAGAACGTTTTTAGTTGGGGGGCAAGATATAGTTTCCATTTGGTGCCTCTAAATAGCTAAATGTCGCCCCCTCTGTGTTATACAGTACCTCATAACAAAAATGGAGAGATGGAGAGAGAGAGAGAGAGAGAGAGAGAGAGAAAGACATGGTGAGAGAAAGACATGGAAAGTAACAGAGAGATTCATGGAGAGAGACAGAGAGAGAGATGGAGAAAGAAAGAGAGAGGTATATCATCAGCAGCAGAATGTGATGTGCCCAGAAGAGCAGTTACCTGGAGGTCTCCGGGAGTAGGCTGAATTTTTTCTCCGGCCAGGCAGTGGTTCTGCAGGAGCTATGGCAGGCTCCCAGGCCATAGGCAGTGTTACGGCAAAAATTCGGAGGTAGGCGGGTGGAGGGGAGGATAGGCAGTGACGAGGTGGCTGATACTGGACAGTGTGAGGCAGGGGCATAACTAGAACTTTGTGGTTCCCATAGAAACATTTTGAAAGGGCCCCCCCTACCTCACGCTGTTGTTACTATAATGCCCCTTAGGGGTAGCAGGAGAGAGTGAGACAGAAAAAGTGGGGTATCAGGGGGAGAGAAAATAGAGAGAGGAGCGAGAAAGAGAGGGAGAGAGGGTTTCATGGAAAAGAGGGAATGAATGAAAGAGAGGAGTGAGAGGATGTCAGGGAGAAAGAGATGTGAGTGTCAGGGAAAGAGAAAGTCAGGGAGAGAAAGAGAGGGAGAGAGTGAAAGAGAGAGAGGGAGAAACAGTGTCAGGAGAGGTAGTGTCAGGGAGAGAGACAGTGTTAGGGAGTGAGAGGGAAAGAAAGACATACAGTGTCAGGGGGAGAGAAAGAGACAGCATCAGGGGGAGAGAGACAGTGCCAGGGAGAGATATTTACACAGCATCAGGGAGAGAGGGAGAGACAGTGTCACATAGAGAGAGAGAGTGCCAGGGAGAGAGAAAGAGAGAGAGAAAGAGATGAGAGTGTCAGAGAGAGAGAGAGAGTGCCAGGGAGAGAGAGAGAGAGTGTCAGGAAGAGAGTGGGGGAGACAGTGTCAAAGAGAGAGAGTGTGGGGATGGGACAGAGAGACAGTGTCAGGGAGGGAGAGAAATAGTGGCGGAGAGAGAAAGATGGAGAGGGAGAGAGAGGAAAAGTGAGAGAGAGAGAGAGAGAGGGGGGGGAGAGGGATGGAGGGAGATAGTGTCAGGGAGAGAGAAAGAGGGAGAGAAAGATGAGAGTGTCAGGGAAAGAGAGAGAGAGAGTGTGTCATGGACAGAGAGATAGTGTAAGGGACAGTGAGACAGTACCAGGCAGAGATACAGTATTTACACAGCATTAGGGAGAGAGGGAGAGACAGTGTAACAGAAAGAGTGCCAGGGAGAGAGATACAGTGTCAGAAAGAGAGTGTGGGAGACAGAGCGCCTAATTCAGACTGGATCGCTGCAGAGGCAGCGATCGCAGTCTTAAGTCCTTTGGGGAGTGCGCCCCGAAAGTATCTCAGGGCTGCGATTGCCTCTGCCTGATTGACAGGCAGTGGTGGTTGCGGGGTGAGAGGGGGTGTGCCAACGTTAGAACGCCGCTGGTGGGGCATGGTCCGGACAACGCAGGTGTGTCCGGACCATTGTGGGGGTGGGCCACAGCGGCTGCGTGACATCACACGCAGCCGATGCACCCCGGGACGCAGCAGGTAACCACGTGCCAGCACAGCTAGGCTGTGCACTAGCTGCGCAGACAGGGAGCTACTCGCTGAGTGCGAAGGCATCGCTGCTGTGCGATGCTTTCACACGCGGGTGGGGTGTGGGGGGCAGAGCCAGACATGCGGGGCGGACTAACCCTGTGCTGGGCGTCCTCCCGCATGTCTGAGTAACTGATCGCAGATGTGCTAAATTTAGCACATCTACGATCAGATCTGAATCACCCCCATTGTCAAAGAGAGAGAGTGTGGAGGGGACAGAGAGACAGTGTCAGGGAGAGGGAGAGAGAGGGCGGGATGCACTAATGCTTACCGCCACGGTTTTTCCCATTTACAGCAGAGGCTAATTAACACAGAGAGATGTACTATACCTCGGGCACTGATATGCCATTCTCACCGTACTGCTGAGTGCCTGAGCCGGGGCAGGGGGACAGCCAGCAGCAGCAGCATGCCGGCAACAAGTGGCTGCAGTTTCCGCTTTCGCAACGCAGGGTTTGGGGGATTAGTGTCCTCTGCCGGAGTACTACAGCTCCGAGGGTGTGGGCTCCAGAGGCTCTCAGCACTGTTGTACTGTATATCCAGCTGCCTCAGGTATGTACAGCCCGCACCCTTGGCTGCTGTTCTTCCGGCATGCTGCTCCTGCTGCTGCTGGCTATCTCCCTGCCCAGCTCGGCCACGCAGCAGTATGGTAAGAACTGAAGGGCATCTCAGTTACGAGGTTTAGTACATATCTCTCTACGTTAAATAGCCTCTGCAGTAAATGGGGAAAACCATGGCGGTAAGCATTAGTACAACTCTTCCAGAGAGAGATAGTGTCAGGGAGAGCCCATAGAGAGATAGTGTCAGGGAGAAAGAGAGAGGGAGGGGGAGAGAGAGAGAGAGAGAGAGAGAGACAGCCTGACATACCACTACCTGACTACAGTACAGAGCAGGTCTCTTATGGGGGCTGGCACTTCACAGCATTAGGCTCCACCCCCAAAATGGCCGCGAATCGCGGCACTGCCACTGTGAGCCGGCCAGAGCAGGTAGGGCAGGGGCAGAGCAGTCCGGGTCAGGCTTGGTGTCCCTTCTCCCGCTACATCCTCCATGGCTGAGCCACTGGGAGGAGGTGGAAGTGGAGTCACTGTGGTTGAGGGCAGAGCCACTGCAGGGGAGGAGGTGGCACCATGGAAGAGTTTGGGACCACCTGAGATGTTCAGCTGATGTGCAGCACCAGCTTCCTCTGCTTCTTCATTGCACTGCATCACACTGTGCATCAGACTGACTTCAGTCTCGTGTGTCACACAGGGGCCAGGGCTGAAGTCAGTCTGATACCCAGTGTGATGCGGTGCAATGAAGAAGCAGAGGGAGCTGGTGCTGCACATCAGCTGTAAAGTGCGGCAGCCGGCAGCGGTGTTTCACCTGACCGTCTGCCGCTCTTCTGCTATAGGTAATAGGCACCTCTCTCATCTTTGCGGGGGGTGAGCTGCCCCCTTGCCCCCCCCCCCCATTCCGATGCCCCTGCACAGCACCCTTGTATTTTTACAGCATACAGGTCAGGGCCAGTGTACATTTATTTTTACAGCACCCCTGTATTCTTACAGCATACAGGACAGGGCCAGTGTACATTTATTTTCACAGCACCCCTGTATTTTTACAGCATACAAGACAAGGCCAGTGTAAAAAAAAATTCACAGCACCTCTGAATTTTGACAGCATACTGGACAGGGCCAGTGTACATTTATTTTCACAGCACCCCTGTATTTTTACAGCATACAAGACAAGGCCAGTGTACATTTATTTTCACAGCACCTCTGTATTTTTACAGCATACAAGACAGGGCCAGTGTACATTTATTTTCGCAGCACCCTGTAATCTTACAGCATACAAGAGAGGGCCAGTGTAACCTTTACAACACCCCTGTATTTTTACAACATACAGGACAGAACCAGCACCCCTGTATTTTCACAGCATACAAGACAGGTCCAGTGTACCTTTACAACACCCCTGTATTTTTTACAGCATACAGGACATAACCAGCACCCCTGTATTTGCACTTCACCCCTTTGTTTTTACAGCATACAAGACAGGGCCAGTGTACATTTATTTTCACAGCATCCATGTAATTTTAAAGCATACAAGATAGGGCCAGTGTACCTTTACAACACCCCTGTATTTTTTACAGCATACAGGCAGAACCATCACCACTGTATTAGAGATGAGCGGGTTCGGTTTCTTTGAATCCGAACCCGCACGAACTTCACTTTTTTTTTCACGGGTCCGAGCGACTCGGATCTTCCCGCCTTGCTCGGTTAACCCGAGCGCGCCCGAACGTCATCATGACGCTGTCGGATTCTCGCGAGACTCGGATTCTATATAAGGAGCCGCGCGTCGCCGCCATTTTCACACGTGCATTGAGATTGATAGGGAGAGGACGTGGCTGGCGTCCTCTCCATTTAGATTAGATTTAGAAGAGAGAGAGAGAGAGAGATTGCTGTGATACTGTAGATTAGAAGAGAGTGCAGACAGAGTTTAGTGACTGACGACCACAGTGACCAGTGACCACCAGAGACAGTGCAGTTGTTTGTTTTATTTAATATATCCGTTCTCTGCCTGAAAAAAACGATACACAGTCACACAGTGACTCAGTCTGTGTGCACTGCTCAGCCCAGTGTGCTGCACATCAATGTATTGTATATAAAGCTTATAATTGTGGGGGAGACTGGGGAGCACTGCAGGTTGTTATAGCAGGAGCCAGGAGTACATGATAAATAATATTATATTAAAATTAAACAGTGCACACTTTTGCTGCAGGAGTGCCACTGCCAGTGTGACTAGTGGTGACCAGTGCCTGACCACCAGTATATTAGTAGTATTGTATACTATCTCTTTATCAACCAGTCTATATTAGCAGCAGACACAGTACAGTGCGGTAGTTCACGGCTGTGGCTACCTCTGTGTCGGCACTCGGCAGGCAGTCCGTCCATCCATAATTGTATTATAATATATACCACCTAACCGTGGTTTTTTTTTCATTCTTTATACCGTCGTCATACTAGTTGTTACGAGTATACTACTATCTCTTTATCAACCAGTGTACAGTGCGGTAGTTCACGGCTGTGGCTACCTCTGTGTCGGCACTCGGCAGGCAGTCCGTCCAACCATAATTGTATTATATACCACCTAACCGTGGTTTTTTTTTCATTCTTTATACCGTCGTCATACTAGTTGTTACGAGTATACTACTATCTCTTTATCAACCAGTGTACAGTGCGGTAGTTCACGGCTGTGGCTACCTCTGTGTCGGCACTCGGCAGGCAGTCCGTCCATCCATAATTGTATTATAATATATACCACCTAACCGTGGTTTTTTTTTCATTCTTTATACCGTCGTCATACTAGTTGTTACGAGTATACTACTATCTCTTTATCAACCAGTGTACAGTGCGGTAGTTCACGGCTGTGGCTACCTCTGTGTCGGCACTCGGCAGGCAGTCCGTCCAACCATAATTGTATTATAATATATACCACCTAACCGTGGTTTTTTTTTCATTCTTTATACCGTCGTCATACTAGTTGTTACGAGTATACTACTATCTCTTTATCAACCAGTGTACAGTGCGGTAGCTCACGGCTGTGGCTACCTCTGTGTCGGCACTCGGCAGGCAGTCCGTCCAACCATAATTGTATTATATACCACCTAACCGTGGTTTTTTTTTCATTCTTTATACCGTCGTCATACTAGTTGTTACGAGTATACTACTATCTCTTTATCAACCAGTGTACAGTGCGGTAGTTCACGGCTGTGGCTACCTCTGTGTCGGCACTCGGCAGGCAGTCCGTCCAACCATAATTGTATTATAATATATACCACCTAACCGTGGTTTTTTTTTCATTCTTTATACCGTCGTCATACTAGTTGTTACGAGTATACTACTATCTCTTTATCAACCAGTGTACAGTGCGGTAGTTCACGGCTGTGGCTACCTCTGTGTCGGCACTCGGCAGGCAGTCCGTCCATCCATAATTGTATTATAATATATACCACCTAACCGTGGTTTTTTTTTCATTCTTTATACCGTCGTCATACTAGTTGTTACGAGTATACTACTATCTCTTTATCAACCAGTGTACAGTGCGGTAGTTCACGGCTGTGGCTACCTCTGTGTCGGCACTCGGCAGGCAGTCCGTCCAACCATAATTGTATTATAATATATACCACCTAACCGTGGTTTTTTTTTCATTCTTTATACCGTCGTCATACTAGTTGTTACGAGTATACTACTATCTCTTTATCAACCAGTGTACAGTGCGGTAGTTCACGGCTGTGGCTACCTCTGTGTCGGCACTCGGCAGGCAGTCCGTCCAACCATAATTGTATTATAATATATACCACCTAACCGTGGTTTTTTTTTCATTCTTTATACCGTCGTCATACTAGTTGTTACGAGTATACTACTATCTCTTTATCAACCAGTGTACAGTGCGGTAGTTCACGGCTGTGGCTACCTCTGTGTCGGCACTCGGCAGGCAGTCCGTCCAACCATAATTGTATTATATACCACCTAACCGTGGTTTTTTTTTCATTCTTTATACCGTCGTCATACTAGTTGTTACGAGTATACTACTATCTCTTTATCAACCAGTGTACAGTGCGGTAGTTCACGGCTGTGGCTACCTCTGTGTCGGCACTCGGCAGGCAGTCCGTCCATCCATAATTGTATTATAATATATACCACCTAACCGTGGTTTTTTTTTCATTCTTTATACCGTCGTCATACTAGTTGTTACGAGTATACTACTATCTCTTTATCAACCAGTGTACAGTGCGGTAGTTCACGGCTGTGGCTACCTCTGTGTCGGCACTCGGCAGGCAGTCCGTCCAACCATAATTGTATTATAATATATACCACCTAACCGTGGTTTTTTTTTCATTCTTTATACCGTCGTCATACTAGTTGTTACGAGTATACTACTATCTCTTTATCAACCAGTGTACAGTGCGGTAGTTCACGGCTG
The DNA here is from genome assembly GCF_028390025.1 of Pseudophryne corroboree. Taxonomy (NCBI): domain Eukaryota; kingdom Metazoa; phylum Chordata; class Amphibia; order Anura; family Myobatrachidae; genus Pseudophryne; species Pseudophryne corroboree. Next base: position 120,332,289 of record NC_086444.1, read on the forward strand.
TGGCTACCTCTGTGTCGGCACTCGGCAGGCAGTCCGTCCAACCATAATTGTATTATATACCACCTAACCGTGGTTTTTTTTTCATTCTTTATACCGTCGTCATACTAGTTGTTACGAGTATACTACTATCTCTTTATCAACCAGTGTACAGTGCGGTAGTTCACGGCTGTGGCTACCTCTGTGTCGGCACTCGGCAGGCAGTCCGTCCAACCATAATTGTATTATAATATATACCACCTAACCGTGGTTTTTTTTTCATTCTTTATACCGTCGTCATACTAGTTGTTACGAGTATACTACTATCTCTTTATCAACCAGTGTACAGTGCGGTAGTTCACGGCTGTGGCTACCTCTGTGTCGGCACTCGGCAGGCAGTCCGTCCATCCATAATTGTATTATAATATATACCACCTAACCGTGGTTTTTTTTTCATTCTTTATACCGTCGTCATACTAGTTGTTACGAGTATACTACTATCTCTTTATCAACCAGTGTACAGTGCGGTAGTTCACGGCTGTGGCTACCTCTGTGTCGGCACTCGGCAGGCAGTCCGTCCAACCATAATTGTATTATAATATATACCACCTAACCGTGGTTTTTTTTTCATTCTTTATACCGTCGTCATACTAGTTGTTACGAGTATACTACTATCTCTTTATCAACCAGTGTACAGTGCGGTAGTTCACGGCTGTGGCTACCTCTGTGTCGGCACTCGGCAGGCAGTCCGTCCAACCATAATTGTATTATAATATATACCACCTAACCGTGGTTTTTTTTTCATTCTTTATACCGTCGTCATACTAGTTGTTACGAGTATACTACTATCTCTTTATCAACCAGTGTACAGTGCGGTAGTTCACGGCTGTGGCTACCTCTGTGTCGGCACTCGGCAGGCAGTCCGTCCATCCATAATTGTATTATAATATATACCACCTAACCGTGTTTTTTTTTTCATTCTTTATACCGTCGTCATACTAGTTGTTACGAGTATACTACTATCTCTTTATCAACCAGTGTACAGTGCGGTAGTTCACGGCTGTGGCTACCTCTGTGTCGGCATTCGGCAGGCAGTCCGTCCAACCATAATTGTATTATAATATATACCACCTAACCGTGGTTTTTTTTTCATTCTTTATACCGTCGTCATACTAGTTGTTACGAGTATACTACTATCTCTTTATCAACCAGTGTACAGTGCGGTAGTTCACGGCTGTGGCTACCTCTGTGTCGGCACTCGGCAGGCAGTCCGTCCAACCATAATTGTATTATAATATATACCACCTAACCGTGTTTTTTTTTTCATTCTTTATACCGTCGTCATACTAGTTGTTACGAGTATACTACTATCTCTTTATCAACCAGTGTACAGTGCGGTAGTTCACGGCTGTGGCTACCTCTGTGTCGGCACTCGGCAGGCAGTCCGTCCATCCATAATTGTATTATATACCACCTAACCGTGGTTTTTTTATACCACCTAACCGTGGCAGTCCGTCCATAATTGTATACTAGTATCCAATCCATCCATCTCCATTGTTTACCTGAGGTGCCTTTTAGTTCTGCCTATAAAATATGGAGAACAAAAAAGTTGAGGTTCCAAAATTAGGGAAAGATCAAGATCCACTTCCACCTCGTGCTGAAGCTGCTGCCACTAGTCATGGCCGAGACGATGAAATGCCAGCAACGTCGTCTGCCAAGGCCGATGCCCAATGTCATAGTACAGAGCATGTCAAATCCAAAACACCAAATATCAGAAAAAAAAGGACTCCAAAACCTAAAATAAAATTGTCGGAGGAGAAGCGTAAACTTGCCAATATGCCATTTACCACACGGAGTGGCAAGGAACGGCTGAGGCCCTGGCCTATGTTCATGGCTAGTGGTTCAGCTTCACATGAGGATGGAAGCACTCAGCCTCTCGCTAGAAAACTGAAAAGACTCAAGCTGGCAAAAGCACCGCAAAGAACTGTGCGTTCTTTGAAATCCCAAATCCACAAGGAGAGTCCAATTGTGTCGGTTGCGATGCCTGACCTTCCCAACACTGGACGTGAAGAGCATGCGCCTTCCACCATTTGCACGCCCCCTGCAAGTGCTGGAAGGAGCACCCGCAGTCCAGTTCCTGATAGTCAGATTGAAGATGTCAGTGTTGAAGTACACCAGGATGAGGAGGATATGGGTGTTGCTGGCGCTGGGGAGGAAATTGACCAGGAGGATTCTGATGGTGAGGTGGTTTGTTTAAGTCAGGCACCCGGGGAGACACCTGTTGTCCGTGGGAGGAATATGGCCGTTGACATGCCAGGTGAAAATACCAAAAAAATCAGCTCTTCGGTGTGGAGGTATTTCACCAGAAATGCGGACAACAGGTGTCAAGCCGTGTGTTCCCTTTGTCAAGCTGTAATAAGTAGGGGTAAGGACGTTAACCACCTCGGAACATCCTCCCTTATACGTCACCTGCAGCGCATTCATAATAAGTCAGTGACAAGTTCAAAAACTTTGGGTGACAGCGGAAGCAGTCCACTGACCAGTAAATCCCTTCCTCTTGTAACCAAGCTCACGCAAACCACCCCACCAACTCCCTCAGTGTCAATTTCCTCCTTCCCCAGGAATGCCAATAGTCCTGCAGGCCATGTCACTGGCAAGTCTGACGAGTCCTCTCCTGCCTGGGATTCCTCCGATGCATCCTTGCGTGTAACGCCTACTGCTGCTGGCGCTGCTGTTGTTGCCGCTGGGAGTCGATGGTCATCCCAGAGGGGAAGTCGTAAGCCCACTTGTACTACTTCCAGTAAGCAATTGACTGTTCAACAGTCCTTTGCGAGGAAGATGAAATATCACAGCAGTCATCCTACTGCAAAGCGGATAACTGAGTCCTTGACAACTATGTTGGTGTTAGACGTGCGTCCGGTATCCGCCGTTAGTTCACAGGGAACTAGACAATTTATTGAGGCAGTGTGCCCCCGTTACCAAATACCATCTAGGTTCCACTTCTCTAGGCAGGCGATACCGAGAATGTACACGGACGTCAGAAAAAGACTCACCAGTGTCCTAAAAAATGCAGTTGTACCCAATGTCCACTTAACCACGGACATGTGGACAAGTGGAGCAGGGCAGGGTCAGGACTATATGACTGTGACAGCCCACTGGGTAGATGTATGGACTCCCGCCGCAAGAACAGCAGCGGCGGCACCAGTAGCAGCATCTCGCAAACGCCAACTCTTTCCTAGGCAGGCTACGCTTTGTATCACCGCTTTCCAGAATACGCACACAGCTGAAAACCTCTTACGGCAACTGAGGAAGATCATCGCGGAATGGCTTACCCCAATTGGACTCTCCTGTGGATTTGTGGCATCGGACAACGCCAGCAATATTGTGTGTGCATTAAATATGGGCAAATTCCAGCACGTCCCATGTTTTGCACATACCTTGAATTTGGTGGTGCAGAATTTTTTAAAAAACGACAGGGGCGTGCAAGAGATGCTGTCGGTGGCCAGAAAAATTGCGGGACACTTTCGGCGTACAGGCACCACGTACAGAAGACTGGAGCACCACCAAAAACTACTGAACCTGCCCTGCCATCATCTGAAGCAAGAAGCGGTAACGAGGTGGAATTCAACCCTCTATATGCTTCAGAGGTTGGAGGAGCAGCAAAAGGCCATTCAAGCCTATACAATTGAGCACGATATAGGAGATGGAATGCACCTGTCTCAAGTGCAGTGGAGAATGATTTCAACGTTGTGCAAGGTTCTGATGCCCTTTGAACTTGCCACACGTGAAGTCAGTTCAGACACTGCCAGCCTGAGTCAGGTCATTCCCCTCATCAGGCTTTTGCAGAAGAAGCTGGAGGCATTGAAGAAGGAGCTAACACGGAGCGATTCCGCTAGGCATGTGGGACTTGTGGATGCAGCCCTTAATTCGCTTAACAAGGATTCACGGGTGGTCAATCTGTTGAAATCAGAGCACTACATTTTGGCCACCGTGCTCGATCCTAGATTTAAAGCCTACCTTGGATCTCTCTTTCCGGCAGACACAGGTCTGCTGGGGTTGAAAGACCTGCTGGTGACAAAATTGTCAAGTCAAGCGGAACGCGACCTGTCAACATCTCCTCCTTCACATTCTCCCGCAACTGGGGGTGCGAGGAAAAGGCTCAGAATTCCGAGCCCACCCGCTGGCGGTGATGCAGGGCAGTCTGGAGCGACTGCTGATGCTGACATCTGGTCCGGACTGAAGGACCTGACAACGATTACGGACATGTCGTCTACTGTCACTGCATATGATTCTCTCAACATTGATAGAATGGTGGAGGATTATATGAGTGACCGCATCCAAGTAGGCACGTCACACAGTCCGTACTTATACTGGCAGGAAAAAGAGGCAATTTGGAGGCCCTTGCACAAACTGGCTTTATTCTACCTAAGTTGCCCTCCCACAAGTGTGTACTCCGAAAGAGTGTTTAGTGCCGCCGCTCACCTTGTCAGCAATCGGCGTACGAGGTTACATCCAGAAAATGTGGAGAAGATGATGTTCATTAAAATGAATTATAATCAATTCCTCCGCGGAGACATTGACCAGCAGCAATTGCCTCCACAAAGTACACAGGGAGCTGAGATGGTGGATTCCAGTGGGGACGAATTGATAATCTGTGAGGAGGGGGATGTACACGGTGATATATCGGAGGGTGAAGATGAGGTGGACATCTTGCCTCTGTAGAGCCAGTTTGTGCAAGGAGAGATTAATTGCTTCTTTTTTGGGGGGGGTCCAAACCAACCCGTCATATCAGTCACAGTCGTGTGGCAGACCCTGTCACTGAAATGATGGGTTGGTTAAAGTGTGCATGTCCTGTTTTGTTTATACAACATAAGGGTGGGTGGGAGGGCCCAAGGATAATTCCATCTTGCACCTCTTTTTTCTTTTCTTTTTCTTTGCATCATGTGCTGATTGGGGAGGGTTTTTTGGAAGGGACATCCTGCGTGACACTGCAGTGCCACTCCTAGATGGGCCCGGTGTTTGTGTCGGCCACTAGGGTCGCTAATCTTACTCACACAGCTACCTCATTGCGCCTCTTTTTTTCTTTGCGTCATGTGCTGTTTGGGGAGGGTTTTTTGGAAGGGACATCCTGCGTGACACTGCAGTGCCACTCCTAGATGTGCCCGGTGTTTGTGTCGGCCACTAGGGTCGCTAATCTTACTCACACAGCTACCTCATTGCGCCTCTTTTTTTCTTTGCGTCATGTGCTGTTTGGGGAGGGTTTTTTGGAAGGGACATCCTGCGTGACACTGCAGTGCCACTCCTAGATGTGCCCGGTGTTTGTGTCGGCCACTAGGGTCGCTAATCTTACTCACACAGTCAGCTACCTCATTGCGCCTCTTTTTTTCTTTGCGTCATGTGCTGTTTGGGGAGGGTTTTTTGGAAGGGCCATCCTGCGTGACACTGCAGTGCCACTCCTAGATGGGCCCGGTGTTTGTGTCGGCCACTAGGGTCGCTAATCTTACTCACACAGCTACCTCATTGCGCCTCTTTTTTTCTTTGCGTCATGTGCTGTTTGGGGAGGGTTTTTTGGAAGGGACATCCTGCGTGACACTGCAGTGCCACTCCTAGATGGGCCCGGTGTTTGTGTCGGCCACTAGGGTCGCTTATCTTACTCACACAGCGACCTCGGTGCAAATTTTAGGACTAAAAATAATATTGTGAGGTGTGAGGTATTCAGAATAGACTGAAAATGAGTGGAAATTATGGTTTTTGAGGTTAATAATACTTTGGGATCAAAATGACCCCCAAATTCTATGATTTAAGCTGTTTTTTAGTGTTTTTGGAAAAAAACACCCGAATCCAAAACACACCCGAATCCGACAAAAATAATTCGGTGAGGTTTTGCCAAAACGCGTTCGAACCCAAAACACGGCCGCGGAACCGAACCCAAAACCAAAACACAAAACCCGAAAAATTTCAGGCGCTCATCTCTACACTGTATTTTTACAGCATACAGGACAGTGCCCCTATACAGCACAGTGAAAGGACAGTAACATCCATGTACAGCTGCAGCACCCCTAACAGCACATGACAGTACAGTGACAGTACAGCACCCCTAACAGCACACAGGACAGCACCCCTAAAGAGCACACACTGACCCCGCCCGACGCCACCACCCACAGAGAGAGACAGAGGTCTGTCTCCCTCACTCTCCAAGTCCGGAGTGAAAATGGTGGCGATATGGAATACAAAACCCGCGAGAATCCGACAGCGGGATGATGACATTTGCCTCGTCCTGGGATCCAAGTCTGGCGGGAAGTCCTGAGCCGGACTCGGTTGCCGGCTCAGATCGTGATGTTCGGGGGGGTTCGGTTCTCTGAGAACCGAACCCTCTCATCTCTACAAGGAACCCAAATGCGAACAATAGCTAGACGCAGTGGTGCAAGTAGAAATATTTTCTTAGTGGTATTGAGTGCTGAAAAGTGGGCGTGGTCATGTGTTGTGAGGGGCGTGATCACATGTTGCTAGTGGGAGTGGCTACATGACACTTGCGGCGCGGCCACACGACAGCCCCTTTTTGGGGGGGAATATTGAGTCAAGGCTAAAAATATATATTAATGCCTCCAGTATAATAGAAATATATAATGATACCTCCAGTGTAATAGAAATAGTAATGCCCCCAATTTAATAACAATATATAGTAATACCTCCATTATAACAGTAAAATACAGCCACTGTCGCACTCCCAGTAACCATGATAAAGTAGGAGGAGCTGTTATGATGCCAAGCGCCATGGTCTTGTTGCTTAGTGGCACATTATAATTGTGGTAATGGCAAAGTGTGTGGCAGGTGGTACTCCGTCCCCGAGCGTACCCGCATACTTGCACTGCTGGCTAGACGCTGAGTCTGAGACCTGGTTTGTCAGGCAATGGAAAATGGAGAGCACCCACATTGAGTAAAAGGTTTAAAAGTTATTATGTATGTAGACAAGGATACATTAAATTATCCTAAAAGACTTGGGATGGGCATCTTTGAGATGTGTATCTATTGTAAATGAAGTGGTTACACCAAATTTGGGTATATTTTGGAGATTTTATATTGAGATGCATGGGAAGTTTCTAAATGATCTTGTACAAGAGCTGTCGGCGGGTGGGAGTCTCAGGGCTTACCAATGCCTACCAACCAGGCGCCTTTAGGATTTTGAATTTGTTTGGATAATTTGTCCGTTTGTCTAGTTCAGGGATAGCCAACCCAGTCCTCGAGAGCTACAAATTGTTCATGTTTTCCAGACTACCTAGCTGGTGCACAGGTGTAGTCATTACTGGGTTCAGTATGAATTACCAGTGGCCGGGATGCCGGGCGTCAGTATACCGACAGCGGTATCCCGGCCACCAGTATGCCGGCAGCGGGGCGAGCACTAGAAAGCCCCTCGCGGGCTCACTGCGCTTAGTACACTGCGGGCACGGTTACATTTTCCCTCTGTGGTTGTCGTGGACACCCACAGAGGGAGAATAGCCTGTGTAGCTGGAATTTCGGCACCGGCATTGTACCACTGTGTGGGATTCCGGCATCGGCATTGTGATCGCGGGGATCCCGTGCGGCGGTATCTTAACTGCTTCCCTCATTACTGTCACATTTCTGCAGCAGGGTACACTGGGTTCCACAGGGAATAACATCGGGGTGTAGAGTAGGATCTTGATCCGAAGCACCAACAGGCTAAAAGCTTGGACTGTTCCCAGGATGCATAGCGCTGCCTCCTCTATAACCCCGCCTCCGTGCAGTGCACAGGAGCTCAGTTTTGTAGTTGGTGCCTGCAGTGCAGGCAGACAACAGGCAGGGCTGCTCCTAGTAGCCCTCAGAAGAGCTTTTTAACTGAAAATTGAAGACTTCAAGGGCTACAGCAGAAACACTGTGAGTGTTAGATGTCAGTCAGACATCTCCTGCTGCAGCTCCATCACCTCCCCCAGCGGCACTGTATACTCCCGCGCCCTGGTTGCCGGGTACTTACAGCGGAGGCTCTGGTTTCAACATACAGGCACACACACCAGCGCAGTCTCCAGGATTGCGTGGCCGCACTCAGGGAGGAGGTAAGAGGGTCCCCCAGGCTTGACCCGCTGGAAATCTCGATCCGGCGCGGCCGGTGGGAGGCGGGCCGCACGCGCTGGCATGGACACTGTGGCAGTACAGGGACCCCACTAGACCACCAGGGCAAGGGCACAGGTCGGTTTTGGCAAAACCGTTTGTTATATGGCCCACAGTACCCGGTGGTGAAGTCCAGCAAGGGGATAAGGCTTTGACCTGTAGCCCCTCCCCCAGCCCCAGGGCGCCATTTAGAGTAAATGTTCCCGCCCTGGAGCTGTACATCTCTCTCTCCCTCACTCCCTGTCAGCGTTTGGGCGCCATTTTCACATGCTAAGCTGAGACTGCTTGGGCAAATCCTCCTCTGTAAAGCTGCCTGCATGTCAGCGCTGTGCATTTTACAGGACACTTAAGTATTCTACATGTCTGTTGACAGTGTTAGTTAATAAACAGTGCATTTAGTCAGGGTAATGTAGTACAAGTTCCCTGTAATATACATCCAGTGTTTTACTGTGCATTGATGTATCTGTTAATCTGTATAGCCTTACTTAGTGTTACTTAGTATTGCTAGTCCAATACTTTCTGCATTGTACATGTGACTGCGTGTGTGTGCATATACAGCTGCTGCGTGACTTCCATTCCGTGTATCTCACTCAGATTGCTATCCCTATATTCTGTACTCTGCAGGGGGTTAAGTGCGTCAGGGTTACTAGTTAATATAGGTGTCTCACAGGATATACTCTTTGTGTATTTTTCTCTGTGATTTTCAGTCACCATATACCTCTTGAATCCTCTGTTTGTGCTTTCACTGCACAGGGGGTTCTTGGTCTGGTATTATTCTGCTGATATTGTACTATGTTGCCCGTGGTTCACACTGTCATATTATGTCAGCTTCTCAGGGCGATGGGGCTGATCCCACAACATGTGGTGGTGACGCTACAGACACATTTGAGGAAAACATAGCAGCGGAGGGTTAAGGTTCTGGGGGTTCTTTTCCCCCCAGTAGGGCCGTAGCAACGGGGGTCCACAATGATCCACCTTGGGCTACTTTCTCTACTTAACTGAATACGCTGGTAACTAGACTTACGCCCCCTATGGGACCTCACTTGTCGGTACAGCCACACATTGTCCCTGCGGTTAATCCGCCATGGGCAGATCTCCTGTCCACTCAGTTACAGCAATTGAACCACTCACTGACTAAACAGAAATCTAACCCTCGCCCGCCTAAGACCAAAGGGTCCTCTAAGTGGGCCATTACTTCCTCACAATCCACCCACGTCCTAGACACTTCGTCAGATGAGGATGGCGTGTATACTGACCCCACAGACACTGATCCAGATACTTCTGATGGGTAATCTGTCTCACAGGTGGATGTTCCTGACTTATTGGAGGCTATCAGGCTAATTCTTCAAACTACTGATGACCCGGAGCCTAATGCTACCTCTAAGAAACCGGACAGATTTAAACGTCAGAAGATAGATAAACAAGTTTTACCTCACTCTGACCATTTAGTTGACATACATCAGAAATCCTGGGAAAATCTAGGAAAGAAATTCACACCTCACAAGAAAATGCTGGCTCGCTATCCCCTCGCTGTGGAGCTAAGTAAAATTGGGAAACACCCCCGCCAGTGGATTCGCAAGTGGCGCGGCTGGTGGTATTCTCAGCTCTGCCTGTAACTACCGTCACTTCTCTGAAAGAACTGACGGATAAGCGCATGGAGGGTTGCTTAAAGGTGATTTACACTAGCAGGAGCTGTGCATCGGCCCACTATTGCAGCTACTTGGGCTGCAGAAGCTATTGAAGCATGGGCTCAGGAGGTGGAAGCGGAGCTGCCTTCCATCTTTTCTGATAATGCTAGACAATGTCTCTTGTATATTGTCACAGCCTCTCATTACATTAAGGAGGCGGATTCTGATGCTGGTATTCTGGCGGCCAAGGCTTCTACTACGTCCATTTTGGCTCGCCAGATTCTATGGTTACGGTCCTGGTCTGTGGATCTGGATTCTAAGAAAACCCTGGAGGTGCTCCCTTTTAAGGGAGACATTCTTTTTGGAGAGGACCTCAACAAGATAGTGACTGACTTAGCTTCTGCTAAAAAAGCGTGTCTACCTAGTACTGCTCCTTTGGTGCCGAAGGTTAAGATTACTTCCTTTCGCTCCTTTCGTCCTTCAGGTAAAGCAAAAGGTCAGGCGTATCCGAAAGAGGCTCGCACTTCCAAAACCACTAAGCCCAAACCTAAACGTGCCTGGACAGCTTCCAAACTGACAAGCCTGCTGCATGACGGGGCTCTCCTCCCCTGGGGGATCCCAGGGTGGGAGGCCGACTTCTAGGGTTTACCCAGGAATGGTTGAAGACCACTTTCCGATGCCTGGGTATAAGAAGTCGTCACTCGCGGTTATGCCATATCCTTCAAGAATCGTCCCCTTCATCGGTTTTGCCTGACAGACGTCCCTTCGGATCAGGTGAAGGCAAAAACTCTTCATTCGGTGGTACAGTCCCACCTGGACACAGGAGTGGTAGTACAAGTGCCTTTGGCTCAGAGAGGCAAGGGGTACTAATCACCGCTGTTCCTAGTCCCGAAACCGAATTGGTCCTCTTGGCCCATTCTCAACCTCAAGTTCTTGAACAAATCTGTGAGAGTCACCAAGTTTCGTATTAAAACTCTTCGCTCTATTGTTCTGGCCTTGGAGCCCGGGGATTATATGGTCTCCATGGACATAAAGGATGCTTACCTGCATATTCCTATTGCAATGTCACATCAGCAGTACCTGAGGTTTGCTGTGGGCAACCAGCATTATCAATTTCGGGCTTTACCTTTTGGTTTGACCATGGCCCCGCGAGTCTTCACGAAGGTCATGGCGGTAATGGCGGCTGTACTCCGCCGTCAAGGGGTCAGGATCCTCCCGTATCTGAACGACTTGTTGATCCTGGCAAATTCCCCAGAAATTCTCCAACGTCATCTGGATCTGACGCTCCAATTTCTGCAAGCCCACAGGTGGCTCATCAAATGGAAAAAAATCTTCCCTGGTCCCTGCTCAGAGCATGGTGCACGTGGGGGCTTTGTTGGACACTCACAATCAGCAGTTGTTCTTGTCTCAGGAGAAGGTCCTGAAACTTCAGGACAGGATTCGATGCTTCCTATCTCATCCGCAAGTGTCGATACACTCGGCGATGCAAGTGCTAGGTCTCATGGTGTCGGCTTTCGACATGGTGGAGTTTGCTCAATTCCATTCCCGCCCTCTGCAGAAACTGATTCTTGCCAAGTGGGACAGCCTGCCTCACCGGATCAGGTCTCACATGATGTCCTTGTCGCCGGAGGTCCATCTGTCACTAAGTTGGTGGCTGCAGGACCAACAATTGAGCAGGGGTCGTCCCTTCTGGATCTCCAACCGTGTCCTTCTGACGACGGATGCCAGTCTGAAAGGTTGGGGCGCGGTGTTGGAGCAACACTCCCTTCAGGGTCGGTGGACCAAGGAGGAGTCTCTCCTCCTGATAACATTCTGGAACTGCGGGCAGTGTTTAATGCACTGAACTTGGCCCAGCATTTAATGCAGAACAGACCTGTTCAAGTACAGTTGGACAACGCCACCACAGTGGCGTACATAAATCATCAAGGCGGCACTCGAAGCCGCATGGCAATGAGGGAAGTATAAAGGATTTTTCAGTGGGCGGAACGCCATCTGCCGGCCATATCGGCAGTGTTCATTTCGGAGGTCCTAAACTGGGAAGCGGACTTCCTCAGTCGTCAGGACGTACACCGTACGGTACACGCTGGAGAGAGGACCCTCCATCCAGAAGTATTTCAACTCCTAGTGGACGAGTGGGGCCTCCCAGATGTGGACCTGATGGCGTCTCGACACAATCACAAGGTTCCGGTCTTCGGAGCAAGAACAAGGGATCCTCAAGCAGCGTTCGTGGACGCACTGGCAATTCCATGGAACTTTCGGCTGCCCTACGTGTTCCCTCCGGTGTCACTTATGCCCAGGGTAATAAGGAAGTTCAGGCAAGAAGCAGGACTCCTGCTTCTGATTGCCCCAGCGTGACCCAGACGGCATTGGTTCTCAGACCTTCAGGGTCTCTCGATAGAGCGTCCCCTTCTACTTCCGCAGCGCCCAGATCTCCTCGTTCAGGGCCCTTGTGTATATCAGGATTTGACCCGGTTGGCTTTGACGTCGTGGCTCTTGAAGCTTTGGTCCTGAGGGCCAAAGGTTTTTCTGAGGCGGTCTTTAAAATAGGATTTTGGGGGGCGTGGCCTGGAGCCAGAGGAGAGCAGTTGCAGTTTTCTTGAGCTCCTGCTTATATATCATCATTCCTGCCCTCCTGGCCTGCTCAGACCCGCTCCTCTGCTGCATATAGCTCCCCCAAGCCCCCTTTATATCTCCCTGGTTCAGTCCGACCAGAGCCGCGGAATCGGGGAGCACCATGGAGGCTCCCGCGGGTTGCGGCCTGGTCCTCAGGTTGAAGCCGGGGCCTCGATTTTGACACAGTCCCGTCGGACCTCCGGACGTGCCGCGCCTGTACTTCACAGATCATCTCTACCCCTCATGGTACCCCTGAGCGATCCCATACTGCCTCCCACACCACGCTGTCTCTTACCGTCTGGGGCCATGCGGCGGAGTTACCGGAAAGCCACGTAGAGGCGGCCTGACCGCGCACCCTGCAACCAGAGCTTAGTCACTGGCGCCGAGCCGCCGGGTCGCTGGGCGGGACGAAACGGCGGGGAGAAGCGCTCCCTTCATCCCTCCTGGATGGGCTGCTCTGCTTAGCCCGCTAGTGCTCCACCTGTAAAAGGGGTCCTGCAGCTGCTGCTAAAAAGAGACCATCTGCCTTACACGCTGCCCAGTCTGGCAGACATATAAAAGCCATACTATTGCTGTTGCTCACTGCAGTGTGGGAGAGAGAGGAAATGCTGCAGCTCTACACAATCTGACCTGCTGGCTGAGCGGTGGGCTGCCATTGAGTCTGCTCCGCTGGCCCCCTGTTTACACCTGCCTCTCCTAAACAGTCAGACACTTCTGCCCTGTACCCACTTGACCTGAAGATGGGCCCCGGCTCTTGCTGCCTCCCCGCTGATCAATTTGGAGATCACCGTCCCCACCCCCTTCTACATGGCTGTCCGCCTTGGGGATTCAAGGGAGGCAACACTGTTTCACTCCTGGTGTGACGCGCTCAGAATGAGTATGCACTAAGAATACTTGTTCCACACCCTTTACTATTCAGGCTCTCTGTGATTGGCTACTGCATCTCCACCCTGCATTGAAAAGTTCCTGATTCCTTTGCCCGTGATGTCCGCAGGCGCTACTCAGCACTCTCGAGACGACACCCCCTGTGGTGATTCATCCGACTCTAACCACTCGACCACACGCTCGTTTTCCCAACGTTCCCGCAAATCAAGACCACTTCTTAAACAGCCAAAGATGAAACATAAAGACTTACTAGCGGTGTTGGGACCGCTCTTAGATGAGAAGTTGGCGGGCATTAAAGAAGCCATTGAGTCCTCTTCGACCCTGCTGAGTCAACACTCTACCCGCCTCGACGAAGCGGAACAAAGGATATCGACACTGGAAGATAACCTAGAGGAAGCTCAACGCTCTTTACATGCTAAACAGCTAGAGATCTCTGACCTTTCGGAGAAACTTGATGACCTCAAGAATCGCAGCAGCGCAACAATCTAAGGGTCATCAGAGTCGGTGAAAGGTCGCGATCTCTTAGATCTCCTCTCGTTGGGCATTCCGTAACAACTGTCTATGGACTTGAAGGGAGTGCCTCTCGTCATTGAGAGAGCCCATAGAATAGAGCCTGAAAGGAAAAATTCTTCGGGGCGCCCCCGCCCAGTCATCAGGCGTATCCTGAACTATGCGGACAAAACAAGACTCCTCGACCACTACTGCAAAGCTGCTAGCCTCTCTATTAATGGTGATCGCCTCCTCATTTTCCAGGACTTTTATGCATTAGTGGCCACAATACGTAGAGAGTTTGCTCCCATCTGCAAACACCTCTTTGATGCGAAGATCATGTTCTCGTTGCTTTATCCTGCCCGCCTCAGAGTCTTTGAAGATGGATGACCACGTTTCTTTGAAGATCCTGAAGAGGCCAAGTTACACTTCACCATACCTGATACTTGATTGCTACTTGAGTATACTTGTTAGTAGCTCATCGCTACCAGAATCAGCACTCGGGTCTCACATAATGTTTCTGAGAAGTGTGATCGGTTCACACTTTCAATTGGTTAATTCATCTTTTTGCTTTTTCTTGATGTTTTTGTTAATGTTTGTTTGCTTTGTTAGTTTTACCTGCCTAGGCTGGGACCCCCTCCCTCCATTGGGGGACTCCCCCCCCCTCGCTGTGACGGGGTGGGACCCTATTTCAACTTTCACACTCCCTTCTTATTCTTTTTCTAAGTAGGGGTGGGTTGATATGTCTACTGACAACCACCCTCACTCTCATGTAGACGGAGATCCAAATGCCACGCTACTCCGTATTATATCATGGAATGTGGAGGGTCTTAATCACCCGGTTAAAAGGAAAAAGGTGGTATCTTACCTGAAAAGCATGTCTCCCCATATTGTACTTTTACAGGAGACTCATTGGTTAGATGACCCTAGAAATACCCTACGAGCTCCCTGGATAGGAGAATGTATTTCGTCTCCATACCACTCTAAGTCTAGGGGGGTAGCGATACTGTTTCATGCCAACCTCCAATATTCTATACTTAGAAAGCTATGTGACCCTGAGGGTAGATTCCTGTTGTTGGATGTCTATATTAATAATACTGTCTATACCCTCCTCAACCTCTATGCTCCCAACGTCTCACCTGAATCTTTCTTTGCAGATCTCTTAACGAATCTCTTTACTTGGGGTAGCCAGAACTTGATTGTTGGCGGGGACTTTAATCTAGTGGTCGACCCATCCATGGACAGATCTCGGGTAAGTGCCATCACTGCTACAACTCTTGCACAACTCCTATCCTCTTTCTGCTCCCAGTTGGATCTTTTGGATCCCTGGCGGGTATTTCATCCTACTCAGAAAGACTACTCCTTCTACTCCCATCCTCATTCTTCTCACTCTCGAATTGACTATATCTTCACTGTCGCCTATCTCCTTCCCAAGGTTACCCGCACTTCCATTGACAACATTATCATATCCGACCATGCCCCTATATCTCTCCATATTCAATTAGCCATGCCCCCTCGTAGCTCACCTCGTTGGCGTTTCCCTGCCTATTTACGCCATTCTACTGATTTCCTCCTTCACATGAAACAATCCTGGCTCAACTACACCCTAGATAACAGCGATGAGAGCTTGGACTCACCGGTCTTTTGGGGCGCAGCTAAGGCAGTCCTCCGAGGAAACATGTTATGTCATACACTCCCTCTAGACGGAAGAAGTTTTCATCTCAATTACAGTCCTTGAGTACAACGCTTACCTCTGCATATAGGCGGTATGTTCAACATGACACCCCCGCCCATAAAGAGGCTTATCTCTCCGCTAAACTCATTTATGACACATTCCTCACGGAACAGGCTCAATTTCCTATGACTATCAACGTAACAGGTTTCATAGATGGGGCAATAAATCAGGCAAATTGTTAGCCAATCTGATCAAAGGTCCTAAATCCCACACATGGGTAAATGCAATCAATAGCTCGGGTTCATTGAGCACTGACCCCGACATTATCTGCACTGAATTTAGAGACTTTTATCGATCTCTGTACACCAGGGGCCCTGACGACTCGATAGCCAACCACTCTTTTCTGGAGGAGGCTGCTCTCCCTGTTTTGACTCAGGAGGAGAGGGATTCTCTAGAAAGCCCGATTACGGCTGAGGAGGTTGTTGATGTCATTAAGACCCTACCAAATAATAAAAGTCCGGGTCCTGATGGCTTTGGTGCAGCGTTTTATAAAATGCTCCGAGATGAGTTGGCTCCCACCCTCACGTCTCTTTACAATCATATCCTTACCTCTAAACAAACTCCAATTAGATTTAATGAGGCCACGATCATAGTCATAGCAAAACCGGGAAAGGATCCTTCCTTTCCAGGCTCCTACAGGCCGATTTCCCTTCTCAACCAGGACTTTAAAATCCTTACGAAATGAATGGCCAATAGATTGCAACTCTCTCTCGTATTATATCGCCTGCGCAGCTGGGCTTCATTACGCATAGACAATCTGTACAGGGTATCAGGACTGCTTTAGGTGATAGTCAACAACATTTCCTCACCTTCCTTTATCCTCGAAAGAGGGACCAGACAGGGATGCCCACTCTCTCCTCTCCTTTTTAACCTGGCTCTTGAGCCCTTCATACGTTATATTCTCAACCTCTCTGATTTCTGAGGCATTAGGATTGGTAACAGAGAGCTCAAACTGATGGCGTTCGCAGATGATATTCTTCTCTTCACCTCCAATCTGAGACAGTCAGTCATGGCATTGCAGAACGCTATTACCCGCTTTTCCTCCTTTGCAGGTTTCTCGATTAACTTTGACAAATCAGAGGCTTTAGCTATTTTTCCCCAGATTACTGCGGGTTGGGACACTCTCTTTCCGTTTCGCTGAGCCTCCACCCATATCACATATCTCGGAGTCCTTCTTTCCTCTGACCCTGCTCGTCTTTACACTGACAACGTTCACCCTATTCTCACTAAACTCCAAACGGAATTGGCGCTGTGGCAAAAGCTACCCCTCAATCTTATGGGCCGCTGTAATCTGGTGAAGATGGCTAGTTTTACCAAATTGCTTTATGTCCCTCAGATGGTACCTGTCATGCTTTCTAAGTCTGACCTCTGTCTCCTTAACTCATCTGATTCTAAATTCATCTGGGCCAATAAAAGAACCAGAATAAGCTTCTTTAAATTATCTCGGATGGTGCAGAATGGGGGGCTGAATCTGCCGGATATAGAGCAATACAATAGAGCTTGCCTTCTTTGTTTTGCTATGGACTGGCTCAACGGTACATCGGACTTTACCGACTCGCTGATTGACTCCCAACTCTGTGCTCCACTGTCTCTTAGCTCGGTTCTACATGCATCCAAATCTGAGTTGTGGTCTCTTTCTCTGGACAATATACTCCTAACCTCTACTGCTATGGCATGGAGATTGTCTAGGAAATACCTGAAGTTACAGTACACTCACTCCTTATTTCTTCCCTTAGTTGGGAACCCACATTTTCAATGGGGTCAGGCCTCTTCTCCCTTCACTGCTTGGCACGCTGCAGGGATTACACGGGTCGGCGATCTTCTCGACTCTAGGAAAAAACTACTCACTTTTGCTGATGCACTAACCAAATATGACATTAACCCTAGTCACGGCTTCTACTTTTTTCAGGCCTCACATTATGTACATTCAGTCCTTTCCCATCTTTGTGCTTCGGACCTTGTTAACAGCCTGGATACGCTTCTGCGTTCCGGGACATGCTCCATCTCATCTATATACACCCGCATTCATGTGGAGCATGTCCCCGCTACTGACTTGTCCCAAGTGCTAACATGGTCCTCTCAAATTCCCTCCATGTCCCCAGAGGCCATGATGGACAGTTTTACAACTTCCCTCAAACTCATCCCGGCCAGCTTATATCAAGAAATGTCCTATAAAATTTTACATAGAGCCTATATTCAATAAAAAACAAAAAAACGAATTCGACAGACCCGCTGTTGAAAAACGGGCGATTTGACGGATTTTGATTCGATTTTTAAAAATGTAAAAAAAACAGTAAAAAACCCAAGAAAAAATTGCGTGGGTTCCCCCCTCCTAAGCATAACCAGCCTCGGGCTCTTTGAGCCGGTCCTGGTTGCCAAAATACGGGGAAAAAAATGACAGGGGATCCCCCGTATTTTAACAACCAGCACCGGGCTCTGCGCCTGGTCCTGGTGCAAAAAATACGGGGGACAAAAAGAGTAGGGGTCCCCCGTATTTTTTGTACCAGCACCGGGCTCCACTAGCTGGACAGATAATGCCACAGCCGGGGGACACTTTTATACCGCTCCCTGCAGCCGTGGCATTAAATACCCAACTAGTCACCCCTGGCCAGGGTACCCTGGAGGAGCGGGGACCCCTTCAATCAAGGGGTCCCCCCCCAGCCACCCAAGGGCCAGGGGTGAAGCCCGAGGCTGTCCCCCCCATCCAATTGGCTGCGGATGGGGGGCTGATAGCCTTTTGTGAAAATGAAAAGATATTGTTTTTAGTAGCAGTACTACAAGGCCCAGCAAGCCTCCCCCGCATGCTGGTACTTGGAGAACCACAAGTACCAGAATGTGGGGGGGGAATGGGCCCGCTGGTACCTGTAGTTCTTCTGCAAAAAAAATACCCAAATAAAAACAGGACACGCACACCGTGAAAATACAACTTTTCACACATGCCGACACATACATACTTACCTATGTTGACACGCCGACTGCCACGTCTCCAATGTCGACGAATCCGGGGTACCTGAAAATAAACTTAATACTCACCTAAATCCAGTGTCCTGTGATATTTGTAATCCACGTACTTGGCAAAACAAAAAAACACATTTACCCGATCCACACGGACTGAAAGGGTTTCCCCGAATGCAGAGACCCCCCGTGACTGCTGTCACAGAAGGTCCCTTCAGCCAATCAGGAAGCACCACTTCGTGGCACTCTCCTGATTGGCTGTATGCGCGTCGGAGCTGTCAGACGTGCATCACACAGCCCCCTCCTATATCTTCAATGGTGGGAACTTTGCGGTCAGCGGTGAGGTCACCCGCGGTCAGCGGCTGACCGCGGGTAACCCCACCGCTGACCGCAAAGTTCCCACCATTGAAACTAATGGAGAGAGCTGTGCGATGCACTGTCTGCCAGCTCAGACGCGCAAAGCCAATCAGGAGAGTGCCACGAAGTGGCGCTTCCTGATTGGCTGAAGGGACCCTCTGTGACAGTACTCACAGGGGGTCTTTGCATTCGGGGAAAGGGGTCCCATGTGTAAACATGGGACCCCTTTCAGTCCGTGTGGTTCGGGTATGCGTTTTTTTGTTTTGCCAAGTACGTGGATTACAATAAAAGAACCGGACACTGGATCAGGTGAGTATAATTTTATTTTGAGGTACCCCGGACGTCGATATTGGAGACGTGGCCACAGTCGGCGTGTCAACATAGGTAAGTATGTGTGTCGGCATGTATGTAATAAAGTTATACTTTCACAGTGTCTGTGTCCTGTTTTTATTTGGGTATTTTTTTGCAGTAGAACTACAGGTACCAGCGGGCCCATTTTACCCCCGCATGCTGGTACTTGTGGTTCTCCAAGTACCAGCTTGCGGGGAGGCTTGCTGGGACTTGTAGTTCTGCTGCAAAAAACAATATTCTTTCATTTCACAAAAGGCTATCAGCCTCCCATCCGCAGCCCATGGATGGGGGGGACAGCCTCGGGCTTCACCCCTGGCCCTTGGTTGGCTGGAGGTGGGGGACCCCTTGATTGAAGGGGTCCCCACTCCTCCAGGGTACCCCGGCCAGGGGTGACTAGTTGGTGTTTTAATGGCACGGCCGCAGGGACCGATATCAAAGTGTCCCCCGGCTGTGGCATTATCTGTCCAGCTAGTGGAGCTCGGTGCTGGTTCCAAAAATACGGGGGACCCCTATGCTTTTTGTCCCCCGTATTTTTGGCACCAGGACCGGACGCAGAGCCCGGTGCTGGTTCTAAAAATACGGGGGATCCCCTGTCATTTCCCCCCCCCGTATTTTTACAACCAGGACCGACTCAAAGAGCCCGAGGCTGGTTATGCTTAGCAGGGGGGACCCCACACATTTTTTTTTCTGATTTTTAACCCATTCCATAAAAAAAAAAAAAAAAAATATTTGTAAAAATATATAAAAAATACTTGTGCCTCCTAAATAGACAAACCAAGTACCTAATCCCTTCTAATATAAATAGATATGCTATTACCAATAAAAAACACACAAAAAAAACATGTTTTTAAATTTTTTTATTAGATTCAGCCAGCAAAGTGTGGCGGATTGAAAGTGACGAATTTACTGTCTAAAAGCACTGTTGTCGAATTTACAATCTTCAATTGAATATACTTTAGTCGAAATGCCGCATTTGTACCATTGCAGAAATGTCGAATTTGACAAATGTCGAATTTCAAAAAGTCGAATTTGGAAAGTCCGTTTTTTTGACGAAAAGTACTGAATTGCATTGTCGATTTTTTTTGGGGGGGTGGCGAAAATGTCCTGTTTTTCGACATTTTTGGGAATTCGACCGCAATTGCATATACCCCTATATCTCTCCAAAGAGGAGTCATTTGATGGGTATATCTGAATCAGCGAAATGCTTGAAATGCTCTGCACCAGTAGCTGACCTTCTGCATTGCTTTTGGCACTGCCCCCTCATCCAAAGGTTTTGGGCTGAGCTACAAACATATGGTGCTTCCGAGTTGGATCTACACTTCCAATGCACTGCCTCTTGGGCTCTCTTTGGTCATATCCTGGATCAACCCGCACTTCCCTCTCAGGATACAAAATTGATAGTGATTCTTTCAGCGGTAGGCAGGAAAGCTATACTCCAGCAATGGATCTCCGATACCCCCCCCCACCACACACATTGCCACTAGCTACCTCCAGACTACTCTTCCTATTCACGATGGACTGGCTGGAAACGACTCTAAATAAAGAAATACTAACTCCCACATTGTTCCACTGTTGGAGACGATTCATTAATCGTCTGCCCACTCTGACTAAATTAGCTATTAAGCAGAGCTTTCAATGTACCACATAGTACGGCCACCAACTCCTGTCTGATAACCCGCCCATCTCTCTTCCATAAATTAATAATCCTCTTCACTTCTCTGATATTTCTACTTTTCTTTCCTCACTGCTACACTACCCGCGGAAGCCTCTCTTAGCCTTTCTTGCCTCCCCCCTCTGCACCTTTACTATGCATCTCCGATGTCTACATGCTTTCCTTCGCTCTGTTGATGTCTCCATGGATGGGTCGGCGGTCCCCTTGCTCTGGCAGGTATTGTTTTTTCGATGTTTTTCTCTTTTTCTTTGTTTTAGTTTTTTGTTTTTCGTTCTCCACCGGGGAGGACGTCTCAACATGTTGTATTGTTTATACTGTTTGTATTTTTGTTTCTGCATCTGATTGACGAACGATGTCTCTGTGGAATGGCTTTTCCATAATTATTGTAATTGTTTCGTCTACTGTTCTGATATTGTATACTAGAAAATGGAAAAAGAAATTAGGTTTTCTCCCAGGCCCCGGTACCCACGGGACTAAAAGATCTTTGTCGCAATTTATCTCTGTATTGGGTTGGGTCCCATGTTTACTCCTGATATTGCTTGTTATATTCTTTCTTTTCTAAGACCTCAATAAAATATATATTGGAAAAAAAAAATATAGGATTTTGATAACCTACCGGTAAATCCTTTTCTCCTAGTCCGTAGAGGATGCTGGGGATGACATCAAGACCATGGGGTATAGACAGGATCCGCAGGAGACATGGGCACTCTAAAGACTTTTCATTGGGTGTGAACTGGCTCCTCCCTCTATGCCCCTCCTCCAGACCTCAGTTGTAGGAACTGTGCCCAGGGAGACTGACATTTCGAGGAAAGGAATTACTTAACTAGTGGTGAGATATCTACCAACTCACACCCTCAACCATGCCGCACACATGGCATTCAACATAAACCACGCCAACAGGCATGAACTAATTGCAGCAACATGCTGAAACCAACTTGTGTAACTGTAATAACTAAACTGCAGGTAAAGTACGCACTGGGACGGGCACCCAGCATCCTCTACGGACTAGGAGAAAAGGATTTACCGGTAGGTTATCAAAATCCTATTTTCTCATACATCCTAGAGGATGCTGGGGATGACATCAAGACCATGGGGTCTATACCAAAGCTCCAGTACGGGCGGGAGAGTGCGGATGACCCTGCAGCACCGATTGACCGAACTTGAGGTCCTCATCGGCCAAGGTGTCAAACTTGTAGAATTTTGCAAATGTGTTTGACCCTGACCAAGTAGCTGCTCGGCAAAGTTGTAATGCAGCCGCCCAGGAGGAGCCCACCTTCCTAGTAGAATGGGCATTTACCGATATCGGTAATGGCAATCCAGCCGTAGAATGAGCTTGCTGAGTCGTACCTCTGATCCAGCGCGCAATAGTCTGCTTGGAAGCAGGACACCCAATCTTGTTGGGAGCATACAGGACAAACAAAACCTCTGTTTCCCGTATTCGAACTGTTTTAGCACATAAATCTTCAAAACTCTAACCACATCTAGAGACTTTGACTCAGCGAACGTGTCAGTAGCAACTGGCACCACAATAGGTTGGTTTATGTGGAAAAAGGAAACCACCTTTGGAAGAAAATGTTGACGAGTTCTCAACTCTGCCCTATCTTCATGGAAGATCAGGTAAGGGCTCTTGTGGGACAAGGCCCCCAATTCAGACATCCGCCTTGCAGATGCCAACGCCAAAAGCATCACCACTTTCCAATTGAGAAACTTCAACTCTATTCTTGTAGAGGCTCAAACCAACCCGATTGAAGGATCTGCAACACCACATTAAGGTCCCATGGTGCCTTAATGTGGTGTTGCAGATGGAGGCACAAATGGAGGCTGGATGTGCAGAACCCCTTTCACGAACGTCTGAACTTCTGGAAAGGAGGCCAATTGTTTTTGAAAGAAAACTGATAAGTCCGAAATCTGGACCTTGATTGACCCCAATCTAAGGCCCGCATCCACACCAGCCTGCAGAAAATGGAGAAAACGTCCTAAGTGAAACTCTTCCGTAGGAGCTTTCTTGGATTCACACCAAGACACATATTTTCTCAAAATACGGTGGTAATGTTTAGACGTTACTCCTTTCCTGGCCTGAATAAGAGTAGGGATGACTTCCTTGGGAACACCCTTTCGGGCTAGGATGCGACGCTCAACAGCCATGCCGTTAAATGTAGCCGCGGTAAGTCTTGATACACACACGGCCCCTGCTGTAGTAGGTCTTCTCGAGGAGGAAGATGCAGAGGATCTTCTATGAGCAGCTCCTGAAGATCTTGAAGAAGATGTACCGCTTGTAGAAGGCCGTTGTAAATGGCTCTCAATTCCAGAACGTTTATGTGAAGGCAGGCTTCCTGACTTGACCATTTTCCTTGGAAACTTTCCCCCTGTGTGACAGCTCTCCAGCCTCGGAAACTTGCATCCGTGGTTATTAGGACCCAGTCGTGAATCCCAAACCTGCGTCCCTCTAGTAGGTGAGAACTGTGTAGTCACCACAGGAGCGAAATCTTGGCTTTGGGGGACAGGATTATTTTCCGGTGTATGTGTAGGTGGGATCCGGACCACTTGTCCAACAGGTCCCACTGGAATACTCTGGCATGAAATCGGCCAAACTGTATGGCCTCTGTCAAAGTCAGAAAAATATCTCTATGCACACTACCATATTTGCACCTCATACAGGTCCGTGCTGCGCATGCGTACGCTCTCCCGTACGTGCGCATACTCACAGTCGCGGGCACCCGCAGGCGCACGGTATGCGTATTTACGGTAGAGTTTATGTGATCGTAGCGTGCGACTCAATCATTACATATTTTCACTATATAATGTATTTTATAGATCATGGTCCCTTTGATAGATTCTGAAAGTTTAGTTAACATAGCATGTTCCTGAACGGAGAGATCCCTCTTTGTATTGTACGAAGGGTCTAACAGGGGTCATACAGTGGTGTTTGGTACCCATCGGAAGAGTATTTAAATAGCAATATTCCGGTGTTGGTTTGGAGCGGATTAATCGCTCGTGCGAATAGTTATGGACATAAGAAGTTTATGTCCATTTACTATTATTTGTTCTTATTTAGTCATGCGGCGGGAAACCCAGTATCCCACCCACCTGAACAGTTGGAAGCAGTCACAGCCCACCTGTATGAATCAACCTATGACCTTTTGTTATAATGCGAAGCCGAATTCCTGTGTCCAATGAACAATGAGATTGTAGGGACCATTGAATTGTATTGTGTGTGGGGCATAAATAGGCAGGCCGACCATATCCAGTTCACTCTCTTCAACGGTTCTCATTGCTGATAATCGGGAGCTGGATATCGAGGCGCATGCGATCGTTTCCCCTTGTGCGTAAGTGTTTCTCCGCAACTATATTGATCTTCTTGTTATTGTGGGCCAATTTCTCTCTCTCTCTCTCTTCTCCTCTTTCTCTCTTATTTTCTCTTAAATAGTAATTGTATTATATTTCCTGTGTAGTCATCTGGTTAGTTAGTCTATGTTATATTGTAGTGTATGATTTGTATTTGTATTAATTCTTTTGCAAGTATATCATTCATAATATATATATATTAGGCGTTGGACCCTAAGCCCAGGTATCTTTGTATTTCTTATAGTGTTAAGTATTCTCAGAGCGTCGGTGACGCTCATACAGCTTTTGAGTTAATAAGGTTACACTGTGTTGCATTTACACTCTATCTATACACTAAGGTTTTACAGCATATTACATTGTTTATGGTTTAGATTTAAAGGTTTAACATTGTTAGCGTCAGCGCCGCTGGTGATCTCCTCGTGGTCCCGAGCGTCCGCTACGCTATAGCGAATCATTACGTTAGTCAGCAGCCAATAGCGTGCCTGCCTGTGATCTCTTGGCCGTGAGCGAACGTGACGCTTGAGCGTCTCGACTACGGCTAAGCGATTGTTACGCAACGAGCGTACCCTTACGGTACTTCATACGTAGATAGCGTACAGTGTTCTTAGACCTCATAAAGGGTATTATATAAGATAAATATTTAGCTTTATCAATTGCGGGCTCGTCCTGTCCTTCACATATCTGCACTAGGTAATTTCAGCAGACATTATCCAGCAGCAAAGGGCGGGAGATCATATTCCTCGTAGTGCTGTTTGGATAAGCGTCTGCTTCTCTTAGTAAAGGGTGCTGAAGGAATCCGGGAACCGGAGGTAAGAACAACACGCTAGTCTCTTTTAAAACTGTTTATTTCTGTCTTGCGTACACACGCACGCATATCTGCATTTCTTTTCATTCGTGTATTTTCATATATCACTCTCCTGTTTGCCATTGTATAGTTGATAAACGTGCTAAGAGAGATTTGCCGCTATTTCATAGTTTAAGAGTAAAAAGGTAATATAGTTAAAGTATAGACAAACACAGCTGTGCCTGAGAGACAAGGCGAAGTCAGTGTGGTGCGCGGTAGATGATAAAGGATCATCTACATTGATAAACGTATAAATTGTGTTACGGTGGATCTTTGCTTTGCGTACACGTGTCTCTAACAAAGGACTGAGACTTGCGTACGCAACCCAAGGGCCGACGCACGCAGCGTATATTACGCAACGGAGCGTACGGGTACGCCCACGTTGTTATGATTCCCGAACTCCAGACCAGAGGAGATCTTATGGCAGAGGTCTGAGTACAGGGAAGATCTGCTGGTAGTGGGAGCAGGAGAGCCTAGTAACCCCTGGCGCCCTAACTCCGTTGTCTCGCCCGTGTTATCAGAAATCCCCTGCGAGACTATGGTTGCTTGAGCCCATGGCAGCCGCGTTCGAAGGGCGGATTATGTCTGCCCAACCCCGATGCCCCCTCAGGTCTTAATGGGAGACAAAGGGAAATCCGAGACAGGGTGATAACAAGGGGCCCTCTGACTAAGCAACCAGGCCAGGGGTTACAAGCTAACTAACTTAAACCAAAGGTATGTGCGGACTAGCCGCCAGGGAAAAGGACAACCAAGGATCCACCGATCCGTTACTCCTATCCAGCACCGCTGGATACCAGAGTGGATCTGTGGGAGCGGAATCCTCCGCAAAAGCTCCAGAACACAAATATACTAAATAATAAACAGTAAGCGGACAAGCCGCAACACACGGCTGCGCCGCGACTCACGAACACCACAGGATGTTAAAGGTGCTCGGTCAGACTCCAGGAATGATGACAACTTTCCGAGTACAGGACCACTGAGGACAGGAACAACCGGATTGAGCAAGACTGGAACTCTCTGCAACTGACACAGGCAAACAGGAAGCTATCACCGGCGTCTGTGGGAAGTCCAAAGGGTGCTTATAACAGAGAGCTCCCCAATCAGGAGCCAGACTGGGTAATCACAATGAATGCCGTGCAGCTTGCAAGCTGCACGGCCAGCACACCATAAAATAATTAGAACAGACCCAGCAACGGGGAACGCGGCCCGAACGTGGCGTCCCCGTTGCTAGGGTCAGAGCGGCTCCGTGCGCCCGGCGTCTAGCGTTGCCAGGGAGCCGGCGGCTGTACGCGCACGGCGTCCCTGGTTGCTAGGCGCCGGGCCGCACCGACGAGCGGACCCCGGCGCCTAACAGTACCCCCCCCTTGAGGAGGGGTCAAGGAACCCCTAAAGCCAGGTTTCTGAGGAAATTCTCGAAAAAATGCCCTTTTGAGCCTCGGGGCATGAAGATCCTCATCCAGGACCCAAGACCTTTCCTCTGGCCCATAACCTCTCCAATGTACCAAAAAATAAAGCCGACCCCGGGAAAACTTGGAATCGAGAACCTTCTCAACCAGGAACTCCTGCTGACCCTGTACATTTATTGGTGATCTCCCCTGAGATATTTTACGAGGAAATCTACTGGACGAAACATATGGTTTCAGCAATGAGCAATGGAAGGTATTTCCGATCCGTAAAGTTTTTGGTAAACGTAACCGGAAAGCAACTGGATTGACTTTTTTGATAATGTGAAATGGTCCAATAAATTTAGGACCCAATCTGGCTGAGGTTTGTCGAAGTTTAATGTTGCGAGTCGACAACCACACCCTATCTCCTACTTTAAAAGTGCACGGCCGCCGGAGCCTGTCAGAAAATCTTTTTTCCCGGAATGCCGCTTTTCTGAGAGCCAGGTGTACTTTTCTCCAAATGAGTCTAAGATGAGAGGTCAGGGCCAGTGAGGAGACAGAGGAATGTTGAAAAAATGAATTAGCCCTGGGGTGAAAACCAAAAACTGCAAAAAATGGAGACACATTGGTGGAAGAATGACAGGCATTATTATAAGCAAACTCCGCCAATGGAAGAAACTCAGACCAGTCATTTTGGAGTTTGGCCGAGTACAAACGCAAATATTGTTTTAGAGATTGATTAACTCGCTCAGTCTGCCCATTGGATTGGGGATGATAGCCAGATGTTAAAGATAATTTCATCTTTAATGAAGCACAAAAAGACTTCCAAAATTGTGCAATGAATTGTGGACCCCGATCAGAAACAATATCAGTGGGTAAGCCATGGAGTCTGAAAACATGGCGGAGGAACAAGACTGCCAATCCCTGGGCAGATGGCAATCGGGGAAGAGCAATGAAATGGGCCATTTTGCTAAAACGGTCCACTACCACCCATATGACTCGGCATCCGGCTGACAGAGGGAGGTCCACCACAAAATCCATGGAGATATGCGACCATGGCCTAAGAGGAACATTCAAGGGCATAAGTTGACCGATAGGCAAAGAACGAGGAACTTTATGCTGTGCACAGACCTGACACGAAAAAACAAACTCTTTAATGTCTTTGGAAAGACCAGGCCACCATACAGAGCGGGAGACTAATTCCAAAGTCTTAGCGATTCCCGGATGCCCGGCAACTTTGCTATCATGAAACTCCGTCAAAACAGTTGCTCTCAAAAACTCAGGGACAAAAAGACGACCAGCAGGAGTATTTCCAGGAGCTTGATGTTGAAGCAGCTTTAACTGGGTAAATACATCCTGTGTGAGGCCTGCCCGAATGACTGAAGACGGAAGTATGGGAGTAACAGGACTGTTGTCTTGAACTGGAAGAAAACTGCGTGACAGGGCATCTGCCATAGTATTCTTGGAACCTGGCCTGAAGGTGATAATAAATTTGAAACGAGTAAAAAATAAAGCCCAACGAGCCTGCCGGGCATTCAGTCGTTTAGCTGATTCAATGTATTGAAGATTTTTGTGATCAGTCAAAACTGAAATGGTATGAGTCGCTCCTTCAAGCCAATGCCTCCACTCCTCGAAAGCCCATTTAATAGCCAGCAATTCCCGGTTACCAACATCGTAGTTGGATTCTGCAGATGAGAATTTCCTGGACATAAAGGCACAAGGATGTAATTCGAGGGAATCCGGATCCTTCTGAGATAGGATAGCCCCTACTCCAACCTCCGAGGCATCAACCTCAACAATGAAAGGCAATTCTGGGTTGGGATGTCTGAGGACAGGAGCTGAGACAAAGGCTTGTTTCAAGGCCTGAAAAGATAACTCAGCTTCATGTGACCAATTGGTAGGATCTGCTCCCTTCTTAGTCAGTGCCACAATGGGAGCAACTAGGTCAGAGAAGGAGTGAATAAATCTTCTATAGTAGTTCGCAAACCCTAAAAAGCGCTGAATTGCTTTTAAGTTGGTGGGTTGCGCCCAACTAAGGATGGCTTGGAGCTTCTTTGGTTCCATACAGAATCCCCGAGGGGAAATAATGTACCCTAAAAAGGATACCTCCGTGACATGAAATTCACACTTCTCAAGCTTGGCATATAGGTGATTTTCACGTAATTTTTTTAGAACCTGACGCACCTGGGTAACATGTTGTTCTACAGAGTCAGAATAAATCAAAATATCGTCTAAGTAGACTACAACGAACCTTCCAAGAAACTCACGGAGCACATCGTTAATGAGATCCTGGAAAACTGCCGGAGCGTTAGACAGGCCAAATGGCATAACGAGATACTCATAGTGGCCTGACTGAGTACTGAATGCCGTTTTCCACTCATCCCCTGACTTGATTCTGATGAGGTTATATGCTCCTCTCAGGTCAATCTTAGAAAAAATCACAGCCGAACGTAGCTGATCAAAGAGGACAGAGATCAGCGGCAGAGGGTAAGTATTCTTTACTGAGATTTTATTCAAAGCTCTAAAGTCAATGCAGGGTCTAAGTGAACCATCCTTCTTCTCTACGAAGAAGAAACCTGCACTTAAAGGGGATTTAGATGGCCTGATAAATCCTTTCCCAAGGCTTTCTTTCACATACTCATTCATGGCCACAGTTTCAGGACCAGACAATGCATATAACCTTCCTTTAGGCAACGTGGCACCAGGAATTAGCTCAATGGCACAATCATAAGGCCTATGGGGAGGCAGAATATCCGCATTGCCCTTGGAAAATACATCAACAAAATCCTGGTATTCCACAGGAATGGGTGCGGGAACGGCGGCAGCTACTCGGATAGGAAGCGTAATACATTCTTTATTACAGATGGTACCCCATTGTAAGATCTCCCCCGACTGCCAATCAATGATGGGATTATGAAAGGCCAGCCAAGGGTGACCCAGAACCACAGGAACTGCTGGACAATGGGTAAGGAAAAACTCAATCTTTTCAGAATGCAGAGCTCCTACCGAAAGTAAAACAGGAGGTGTACAGAGAGAAATAACCCCATTGGACAAGGGACTCCCATCTAAACCATGCATGGTGACACACCTACCCAAGGTTAACTGAGGAATACCTAAGGCCTTGGCCCATGTTAAATCCATAAAGTTCCCTGCAGCTCCACTGTCCACAAAAGCAGAGACCGAGGAACAGAGGCTGCCAAAGGAAACTTTAGCAGGAACTAACAGTGAATTATTTGAGGAGATAAGCTGCAGACCAAAGTGAACCCCCTCACAACTCACTTGGTCGGGAAGTTTCCCGACTTGTTCGGACAACTACGGGCAAAATGTCCCTTACCTCCACAGTATAAACAAAGACCAGAATTTTGCCTCCTGGTTCTTTCTTCAGGAGACAATTTGGAGAGACCTATCTGCATAGGCTCCTCCATGTCCACAGGAATGGAAAAAACACAAGGAGTAGATCCGACAGATGCTCCTTTTTCAGCCCTCCGCTCTCTGAGCCGACGATCTATCTTAATAGAGAGCTCCATGAGTTTATCGAGAGTCTCAGGAGCGGGATACTGAAGGAGACTGTCTTTTATAGATTCAGATAAGCCGAGGCGAAACTGACTGCGTAAGGCTGGGTCATTCCATCCACAGTCGTTCGACCAACGGCGAAACTCCGTACAATAAATCTCTGCGGGATTCCTACCCTGTCTGAGAGCACGCAACTGACTCTCAGCGGACGCCTCTCTATCAGGGTCGTCATACAATAGCCCTAAAGATTTTAAAAAGGCGTCTACAGACAATAAGGCCGGATCGTCTGTCTTTAAACCAAAAGCCCAGGTCTGAGGATCCCCCTGAAGCAGAGAAATAATAATTCCAACCCGCTGAGCCTCCGTACCTGAGGAGACTGGTCTTAAACGAAAATAAAGTTTACAAGACTCTTTAAAATTAAAAAACTGTTTTCTATCCCCAGAAAAACGGTCAGGCAGATGCATTTTTGGTTCAGGGATGACCCTCGGGGAAGTCCGTAACAGATCTTCCTGTGACCTCACCCGGAGGGACAGATCCTGAACCATCTGAGTAAGTTCTTGAATCTGACTAACTAGAAGTTGGCCAGGATTTGGCCCAACACCGGTGGGATTCATGAGGCCGACAAAATCTCCCAACTGAATAAGTGAAAAAAAATTAACTCCTTTTAATTTTTTTTTTTTTTTTTGTCTGGCCGGTGATAATGTTATGATTCCCGAACTCCAGACCAGAGGAGATCTTATGGCAGAGGTCTGAGTACAGGGAAGATCTGCTGGTAGTGGGAGCAGGAGAGCCTAGTAACCCCTGGCGCCCTAACTCCGTTGTCTCGCCCGTGTTATCAGAAATCCCCTGCGAGACTATGGTTGCTTGAGCCCATGGCAGCCGCGTTCGAAGGGCGGATTATGTCTGCCCAACCCCGATGCCCCCTCAGGTCTTAATGGGAGACAAAGGGAACTCCGAGACAGGGTGATAACAAGGGGCCCTCTGACTAAGCAACCAGGCCAGGGGTTACAAGCTAACTAACTTAAACCAAAGGTATGTGCGGACTAGCCGCCAGGGAAAAGGACAACCAAGGATCCACCGATCCGTTACTCCTATCCAGCACCGCTGGATACCAGAGTGGATCTGTGGGAGCGGAATCCTCCGCAAAAGCTCCAGAACACAAATATACTAAATAATAAACAGTAAGCGGACAAGCCGCAACACACGGCTGCGCCGCGACTCACGAACACCACAGGATGTTAAAGGTGCTCGGTCAGACTCCAGGAATGATGACAACTTTCCGAGTACAGGACCACTGAGGACAGGAACAACCGGATTGAGCAAGACTGGAACTCTCTGCAACTGACACAGGCAAACAGGAAGCTATCACCGGCGTCTGTGGGAAGTCCAAAGGGTGCTTATAACAGAGAGCTCCCCAATCAGGAGCCAGACTGGGTAATCACAATGAATGCCGTGCAGCTTGCAAGCTGCACGGCCAGCACACCATAAAATAATTAGAACAGACCCAGCAACGGGGAACGCGGCCCGAACGTGGCGTCCCCGTTGCTAGGGTCAGAGCGGCTCCGTGCGCCCGGCGTCTAGCGTTGCCAGGGAGCCGGCGGCTGTACGCGCACGGCGTCCCTGGTTGCTAGGCGCCGGGCCGCACCGACGAGCGGACCCCGGCGCCTAACACACGTAACTCAAATCACAAGTGTTAATTTTTTTTCTTCTTCAACGCGATAAATAGCGCAACGCGGTAAATAACGCAAGGCGATAAATCGCGCAAATCTATTTTAACATTCGAAATTTAAATTAACAGATCCTTCTCCTAATTGGTAACACATCTGGTCTAAAGAAAATTTCTGCGCAGAAATAGAAATAGAAACAAAAGTGTATATGTGGTGAGTGAGTGTTTGTTTTTACAATTTTTGAGGTTGAACCACAAGAAAAGTCGAGTTCTCGTGAGGTACATGCGTGTAAGTGACGTACATGGTGGCTAGGGAGGCATCCCTGGTTAAAACATACAATTTGAGCATTAGAGTGTAGCAGACCAGGAGGTCATACTGTAACAGACCAGGAGGTCATAGCAGACCAGCAGGTTCAGGTACAGCAGACAAGGAAGTCCGCTATACAGTCCACAGGCACAACACCAAGAAAGGGTTGGTGCAACACCCATATAGGCCATACAAGCTCTGGCTGAAGGAATTCGCAGCCGTAATTTTCGATTCCACTGGTCGCTCCGTACATAAGATTAGTTGCTTATGTGCTGAACGATTGTACCGCACGTAATTGTGTGCATTAGTAAACCTGACCAGTACTATTTGTGTACGAAGGTCATAAACGCTATTTGTACATTCTAACGTGATTTGTGTAATTTTTTTTATTTTAAGGGAGGTTTGCTGCTCACTCAGGAACTATCCAACAACCAATAGTTACTGGAAAGAGTAAGTGTTCTTCGGATCACCCTCGCAGGTTCGAGTAAATAGAGGTTCAGGTCGCAGGGGCCCTGGGTCGAGTACGCCAGCACCATATCGGTGTGATCAGGTCGTATTGGTCGGCGTGGGCGAGTGAGTGGGGTACTCGGTAAACCGCCACCGTCAGCCTATTTTGAACATTTTGGTTTGCGTAAGGGTTGGCTGAATAAAGCAACACCTTCGAACTATGGGGGCCACTTGTTCAGGTAGGGGGCGATCAACCTCGGTTCGGGTTGATTCAGTGAACCGACCAGTCGGGTCGGCAAGGTACGTAATGTGTGAGAAATACGGAAGTCACACAGAAGCTTTATGTGATGAATGGGAGAGAATGACAATACATGACGGGGAGAAATTCCCAAGAGTAGGTAGCTTCAGCACAGAAGTGTTAACGAATTTAAGGAGAAGGATATGTCTCATTAAATCAGCCAAGAGACGAATCAAGCATTATGATTATTTACAGTTGTGGCAACAGGAGGGTGACATACAGAGAGGATTGGCTCAGGCGGCGGGATCTGGCTCGATCAGAAAACTGATAGCCACGGCCCCACCGCCACCATACATATCAGGAGAGAAATTGGTTGCGGAGAATGACGCACTAAGGTGTAACACACAAACACTTAGCAACTGTGTAAATGTTAAAGATAATGTTAACCAATTAACCAATGCAAGTATTAACCCGTGCAAGTTGTACTCTGTTTTGAACTTTCCTCAGGAGTGTGATCAAGAGGACGAATCGGCAACAATTTCAGCGCTCTCTCTAGCAGCCACCATAGCAGAGACCACAGTAGGCACAGCTCCACCCCCGAGATTAGTAACAAAGGCCCCTAGCGGAGGGATAGGTGAGGTCGTATCAACGGGTAAGTACGGCACCATACACTATGCTGAAACTATCTCACCACAGCCTGTAGAATCTACACAGAATGAGGTTGTTAGAGTTAATCCTGTTAAGGTAATAGTAGTTCCAAATGGGAAAACAGACACTTCAGGAGTCACTCCTGTTAGGAACATTGCCATGTACAGCCCATTTTCCCGAATGGAATTAAGGACCATAGTGTCGGAATTCCCTGACCCTAGAAAAGACTTAGTTGCCAGCCAAAAATACATCAGAGACCTAGGTAACACTGTAGAGCCCAACAATAAAGACTGGCAGATATTGCTGAGAGCATTTACCCTCCAATGTCGACGCAGCTCAATTTTTAGCTGACTGTGGATTAGATCAGGTTGTACCTCTTACAGAAGTGTACAACAAAGACAATGTAAAAAGAATAAGTTTACAGTTAAAGGAGTATTTCCCAGCCGTAGTTAAATGGAACAAAATATTCTCCATTAAACAGAAGGAGTCAGAAACAGCTGCAGAGTATTTTCACAGAGCATTATCAGAAATGGCAAAATACACAGGCATAGAGGACATTAAAACAAACATAAACCATCGAGAAGTAGCAGTATCGGTACTGATGGATGGTTTAAAGGAATCATTAAAGACTAGGGTACAGACCACACAACCATGTTGGCGAGGTCTGTCTGTGGCTACTTTGAGAGAGGCTGCTATTGATCACGATAGGAACATCACCAGACACAGGGAACAACAAGGTGATAAGTTAATGGCAGTAAGTATACAGGCCCTGACCACAAGGCAGCCTTTGTTTATATCACCAAACCCTGTGGGTAAGTTAAATGTGGTTACTTGTTATTCTTGTCATAAGCAGGGACACATGGCACGAGATTGTAGAGTGAAGAATTCACGAAACTCATACCAACCCCCTAGACAACGACACGACACACGACATTGGGATCAGGGTCCGCAGAAACGGAGTTATGAGCCACATACAGGGGAAACAAAAAGATATCCCCCGAACAGAGACTGGCAAGCCTCTGGTAGCTCCCAATTAACTCCATCACAAGTAGTTGCTGCCAGCGGGATTCAGGGAGGTCACCATACCCAATAGGGGTGTGGCCATACCTGTAATCTGCAGCCAGTAAAATTGATTGCAAGCCTTGGAAGTGAACCAGAAATTGCAATCAATGTAGCTGGTAAATCATTAAACTTTCTTGTAGACACAGGGGCGGCCAAATCAGTGATAAATTCGACAATGGGCATGAGAACCACTGGTAAGACAATTCCAGCCATAGGGGTAACGGGAGTAGTCCAGCACTACCCTGTTAGCAAACCAGCCGAGATTACAATAGGGCCTTTACATACCAAGCATTCCTTTTTGCTGGCTGCATCGGCACCGACTAATCTCCTGGGAAGAGACTTACTGTGTAAAATGGGGTGCGTCATTTATTGTACTCCTGAAGGTGTATTCTTGGACATACCTGAGAATCACGCTCAGGAAGTACGAGACATGTTAGACTCCCCATCAAGATTAATGTCACATACCATTATGATAAATAGGACTCCCTCCCAAGTAGAAGAAATTACATCTCAGATACCAGAGTCACTTTGGACTAAAGATGGACAGGACACCGGATTAATGGCAAACGTAGCTCCGGTAGTTGTACAAGTAAAAGATGGTAGGATAGCTCCAAAAATCCCACAGTACCCTCTGAAGCCAGAGGTGGAGTTAGGAGTGTATCCCGTAATAGAGCGCTTGCTACAACAGGGCATTCTGGTAAGAACGTCCAGCACTGCCAATAGTCCCATCTTCCCTGTTAAAAAGAGTGGGGGGAGGGGTTACCGGCTAGTGCAGGATCTAAGGGGGATTAACAAAATAGTTGAGAGTCAGTTCCCCGTAGTGCCAAATCCAGCTGTCATCCTAATGCAAATCCCTCCCACTGCGAAATTTTTCACTGTTATTGACCTCTGCTCCGCTTTCTTTTCGGTACCTCTGCACCCTGACAGTCAATATTTGTTTGCATTTACATACAGAGGAGTCCAATACACATGGACTCGATTACCACAAGGATTCATAGATAGCCCAAGTATATTTTCCCAGGCTTTGCATGATTGTTTACAGTCTTTCCAACCAGTGAGTGGATCAGTATTAATACAGTACGTGGATGATCTACTACTGTGTTCTGATTCATTGGAAGCATCCCTGAAGGATACGAAACAGCTCCTGTTTCATCTTTCAGACACAGGACACAAGGTTTCCAAAGACAAGTTGCAATTATGCCAAACTAAGGTAAAATATTTGGGACACTGTCTAACACAAGGACTGAGACACCTGACCGCTGATAGAATTCAAGCAATTAGAGACATGACTCTGCCACAAACCCAGCAACAGATCAGAACATTTTTAGGAATGTGTGGGTATTGCCGTAACTGGATCCCAGGGTTTTCCATTCTAGCGTTACCCTTGCAGGAGATGGTCTCCTCAAACAAACCTGATCGGATTTCGCATACAGACGAGTCTGAGACAGCATTCGAGAGACATAAACAGTGCCTAACGCAGGCACCAGCATTGGGTATGCCAGACTATGGGAAACCCTTTGAACTATACGGAACAGAAAGTGCTGGTTGCGCGGCAGGCGTACTAACCCAAAAGCACGGTGATGCCAGCAGGCCAGTAGCATATTACAGCGCTCAGCTAGATACGGTAGCGCGATCCCTCCCCACATGCTTGCGAAGCGTTGCTGCGATAGCATTGCTAGTAACGAAAAGTGAAGACGTCGTGCTAGGTCACAACCTCACAATTCATACACCACATGCAGTGTCAGCCTTGTTAAATTCTGCCCAAACCAGACACGTCTCATCAGCGCGGTTTACAAGATGGGAATTGGCACTAATGGCCCCCGTAAACATCACCATAAGGAGATGCAGTGCATTAAATCCTGCAACATATCTCCCAGGTGTGCCTGGACAGGCACAAAGGGTGGAGGATGAGAGTGGTGGGGAAGGAGAATTTAACACAAAGGAAGACACACATGATTGTATGGAATATTTGACCCAAAATTTTACCGCAAGGCCTGACATCAGTGACAACCCACT
This sequence comes from Pseudophryne corroboree, assembly GCF_028390025.1. Classification (NCBI taxonomy): domain Eukaryota; kingdom Metazoa; phylum Chordata; class Amphibia; order Anura; family Myobatrachidae; genus Pseudophryne; species Pseudophryne corroboree. Next base: position 120,368,545 of record NC_086444.1, read on the forward strand.
GGAAGATGTAGAACTTACGTTCTACACGGACGGTAGTTGTCATAGACAGTCAGACTCGGGAGACTTGTGTACTGGATACGCAGTCGTAGATGACCAAGGCACCATAGAAGCGGAACCGCTAGGCCCACCTCACTCAGCCCAGGTTGCTGAACTGGTCGCCCTAACCAGAGCATGTGAATTGGCTAAGGGCAAATCAGCCAATATCTACACCGATTCTAGATACGCATTCGGGGTAGTCCATGATTTCGGAGCCCTATGGCGCCTCAGAAATTTCATGACGGCAGCTGGTACACCGGTAGCGCATGCAGCTCACATAAAAAGGCTTCTAACAGCGATACAGGAACCCGACAGAGTGGCTGTTATCAAATGTAAAGCACACACATATAGCCAAGACCCAGTATCACTTGGTAACAGCCGAGCAGACGAAGCTGCTAAATTAGCAGCTGCTACCCCCAGACAGACAGACACCACACAACTGATGGTATTTAATACCATTAACACACAGAAGTTGTGTGAGATGCAAAATTTGTGTTCCACACAGGAAAAGGCAGTCTGGAAGGCAAAAGGATATGGCCAGGAGTCCTCAGGACTCTGGACGGATGGACACGGTAAACCAGTGGCCCCCAGAGCATACCTTCCATGTTTAGCTGAGGCAGCTCACGGGCTGACTCATCTGGGCAAGGAAGGGATGTGCAAGTTGGTAAGAGCATATTGGTGTGCCCCAGGATTTTCATCTCATGCGAGTAAAAGGGCAATGTCATGCCTTACCTGTCTGAGAAAGAACATCGGAAAGGCAATACCTACAGAACCATCTCATATCCCACCTGCCGGCGGCCCTTTCCAGGTAATACAGATTGACTTTATTCAATTACCCCCTTGTCGAAATTTGAAATATGTACTTGTTTGTATAGATGTTTTCTCAAATTGGGTCGAAGCATTTCCAGCGGCCACAAATACCGCTATGTTTACTGCTAAGAAAATTGTGCAGGAATTTGTATGTAGATATGGTATCCCTAGAATTATCGAAAGTGATAGGGGTACCCATTTTACAGGTGATGTCTTTCAAGGAATGTGTAAATTGATGGGAATTGATAGCAAGCTGCACACTCCATACCGTCCACAGGCGAGTGCGAAAGTGGAAAGAGTGAACAGCACTATTAAAAATAAACTGAGTAAAGTGATGGCAGAGACAGGATTGACATGGCCAGAAGCTTTACCCATTGTACTGTACAGCATCAGAACCACTCCCAGGTCCCCTCTTAATCTATCTCCCTTTGAAATCTTGTTTGGTCGACAACCCCATGTTATGATTAACCCCCAGGATGATTTGAAATGTAACAATGAAGTAACCGTAAAGTACTTGGTTAAGATGAGTAAGCAATTGAGGAATCAGAATGATAATCTAAAGTTGGTGATTCCTGATTTGCCAGACAGTAATTGTCATGACATTGAACCTGGGGATTATGTAATGATACGGAATTTTCTACGCTCAGGTTGCCTTATTGACAGATGGGAAGGACCATATCAAGTCTTATTGACCAGCACACCGCATTGAAGGTTGCCGAGAGAGAGACTTGGGTCCATTCGTCTCATTGTAAAAAGGTCACTGACCCAGAGAGGTCCAGTGATAAAGAAAAGACGGTAGAGGTTGTATCACTAGAGTGTCTGTTCAGGGAGGATTGAGATGACACCTGAGCGCTGAGAATAATAAGACCAGAAGCTTGTCGAGCCAGATTTCTTTTTCCCATTTGTTATTTTCTCCAGTTCGTACCTCCCTCCTATTTCCTTTCCCCCTTCTTATTTTTCTCCTTTTACTCCTCTAAGATGGACTTGCCCCAAGAGACTGTGATCCGGATTTTCCTGTTGACTATGATGTTGACCAGAGCAGTCTGTTCCGGCGAGAGTACCATGGAGGTCGAGAGAGGTTCTGGAATGGGTTCTGATGACAGAGATGGAGGCGTAGTTTTCCAAGAACAACATAATCAACAAGCAAAGGCGAGTATCAGAAAACGATCCAATAGCATTGACCATAGAAGGAATTGTGAAGGATTGTTAGCTGAAGAAAACTGTATCTGTCGGCTCTGTAACAATGTCATTGAGGATGGGTGCATAAAGAAATGCCAATCCAGTTTTAATATCCATATGGACCGGCATCCATTGAGTGACTATCACTCCTTAGTGGGTAGTGTGTTAAATAAAACAGATTGTTGGGTATGCTCTCAAGTACCTCAAGGTCATAGCAAATCAGGGCTAGTACCATTTCCTTTAACGTTAGGGGAGGTACTTGAGTTAAGTGGTGGGAGACCGGTGGACAGGAGGTTTAATATCTCCAGCCCTCCTAGTTTGAAGCTCCACCAATACCATGTGGATAGGTCCCTATTATGTTTTAACATCTCCAATCCCCGAAAGCCGGGAAATTGGGAAGTGTCATGGAGTAATCAAACCATGACCTTTTCGCATAGAGCAGATAGAATGCCTACAGATACAGAGCTTATACGCCACATAGCCAGTAGAGGAAAATCTTTCCGGTATAGGTATACCTTAGGAAATAGGATTACGAGAGTTGGAGAGGTATCACCAGGATACTGTGCACATATCGTACAACCTGATACGTGTACTAAGCAGATGGAAGAATTAGGGTTAGGAGATTTCACATGGAAGGTGTGTAATATGGTTATGTCCTACTCCGTCCCATATGTTCTCCCCGATGATGCATATTTCATATGCGGGAGAAAGGCGTATAAGTGGCTTGCCCCAAACTCTGAAGGATTGTGTTATATTGGAAAAGTACTGCCTGAAGTAATGACTGTATCACATGACAAAATGAAAGACATACACCGTGTTGCCCAAACTCCTTATACTCACACCCATTACGAGCACGTAGTTAAACGGCACCTGATAGAAAGAACAGAGCATCCGGCCTCTGACATGATCCATGAATCCACCGGGATTCAGTTTCTAATCGCGTTAGATATCACTCGCACCGCTAGAGGAGTGTTGAATTATAAATACATATCTGCGCTTGCAAATTTGTTAGATAATATCACTGAAATGTATGATGACACGTTTGGGTATACTGGAAGGGAACTTCAAGCTTATAAAACAGAACTGGTACAGCATAGAATGGTTCTTAATTACCTCACAGCAGTGACAGGCGGATATTGTGTCACACTGGCAACACAATACGGCGTGAAATGTTGCACATATATTACGAATAGCACCGAGGACCCGGTCGAGGTCATAGACCAAAAGATGGACGATATTCTCCAACTGAAGTGGGAATTTCGCAGGAGACACAATCTCACTCTTGCTGCTGTAGGTAATGAGCTGACTGGTTGGGTGTCATGGTTGAACCCGCGAAATTGGTTCTCTGGTTTAGGAGACTGGGCTCAAGGAGTCATAATGGATGTTGGGAAGTTTCTCCTATGTATCTTAGGTGTTATCATAACGATTGGTTTGATATTTAGATGCGGTCAGGCTTTAATGAGGTGCAATCGTCGTACTAGGGTAATGAGTTTAAGGAGTGAGGAAACTGTAATTCCAATGGACTTGATTTATGACCCAAATGTAGAAACAATGATGTGATGAAAATGCGATTTCTACGGTCCGTTTCTTTCACCTGTTTTTCCGTTTCCTCCAAGGTAAAAAGACCCACTTGGACGAGGAATTTGATGAGCCGATATACAGACAACAGAGGGATTAAAGAAGAAGTTTTGACAACCTGATACACAGATTTTTGATGAACTATGCCATGGATCCCCAGTTTCCCTAGAAATTTTAAAATTACGCTAGCCCAACACTTTTGTAAATCTATGGACATTGACAGCTTTTGCTCGCACCTTATGGGCAAAAGCACAAAGAAGACTGCATTCAACAGACACCAAACAAGACCTCAATCGACGAATGTACATTTACCTGACATAGAATACCACCGCATTTACCGTAATTATGTTTTTTCTTCATTTCTACAACCCTCAGGTAATGACACACATAGTCAATAGGGAATACAGGCACAGATACCAGCAATCACATATCTCCCCCATTCATGTATCATCAACTAAAATGTGCTCCCCCATTTTGTTACAACCAAAGCCGAAAAGAGCTCGGTAAAGTTTGATAGCCCATCCACAGACCCGTACCACGGGATAAGAAGGAATTCAAATGTATACTTCGCAATACCTCGAAGCTTGATGTACCACACGTACGGCACGATGATACATGACCCCCCAAACATGGACTCATACACACATGCTTCTGCTATCTCACTAGGTCATACCCTCTTCACACCTTCTCCTCTCTCCTCCCTTACCCAACCATGGAAATGTATTAACCCCTGACATATATTTTTCTCTTTTTGAAATGTTTTAGAAGGTGGCAGTTATTATTGACTGCCAAAGGGTGGACTGTCAAAGTCAGAAAAATATCTCTATGCACACTACCATATTTGCACCTCATACAGGTCCGTGCTGCGCATGCGTACGCTCTCCCGTACGTGCGCATACTCACAGTCGCGGGCACCCGCAGGCGCACGGTATGCGTATTTACGGTAGAGTTTATGTGATCGTAGCGTGCGACTCAATCATTACATATTTTCACTATATAATGTATTTTGTAGATCATGGTCCCTTTGATAGATTCTGAAAGTTTAGTTAACATAGCATGTTCCTGAACGGAGAGATCCCTCTTTGTATTGTACGAAGGGTCTAACAGGGGTCATACAGTGGTGTTTGGTACCCATCGGAAGAGTATTTAAATAGCAATATTCCGGTGTTGGTTTGGAGCGGATTAATCGCTCGTGCGAATAGTTATGGACATAAGAAGTTTATGTCCATTTACTATTATTTGTTCTTATTTAGTCATGCGGCGGGAAACCCAGTATCCCACCCACCTGAACAGTTGGAAGCAGTCACAGCCCACCTGTATGAATCAACCTATGACCTTTTGTTATAATGCGAAGCCGAATTCCTGTGTCCAATGAACAATGAGATTGTAGGGACCATTGAATTGTATTGTGTGTGGGGCATAAATAGGCAGGCCGACCATATCCAGTTCACTCTCTTCAACGGTTCTCATTGCTGATAATCGGGAGCTGGATATCGAGGCGCATGCGATCGTTTCCCCTTGTGCGTAAGTGTTTCTCCGCAACTATATTGATCTTCTTGTTATTGTGGGCCAATTTCTCTCTCTCTCTCTCTTCTCCTCTTTCTCTCTTATTTTCTCTTAAATAGTAATTGTATTATATTTCCTGTGTAGTCATCTGGTTAGTTAGTCTATGTTATATTGTAGTGTATGATTTGTATTTGTATTAATTCTTTTGCAAGTATATCATTCATAATATATATATATTAGGCGTTGGACCCTAAGCCCAGGTATCTTTGTATTTCTTATAGTGTTAAGTATTCTCAGAGCGTCGGTGACGCTCATACAGCTTTTGAGTTAATAAGGTTACACTGTGTTGCATTTACACTCTATCTATACACTAAGGTTTTACAGCATATTACATTGTTTATGGTTTAGATTTAAAGGTTTAACATTGTTAGCGTCAGCGCCGCTGGTGATCTCCTCGTGGTCCCGAGCGTCCGCTACGCTATAGCGAATCATTACGTTAGTCAGCAGCCAATAGCGTGCCTGCCTGTGATCTCTTGGCCGTGAGCGAACGTGACGCTTGAGCGTCTCGACTACGGCTAAGCGATTGTTACGCAACGAGCGTACCCTTACGGTACTTCATACGTAGATAGCGTACAGTGTTCTTAGACCTCATAAAGGGTATTATATAAGATAAATATTTAGCTTTATCACCTCGTAGGCCGCTACCATTTTCCCCAACAACCGAATGCATTGATGGATCGACACGCTTGTTGGTTTCAATATTTTTTTACCATTTTCTGGATTTCCAGAGCCTTTTCCACTGGAAGAAATACTCTCCGTACTTCTGTGTCCAGAATCATCCCTAAAAAGGACAATCTTTCGTCGGTTTCAACTGTGACTTTGGAAAATTCATGATCCAGCCATGTTGTTGGAGTATTGACAGGGATAGTGCGATGTTCTGCACCAACTGTTCCCCGGATCTCGCTTTTATCAGGAGATCGTCCAGATAAGGAATTATATTGACTCCTTTTTAACGAAGGAGGACCATCATCTCCGCCATCACCTTGGTGAATACCCTCGGTGCCATGGAGAGTCCGAACGGCAACGTCTGAAACTGGTAATGGCAATCCTGTACTGCGAATCTCAGATAAGCTTGGTGAGGAGGATAAATGGGAACATGCAAGTAAGCATCTTTATGTCTACTGACACCATGAAGTCCCCCTCTTCCAGACTGGAAATCACTACCCTCAGGGATTCCATCTTGAACTTGAACCTTTTCAGGTAGAGATTCAGATAATTCAGGTTTAAAATCGGTCTGACCGAGCCGTCCGGCTTCGGAACTACGAAGAGGCTTGAATAAAAAACCTTCTCCTTACTGTGCCAAGGGTACCAGGACAATGACCTGATCCTGACATAATTTTTGAATTGCTGTTGTTACTGCCTCTCTTCCCGGAAGAGAAGCTGGCAAGGTCGATTTGAAAAATCGGCATGGGGGGACGTCTTGAAACTCTAGTTTGTACCCATGGGACACTATTTGTAAGACCCATTGGTCCAGGCCAGATGGAATCCAGATTTGGCTGAAAAGTTTCAGACATGCTCCCACCCGAGCGGACTCCCGCAAGGGAGCCCCAACGTTATGCTGCAGATTTGGCAGAAGCAGGGGTGGACTTCTGCTCCTGCGATCCAGGAGACGCTGCAGATTTCTTTCCTTTTCCCCTTCCCCTACCTGCAAAAAAAGGGGAGACCTATGGCCTTTTTGTATTTGTTGGGCCGAAAGGACTGTATGTGAGAGTGATGTGTCTTTTTCGCTGGTGTAGGAGCATAAGGCAAGAATGTCGACTTACCTGCGGTAGCCGGCGAGACTAACGCATCCAGCCCATCACCAAACAAGGCCTCACCTTTATACTGGAGAACCTCCATATTTCTTTTGGAATCTGCATCAGCATTCCACTGGCGAATCCACAACGCCCTCCGAGCCGATACTGCCATGGTAGCGGTTCTTGATCCCAAGAAACCAATATATTTCATGGATTCTAGTACGTACGCAGCAGCGTCTTTGATATGACCTAACGTTAGGAGTATCTCATCTCCATCTATTGTGTCAATGTCTAATGACAAGTTTTCTGACCACTTTTCAATAGCACTACTCACCCACTCACAGACAATGGAAGGCCTGAGTAGTGTCCCATTGGCCACATCAATAAATCACCTCACTCACTTGCGGTCTGTCGGCTCCTTAAGTGAAGCCATTCCAGGCGCAGGGAGAAACACCTTTTCTCTTTTATGACAGGGCCCTGTCTAAAATGCGGGGTGACTCCCACCTTTTTTGGAAAAAGGTAAGCTGCCTGATATCCTTTTGGGAATCAGAAATTTCTTTTCAGGTTAAATCAGACCTGAGGTGGAGGGAAAATTACATTACTTCTTTACTAAAGTAAACCCTCTCCTTGTGGTAAAAGAGGGGGCTTCGTAACTTCTGTCACCTCCTTTATAGCTAAAACATGTTTTGAATGCTTTTTTGCTAACTTAGGACCTATTCCCCTGGAATCACTAGTGTTGACACAGGAATCAGAATCTGTGTCGGTATCAGTTTGTACTACTTGTGCAAATTTGTATGTGACCCAGAAAGGTCCCTGTGGATGAAAGGCAGAACTATTTAAAATCACATCTTCAACAGATTATTTTCATTTTCTGTATGAGATTCAGTCCAACCTCTTACTGATATGATTCACACTATCATGTAACCTTTCACCCAGTCAGGCTCTTGGTGTCATATTACACCTCTGTGTCCCTAACATGTCTCCACAGAGTTCCCTGCCACAGACATGTCACACACGTGCAGAACCACACCACAGACACTCCAGGATTTATAGGGGACAGACCCACAGTAAAATCTGTCAGAGGGACACAGATAGGATTTTGCCAATTCACAACCCAGCGCCAGTAACACGATGTCTGTGAACATAAAATGCCCACTGACATTCAGCGCTTTTATAATGTTAATCACACAATTATATAGCACCAAATTCACTGTGCCCCCCCCCTGTTTTGCACCCTGATACTTGTTCAGTAGTGGAGGAGGACCAGTGTTGTCTCTGCAGCCTGAGGAGAGAGAGAAAATGGCGCTAAGCAGTGTGCTGGTTGACTGAGGAGGAAGCTCCACTCTTCAATGGTGTGTTTCTTCTCAGCTTTTATGAGGTAATTTTTTATACTGGCGGGGGTAGGACTGTGCCTCAGCAACTTATGCCCCTTATTTATGCCAGTTTCCATAGGTTTCATGCTGCCCAGGCTGCCCACCCGCGCCCTGCACCCTGCAGTGCCTGTGTATGTGTGGGCAACATGGCGTGCTGCGCTCCCGCCAGCCGCGCGGTACCTTTAGCCATCACTTTCTTCATTGAAGATCTGTCTTCTAACACTCACCTGTCTTCTGACTTCTGGCTCTGTGAGGGGGGTGACGGCATGCTGTGGGAGTGAGCATCTAGGCACAGCTAGCGTTCAGTTCCCTTCAGGAGCTATTGGTGTCCTGTCAGCCAGAAGCAGAGCCATGAAACTCTTTAGGAAGTTGGTTCCTACTTCTGCCCCCTCAGCCCACGAAGCAGGGAGTCTGTTGCCATCAGTTCTCCCTGAAAATAAAAAACCTAACATAAGTCTTTTCAGAGAAACTCAGTAGAGTTCCTCAGAGTGCATCCAGTCGACCTGGGCACATTTCTAAAACTGAGGTCTGGAGGAGGGACATAGAGGGAGGAGCCAGTTCACACCCAATGAAAAGTCTTTAGAGTGCCCATGTCTCCTGCGGATCCCGTCTATACCCCATGGTCTTGATGTCATCCCCAGCATCCTCTTGGACGTATGAGAAAACCATGTTGAAGGCCCGGAAACCGGCTTCTGCCCGGATTTATCATAGGGTCTGGAATTCTTACTTTGCTTGGTGCGCAACTAACAATCATAACGCTTACAAGTTTAGCACGGCTAAACTGTTGGCCTTTCTGCAACAGGGCCTGGATTTGGGCCTTCGTCTGGCCTCAATCAAGGTTCATATTTCTGCCTTGTCGGTTTGGTTTCAGAGAAAAATTGCGACTCTACCTGATGTTTATACATTCAATCAGGGGGTGTTACGGATTCAACCTCCTTACATCCCGCCTGTGGCTCCTTGGAATTTGTCGGTGGTTCTGGAGGCATTACAAGGGTCTCTGTTTGAGCCTCTTGAATCAGCAGACCTTAAATGGCTTTCTCTTAAGGTATTGTTTCTATTGGCTATTGCCTCTGCTAGACGGGTGTCGGATTTGGGTGCCTTGTCTTGTAGGTCCCCCTATCTGATTTTTCACCATGACTGGGCGGTTCTTAGGACACGTCCCGAGTACCTACCTAAAGTGGTGTCTTCTTTCCCCCTTAATCAGGAGATTGCGGTTCCGGCCTTCGTCTCTCCTGAATTGTCTTCCAGAGAGCGGTCTTTGGATGTGGTACGGGCTCTCTGTATCTATGTGAAGGGGACAGCTCCCATTAGGAAGTCTGATTCTCTCTTTGTACTGTTTGGTTTTCACAAACGTGGCTGGCCTGCTTCCAAGCAGACTTTGGCCAGATGGATTAGAATAGTGATTGCACATGCTTATGTACAGGCTGATCGTCCAGCTCCTGCTACTACCAAGGCCCATTCTACTCAGTCTGTTGGACCTTCTTGGGCGGCCCGACGTGGTGCGACCCTTGAACAATTGTGCAAGACGGCTACGTGGTCCTCAGTGAACACGTTCGTAAGGTTCTATGCCTTCGATACATCCTCCTCCCAAGATGCTTCCTTTGGACGCTGGGTTCTTGTGCCCGCTACAGTGCGTCCCCTCCCATGAGGAACTGCTTTAGGACATCCCCAATGTTATTCCCTGTGGAACCCAGTATACTCCGCTGCAGAAAACAAGATTTATGGTAAGAACTTACCGTTGTTAAATCTCTTTCTGTGAGGTACACTGGGTTCCACAGGGCGCCCACCCTGACGCACTTAGCTTCTTCGGGTTTGTATGGCATTAGCTGCTGATACCTTCTCCTGTCGTGAGAATGTGATGTACGTGGCTACTAACGGTTGTCGTCTCTTTTACCTGCTACTGCATTGGACTGGTTAACAAAACTGAGCTCCTATGCACAGAGGCGGAGTTATAGAGGATGCGGCGCTATGCATCCTGGGAACAGTCAAAGCTTTTAGCCTGTTGGTGCCTCGGCTCAAGATCCTACTCTACACCCTGATGTTATTCCCTGTGGAACCCAGTGTACCTTGCAGAAAGAGATTTAACAACGGTACGTTCTTACCATAAATCTCGTTTTTCATTGGTCTAGTTCATCTAATAGGCAACCAAGGAGATTTGGCAATAAAGATCAACACCTTAAGAACATTGTTAATAGCAATTTCATCTCAGAACCATACAGAACCAACAGATGTGGACATGTCATTTCCACAACCCATTGGTCATTCTCTTTGACTAGGGATTTATGGGGTGTTGTATTAAGCCTCAATCCTTGGAGTGTGATATAGTGGAGAAGTTCCCAAAGTAACCGATTATCTTCTGTCATTAATCTAGCACAGTCTTTGAGATGCTGATTGGTTGCATTGGACAACGTCTCCACTTTATCACTCTCCAAAGCTTGATACATCTCCCTCAGAGTATTTCTTGCACAGTAGGCCAAGGGATATATACTAAGAATCGTGTTTTGCCAGAGATTGTCAGAGTTTAAACACGCTGGTGATCAATCAGACGCAGGTGAATTTTTTGTAGCCAAACACCGAAATTTACTATGAATCATGTTTTGAAAGAAACGTGTTTTCTGATGGTGTATGCAGTTATGTTTAATTGTGTTGAAAAGTGTGCGTGTTCAGTCATGTATGTGCCCAAAGTGTATAGTCTTGCCTGCGATCAGTGTGATCTGTGCAGTGCTTCTCTGTGTAAAAGCATACCTCCCAACCAGAGCCGACCATAGGCATAGGCAAACTAGGCAATTGCCTAGGGCATTTGATATGCCTAGGGGCATCAGCAGCTTCTGCTGATTAAAATGATATGCGGCATGCCTATATTCTGTGTGTAGCATTTCATGTGCAGATACAGCCATAGTCTCACACAGTATATAGGCATGCTACATAACATTTTAATCAGTAGAAGCTGCTTGTGCATCCTAGCCACATAGCACTGCAAATAAGATGCATTTTCATTAGAAAAAGGTGCCAGACGTTAGCATTGAGGCAAGATTTATGAGGACACATCTGTATCCAGGCAGAGGCAGTGGCGTGCGGTGAGGTCAGTGGCTGGTGAGGCATGCCCACTAAAGCCGCCTCCATGGCCTCTGCCAGAGGCAAGTTTAGACCTCATGGGGCCCTAAGCATCACACCGATTTGAAGCCCCCTTCCTCATACAATCCATAGCACTATATCCTGTCATCACCGCCCCTGGCTGTGCCTGCTGTGCTTGTGTCTCCTTCTACCTGCAATACAGCAGTAGGGGGCAGATTCTGGAGCCTCCTCTCGGACAACAAGGGGACAGACTCTGCTCACCTCCATTCTCCGCCAGCAGCAGCAGGTCTCCCAACAGCTGCGCTGCTGCTTGTGATGGAGACTGGAGACAAGTAGAGTCATCCCTGGCCAGCAGTACCAGTTTAGGAATGGGCTCTACCTGGCGCAGTTTAGGTACAGGCTGTAGGCCAGTAGGGTTTGGGGGGTTGTCCGGATCCTGCACATCGGGATGACGCTGTCGGCATTCTGACCGTCGTCATCTCAATCGCCAGGATTCTGATACCATCCCTCACAGTGGTTGAAGTGGAATTTTGAAGTGGGGATATGGAAAAGTGAAGGTTGCAATAATGTAGGCACCGAAGGCGCGTGCGCCCCAGATAAGGGGGCATGGCCACTCACAAGGGGGCATGTCCTACAGTGTAGTTTACCAAACCATATACTCCTTATACACCACAATAGTAGGACCCCTTATACTGTCTAGTACTGGTGCCCATTTCACATTTTACCACACAGTATATGCGGAAATTCACATGATTATAGCACACAGAATGAGCCGAAATTCACATTATAGCACACAGTATGAGCCGAAATTCACATTATAGCACACGGTATGAGCCGAATTTCACATTATAGCACACGGTATAAGCCGAAATTCACATTATAGCACACAAAATGAGCCGAAATTCACATTATAGCACACAAAATGAGTCGAAATTCACATTATGCCACATGGAATGAGAAAAAATTCAGCGAGAGTGACAGCAGGGACAAGGAGAGTGAAAGAGGGACAGGGAGAATGACAGAGAGCGACAGGGAGAGTGACAGCAGAAACATAGGGACAGGGAGAGTGAAAGAGGGACAGGGAAAGTGACAGCAGGGACATAGAGACAGGGAAAGTGACAGCATAGACATAGGGACAGGGAAAGTGACAGCAGGGACATAGGGACAGAGAGAGGGACATGGAAAGTGGCAGCAGGGGCATAGGGAAAGGGTGAGTGACATGGAGAGGGACAGGGAAAGTGACAGCAGGGACATAGGGACAGGGAGAGTGACAGAGAGAGGGACAGGGAAACTGACAGCAGGGACATAGGGACAGAGAGAGGGACATGGAAAGTGACAGCAGGGGCATAGGGAAAGGGGGAGTGACATGGAGAGGGACAGGGAAAGTGACAGCAGGGACATAGGGACAGGGAGAGTGACAGAGAGCGACAGGGAAAGTGACAGAAGGACTGGGAGAGTGAGAGAGAGGGACAGCAAGGGCATACAGTAGGGACTAGGGAGAGAGAAAGGCAGCAGGGTAAGATTACCTCTTTAGTAGCAGCGGTGCTGAGGATGCTGTTGTCTGCGGTGCAGTGGATGAGGAGGCTGTGGTCGGCATCGTGCGGAGGGTGCAGAGAAGAACTGAGGGCGGCTGAGGGTGGCGGAGGTGTAGCGAGGAGGAGTCTGTGGTTGGCGGCACTGCGGCTCCTATGACTGCGGCGCTACTATTTCAAATCTGCTGCGGACCGGCAGCCTATCAGCAGCGGTACACCACAGAAGAGACGCTTATACACGTTACACCACAGAAGAGACGCTTATACACGATACACCACAGAAGAGCCACTTATACACGATACACCACAGAAGAGCCACTTATACACGTTACACCACAGAAGAGCCACTTATACACGTTACACCACAGAAGAGCCGGTTATACACGTCACACCACAGAAGAGCCGGTTATACACGTTACACCACAGTAGAGGCGCTTATACACGTTACACCACAGGATAGCCGCTTATACACGTTACACTACAGAAGAGCCACTTGGGGGGAGGGATGGAGCTGAGGGGAGAGTAGGCAAAATAGCATGCACCCACGGAAAATTATGAGCACCCATGGGGCAACCGGGCCATATACAGGTCCTTGTAGTCACCCGCTCACCCCTGCTGGTGGCTCATCTGGTGAATGACCATGCTGTGCTCACCCCCGCTGGCAGCTCATGTGGTGTATACAGACATCACATGAGTCGCCAGCGGGGGTGAGCGCAGCACTCTCAGCGGAGCCCCAGGCACAGCACTGCAGCTTCCCCCAGCCAACATCCAATGAGCCGCCAGCGGGGGGTGAGCGCAGGATAGTGTCAGTGAAGCCCCGGGCCCGGCATTACAGCTTCCCCTGTGCTCCCTCCAGCTGACAGCTCAGCTTAGCTGTCAGGTGAATGGCGGGCGGCAGTGGGGGGGGGGGGGGGAATATGAGCAGGGAGCTGCACTGAACTGGGGGTGATGAGGGGGGGTGATAAGCAGTGAGCAGCTTTATTGATCGGCGGGGAAGGGGGGATCTGGGGCTGATGATTGGTGAGCTGTGGGTGATGAGCAGGGGAAGGGGGGAGTGCCTGCCGGGGGGGGGGGGTTGGGTGATGAGAGGTGATCTGTGGGTGATGAGCAGGTGGGGTGGCCTGGGGGAGATGAGAGGTGAGCTGAGGGGCTGAGGGTGACGAGCGCGCGGGGGGGGGGGGGGTGCCTGGGGTTGATGAGAGGTGAGCTGTGGGTGTCTAATGATGAGCGGGGGGGGGGGGTGCCTGGGGGTTATATGAGAGGTGAGCAGTGGGTGATGAGCGGGGGGGGTGCCTGGGGGTTATATGAGAGGTGAGCAGTGGGTGATGAGCGGGGGGGTGCCTGGGGGCTGTGGGTGGGGGTGCGTGTGTGCCTGGAGGTGAGCTGTGGTTGATGAGCGGGAGGTGTCTGCCTGTGAGTCATGGGTGATAAGAGCTGTGCCTGGGGGTGAGAGCTCACCCCTCCCCGTCCCCCACGCTCACGATTGTCCCGCACATCACCATCCCCTGCTCACCGCTGGGCGCCGCTCCCCCCCCCCCCCCCCGGGCTCACCGATGGTCCCGCACATCGCTCCCCCCCAACCCCGCTCACCGCTGGGTGCCGCTCATCAAGAGTGACCATCGGTGAGCCGGGGGGGGGGGGGGGAGCGGCGCCCAGCGGTGAGCAGGGGATGGTGATGTGCGGGACAATCGTGAGCGTGGGGGACGGGGAGGGGTGAGCGAGGGGAAAGGGTGATGTGCCGGACCATCGGTGAGCCGGGGAAGGGGGGGATGAGCAGCATCAGCGGTGAGGGGGAAGCTTGCTGAGCGGTGCCGGCGGCTGAGCAGGGGTGAATTCACCAGGACCCGTCGCTCTACGCAACCGCTAGTCAGGAGAGGCCAGGGGAGCAGAGATCGCCAGGCTCTCTTCGGCAGAGCTGCAGAGGGTCTGGCCGGAGGAACGGAAGCGGCCAGCCCGTGAGCTCAACTTCTAGTGTCCAATCATATTTCCATCAGTGACAGGGGCGTGCTTTCATATGGGCTGACAGCACGCCCCTGTCACTGCGGCACTCACACTGGTGCCGCTTATCTTGGTTTTCTTAATGGGCTTTTACAGCCCTGTCCTTGGTCGCGCCCCCTGCCCGCCCCCCGCTTCCGGCTCTTTGCCATTATACATAGGAGGCACCGATCCTAGTGCCTCTAAAAAAAAATGTACATTGTTTTCAAATGTAGAAATGATACAATAATATAAAGCATATACTTAGGACACAGAATATGTGTCATAAGTATGTTCTTTATATTATTGTAATCATTAATGACAGGGGAGAATGACAGGGGAGGCACTGCCTCCCCTGCCTCCCCTGACTGCACGTCCCTGGGCAGAGGTCACAGTGTTAGTGGCAGTGTGATTGCTGTGTGCATGTGAGTGGGTTGGTTGTGCAGTAGTGTTCGGAATATTTGTAAGGAGCATTGTGTGTCATGTAAAAATGCATTAATAATGTGCAGCAAATGTGTAGGGGCACTATGTGTAAAAGGGCATTAATAAAGGTTGTCATAATGTGTAAGGCGCATTATGTTTATAAGGATATTAATAATGTGTCTCATATGTGTAAGGGGCATTACTGTGTGGAATTATGTGTATAAATGCATTACTAATGTGTGGCATTATGTGTATAAGGTGCTCTACTATGTGGCGTTGCATATAGAAAGGGCACTACTGTGTTGTCTAATGTGAATAAAGAGCAATAGGGTGTGGTGTAATGTGAATAAGGAGCAATTTAGTGTGATCTAATGTGAATAAGGGGCTCTACTGTGAGGAGTAACGTTTATAAGGTAAAGTGATATTTCTGTGGGATGTAATATGAATTATGGACACTATCACATGATCAAATGTGAATGAAGTTGCAGTACTGTGTGGCGTAATTGAAATTGGGGTTACTATTGTGTGGCCATGCCCCTTGCCAGCAAAAACACACCCCTTTTTGGGCTGTGCGTCAAATGTGCAAACTGTTCCTATTTAAAATATAGGGGGTGCAAACACCAAAATAAGGACTGCTATGGGTGAGGGGTGATGGTGCTGGGAAAGAGGTGCAAGGTCAGAGGCGGAACCAGCGGTGCTGCTAAGGGGCACAAGCCAAAATCTTGCCTAGGGCATCATATTGGTTAGGGCCGGCTCTGCTCCCAACTGTCCCGATTTTCACGGGACACTCCAGTTTATTGGGCACTGTCCCGCTGTCCTACCCGTGGGCCGTATTATCTCACAGTGGGGGGAGGGTGTTTGGGAGGCTCCCCGTCACTATGCCCCCCCTCAGAAATGAATAGATTTGAACAGCGGGTGTGGTACAGAAGGTCAACAGGGTTTCTAGGTCAACAGGGTTTCTAGGTCAACAGGTCAAAAGGTCAACATGAGTTTAAAAAAAAAAAATTGGTGTTGTTTTCTCCGTACAGTGACCGAGAACCCCAATTACTGCACCGTGTCCCCTTGTATGGCTCGCTACGCTCGCCATGCTTCGGGCAAGGTACCTTGCTTGGCTCGGCACAGGTTACTATTTCCAATGGTAGTCCACGTGGATCGTTAAGTATGATAAGATTCAAAAAAAGAAAAAAATTGTGAAAGACTCATGTCAACCTTTTGACCTGTCGACCTAGAACATGTCCATCTAGAGACCCTGTTGACCTAGAAACCCCGTCAACTTAGTTACTGTCGACTAATAGTGGTTGACCTAGACATTGTCGACCTAAGTGTGGTCGACCTAGAGACCCGATATCGTGCACAGCATCTATTCACGGGAGTCATTGGGACAGGGGCATGCCCCCTCAATGACAAAATCAGGAGGTGTGGCTTGTGATTGCAGCATCCCTGTGAAGCCATGCCCCCTCCCATGAAGCCATGCAACCTCTTCGGGCGCAGGCGCGACTTTGCCGCACAGAAGTTCCAAATCCCATTATGGTAAAAGTATGGAAATACTAAAAAAAAAAAAAGTACATCACCCCCTTCCGCCCCACCCCACCCCACCCCACCCCACCCCACCCCACAAGCATAACCAGCCCCAGATTCTTTATTTTTTTTATATTTAATGAACTAGTGCTCAGTTCCACTAGCAGGGGGTGATGCAGCAGTCCGGGGACACAGTATTTAGACATCCATAGGGTTTTGAAAATCCCAGCGGCTGTGTACAAAGTCACACATTTTTATATACAGACACAACCCATACAGTTTTATTATATGTTTATGCATTATCCCGGTTTAAATTTTCCAGATATTTAGTTATCAATTAGTTGGAAATAATTGTTGATATATTTAAAATAATTAGTAGCCTAGTAACTCTTCCAACACACCCATGAGGTGGCTGCCCAAGGTTATTTTTGTTTTTGGGGTGTCACCCTGAACCCAAGCTTTTCTTTCTGATCAGTTTTATAATCACTTTTCCATTACGAGATGGGTTTAAAGTTTTCCAATGATTGCGAAATCTCCATTTGTTTGCTGCACAACCACGTTTGGATCTATTTGTGAATCTCATTGTGGAGGTTTTCATTTTAATCTCTGTTGTACTACTATGATAAAATTTTATATATGAGATTTTTCTTCACCCATATCAATTGGATCTAAAGTTATTTAGTCCATGTGTTTTTAAGGACATATATACGATTATTATTGATGACTTTCATCGCACGCTTTTGTGAGTAAGGACCCTGATAGGGATTGTTTAGAGAAAAAAACTCATTAAGGTAGTTGTATGCTCATTGCCCTTTATAAATTTCAATCTTGTGGTCCTGCCCCTTTTTGTGAACTACCCCTGATGAAGTTGTTAAAACAAAACACGTAGGGTCTGTCAGCTATGAGTTTCCAATCCAGATAAGCTCACACCGTGTGAAGGTGAGGGAGGATCTAATTTGCCATCTACACGATCTGGAATTCTCTCACTGATATATACATTTTATTTCTGTACAACAATTTTTATTGTGTATGTTAAAAATTGTGTCAATAAACCAATAATTGGTACTAATTGGCCTTTATGGCCTCCTGTCTGGGTGATTTTCTGGTGAGGTGATATCTGTTACAGGATACCGTGTGAATAATCTCTCTAAGAATTCTCCAATTTACAGTCTGCACCCATTGGGTCCATTGTTTGGAAGAGTTGAAGAACAAATGTTCAATTAATATAACGCACTTAGGAAGTTTGTTTGTTCTATGTATACTTGAGATCTTACAACAGAGGTCTCTCCTATAGTGCTGCTTTTGTCTGTGCGCAAGATAAGGATATTGTTATTTTCTCTCTCTCTCTCTTTCTCAAATTTTTTCTTTTTTCCTGAAGGCAGTCTGTCCCTCAGCTACCAGATGGCTTAATAATACTTCAGTGCCTAAATAAACATAGATGCTGCCAAAATACATTGAGACTGTTGTTCATTAACTACGTGACAAAACAGAAAAATCTAATAATGGCAAACAGAAATATGGAGTTCAGTCTGTGTTAGTCTGTGTTATTTATAACCTAATGCCAACTTCCCAGCAGATGTAAATGTTGAAATTTAAATATGTGCAAATGAGCTGGCAAATAATACTAAACAGCAATTGTCTATACAGTTGGATGGAACAATGGGATGTCATTAGGTCCTGTTACTAATATTATATACATCCAAATGTTATTAGGAAGCAGAGCAGCAAGACTTGATGTGAGTGCAATCTGTAGCGATACACATGCTATGACACTGACAACAGATGTGTGTGATGAGGAAGATTAGTCCACAGCCAGGCTGCTGGTAAGCATACCTCCCAGCTGTCCCGATTTTGCAGAACAGTCCCGTTTTTTTAAGTCGGACCCACTGCCCCTCCCGCAGGCCGCAGTGGGGGGGGGGGAGGGTGCAGTTGGGAGGTTCCCTATCACTCCCTGCTCTTAGTTCAGAGCAGAGCAGCAGTGCATGCGCACAGCGTCTATTCCAGTGAGGGGGAGGGACTGGGGACATGGCCAGCAGCTCATAGAGCGCTGGCCATGCCCCCACTGTGATGAATATTGGAGGTGTGGCTCGCTATCACATAATTCCCACAAAGCCACACCCCCTTTCCAAAAGGACATGCCCCTTTTTGGCGCCGCGTGGCGAAGCCGCGCCAGGAGTCCCGAGCTGCAGCTTACGAATGTTGGGAGGTATGGGTAAGGCACTGTGCACGTTAGTAATACAAATAGTAACAGTCACAGACGTTTTCTGTAGGGGTCGTAGTCAGTGGGTCTACAGTTACAATGTCAACAAGCATAAGTCGACAAACCAATGTCTACAGCTATGATGTCAACATTATTAAAATGTCAATATGCAATGTGTGAAGGGAGGGTTATAGTGTGTACACAAGGGCCAATACTGTATATCGGACGTTCTATTGAACGGCCCATATATCGCGGGTCTGTCGACCAGTGGGTACGAACATTATGGCTGTGAACGCCGTTTTTCACAGACATATCACGTTGGTACTGCAGCACAGCCAACTGCCAATATAGCTAACAATATTCCCCGGCCCCGGGATCCTGACCGCCGGCATGCCGATAGCGGGGTGAGCGCTATTTATTCTCCCTTTAGGGGGGTCGTGGACCCCCAAGAGGGGGAATAGGTGTCGGGATTTCAGTGCCGGTACACTGAGCGCCGGGATCCCAACAGCCGGCAAACTGAATACCACCTCCAGACACCACAGGCAACACATACAGTACCTGCTGCACCAACTAGTGGGTACCCAGGAAGGGGAGGGGTGGGTTCTGCATATATACATACACAGCCCAGAGACAGCACGTAGGACAGCACCATACTCTCCAACATTTTACACATAAAAAGCGGTACAAATTAGAAAAGGGGCGTCACCACAGAGAAAGGGTGCGTGGTCACGCCCCTTTTCCTATACTTCCGATGGAAGTTTGGAGAGCCAAAAATCAGTACAGACCATAAAAAAAGGTTACTGTACCTGTTAAAAAGGTACAACTGGAGGGTATGCAGCACCTCTAAGCAGAGCAGTCGGGACTGGGCTGCTTGATATGGAACCCCACACAAGTGTAAGTGTGGTTGCTGATAAATGGTGCTGGCAGACACCTCTTACCTCCAAGTTGGAAGAAGTGGGAGCCGGTCTGCAGAGGATGATCACCAGTCACTGCGTTCTTGAGGCTGCTGAGCAGTCACAGCCAGTATATACAGCAGCTGCTAGGAAACTTTCCCCCTGCTGCGCTCCTCATCATCCAGGCAGGACACCGCTCTCTGCAGCTGCCGGCAGGTACATCTGTCCAATCAATGCATGCGGGGCCTGGAAGTAAGTAAAAATGCCATCATTTATACAGCATAGTCCACGGGCCCCCTGATACCCCTGAGTCCTAGGCGGCCACTTGTGTTGCCTAGCAGTAAATCCGCCTCTGCCCCCAGCAGTGCCAGATGGAGAGAGAATTGACAGCATAGGAAAGGAATGAGTTAAACATCTTGTGAGGTGTGGACCTAGCTGGAAAGGAAAGTACAGCCCTTTGGAAAAGGGGAGGGTTAGTATATATAGGGAAGGAGAGCCATTTTGTCTCTCTCTTGTTGGTGAAATTGCTTTGTGGTGTGGGTGAGTGCTGCAGTGCAGAACTTCCCGATTTCATTCACAGTTTCCCTGCGGTTATTCCTAATTGGGGTGCATTTATAAGCTCCCTGCATCCCTTCTTAGCTGCATAATTCTCCCTGCTTTACTGTGGTAAGAATGGCCCTCGACGTTCTGCTGGGCCCCCAGCACGGTACCGCACTTCTGGCGGTGGGGCTGGCCCGGGGGAAGGGGTGGCAGGCCTGGGGGACGGGGCCCCGTCCCACGGGGCCTCCACGGGCTCGGGCAGGAGCACAGGGCGGCGGACCAGGTCGGCCTCGCCGCTGGGGTCCGGGCCGGCTTTGCCGGGCGGGCGCGGCCGGCGGGGTGGGCCGGGGGTCCGGCACGGCCGCCCAGAGGTTGACGGGCAGCGGCCCTCACCTCTGGGAGCGGCTGCTGAAGCGGGAGTGTACGGCGCCCGCGGGCGCGCGCATGCGCGCTGCAGCGGGCGCCCGGCGGGGTATATGCATGCGGCCTCTATCAATCCCCCCCTGCCGTGGCCGAGTGGAGGTGCCGGGCGGGGGGGAGAGGCCAGATGGGGATCGGCTGCTCGCCGCGTGGGGCTTGTTACGGAGCCTCGCGCGGCGGGTCCTACAAGGGCGGCAAGCGGGAGCTCTCTGGCTGAGAGCGGTGGGGCGCGCGCACGGGGTGCACGCGCGGCCACGCTCACCTCTGGCGGCGCCAGCCGCGCAGGTGTGCGCGTAGCGGCGCCGCCGGCCCTGCTGTCTCCCCTAATATTGCCCCGGCAGCCGGAGTCCGGCGGGGGCCGGGGGGGGGGGGAGATGCAGGTCATTGGGGAGAGCGTATGCAGGGGACGGGCAGGGGAATGCAGGAGTGGGCCAAAGAGGTGCGGATGCAAGAGGTGACTGGGCGCGCGCACGGGATACACGCGACCCCGTGCCCACGGCGATTGGCGCCGTGCACGTGCGGGCGCGCGCAGCGGCGCCGCGGGTTTCCCTGTCTCCCCAAATCACTCCCCCGGAGCCGGAATCCAGCGGCTTGCGGGGGAGGAGGGGGGACAGGGAATGGGTTAGCGGCCGCAGGGCTGTTGCACGCACCGCATGGGCTCGCGGCGGCCCCCCTCAGCGGCGACGGATAGTTCCGACCCGCAGGAGGCGGGGGCGTATTCGGAGGGGGAGAGCGAGGGCAGTGCGGGTACCGACAGGGGTGCCTCCGCTTTCCCGCCGGGGCAGCGGGCGTCAGGTGCCCGGTTCACGCAGGTCGGGCGGCGAGCGCGTGGTCGCGCGCGGGCCCCGGCTGAAGGGCACTTGGGGCCCAGGGCCGGGTCTTGGGGCGGTCCCGACCCCTCCGGAGCGCTGGCGTCGGCTCTGGCCACGGTGGTGGAGGCTTTGGGGCCACTAGCCGTGGCTGCCTCCCCGAGGGCGGCGGTTCGTTCCGGCGCGCCTGCGGGAGCAGGCGGGCGGCGGGCTTCGGCAGCGCAGCGTGTGGCACGCGCCTGCCGGGAGCTCGGGGCGGCCGCCGCGAGTGCTGGATGGGTCCTCCGCATCTTTCTCTTTTACAGGGGAGCTGGGGGACGAGGAGATGGCAGAATTCGAGGAGGAAGATGTCGGTTTGGCCACGGCGGAGGATTCCATGTCGGAGCAGTCGGCGGCATCAGGTGAGGTGGTGCAGTCGGTATCGGTTTCCTCCACGAGCTCTAGTTCTCGTAGTTCTTCCTCTTCCTCCTCTTCATCTTCTCTGTCGTCGCAGGCGTCTGAAGTCAGTAGCACGACTAGGGCAAAGAGGCGGGCGACGAAATTCGCCAAGAGGGCAGCGGGCCAGCAGAAAAGGCGGAAGAGGCGCAAGCGGCTTAGCGTGGAGGCTCGTAGGGCCAAGAAGCGCCGCGATTTGCCCGGTGTCGTGCGCTGCGACTATACTGCCGTAATGCGGGGGCTGCGAGATAGCTGCCGCAGGAAGATTCGCAGAGGGGACTTCGTGGACGTGTTCGTATTGACAAAGGACGCGAAGAAAGAGTATAAGGTGGCGGCCGCAAAGAAGGGCATCGGGGCTGAGGCATTCCGTACCTTCGATAATTGGCTGGCCGGGTTCTGGGTCTTCGCGGCGTGTTACCTGGAGGACAGGCCGGCGGAGCACATGAATATAATTCGGTACCTGCATCTCGTGCATGACATGCAGCGCACGTCTTCGGGATCGGAGTGGCGTAGGTACGACCAGGAATTCAGGGAAAAGCAGGACGGTTTGCAGGTCATGGACTTTGGGTTCAAGGACGTTGAGGTCTGGCTCAAGGTCACGCGGGCTTCGCAACAGGCTGAGGAGCCCCGGAAGCCGGGGGCGGACGGGCACCGCGCAGGGTCGTCCGCCCAGGGGTCCGGCGCGGACGGCGGATTGGCCAAGCCAGGAAGGTCGGGCGTCCGCGCAGGGGGGCGAGCCGCCACAAAAGGAAAATGTTTCGCGTTTAACAACGCGGCGTGTTCCTTTGGCAAACAGTGTCGTTTTCGACACTCGTGCCTGCAGTGTGGCGGTTCCCACCCAGCATCCTCCTGCTTCAAAGGCAGTCGGCAGGGTGCCCGGGGTAAGCAAACTTACCCCAGGCAAGCCGCGGGCGGGAACGCTCCACAGAGCGCCAACACCAATTAAATTGGAAACTATGGGCCGGTGGTTGGACTGGTATAGGGAGGATGCACAATTTTTGTTTTCCGGTTTTCAGTTTGGGTTTCGCTTGCCTGTTGCGAGCGAAATGTCCGTGCGGGCCCAGCGGAACCTCCAGTCTGCCCGAGCCTTACCGTTAGTACTGAGGGAGAAAGTAGAAAAGGAGGTCAGGTTGGGCAGGATGGAGGGACCATTTCTATCACCCCCGGTGGATGACTTGGTCATCTCTCCAGTGGGGGTGGATCCCAAGAAGACTCCAGGCGCTTTCCGGCTCATTCAGCATCTTTCTTACCCGTCGGGGGCGTCGGTCAACGACGCAATACCGCCGGCTCATTGCTCGGTGGTCTATCAGTCGTTTGACGAAGCGTTGGAGATGGTCCGCAGTTACGGGTCTGGGGCCCTCATGGCTAAGATTGATGTTGAGTCCGCTTTCGGTTGCTGCCATTACATCCGGACTCATTCCGTTTTATGGGTCTCCGGATTGGAGCGGAGTATTTCATCGACAAATGTTTGCCGATGGGATGTTCCGTTTCATGCTCATTTTTCGAGCGCTTTATCACTAGAGATGAGCGCCTGAAATTTTTCGGGTTTTGTGTTTTGGTTTTGGGTTCGGTTCCGCGGCCGTGTTTTGGGTTCGAACGCGTTTTGGCAAAACCTCACCGAATTATTTTTGTCGGATTCGGGTGTGTTTTGGATTCGGGTGTTTTTTTCCAAAAACACTAAAAAACAGCTTAAATCATAGAATTTGGGGGTCATTTTGATCCCAAAGTATTATTAACCTCAAAAACCATAATTTACACTCATTTTCAGTCTATTCTGAATACCTCACACCTCACAATATTATTTTTAGTCCTAAAATTTGCACCGAGGTCGCTGTGTGAGTAAGATAAGCGACCCTAGTGGCCGACACAAACACCGGGCCCATCTAGGAGTGGCACTGCAGTGTCACGCAGGATGTCCCTTCCAAAAAACCCTCCCCAAACAGCACATGACGCAAAGAAAAAAAGAGGCGCAATGAGGTAGCTGTGTGAGTAAGATTAGCGACCCTAGTGGCCGACACAAACACCGGGCCCATCTAGGAGTGGCACTGCAGTGTCACGCAGGATGGCCCTTCCAAAAAACCCTCCCCAAACAGCACATGACGCAAAGAAAAAAAGAGGCGCAATGAGGTAGCTGTGTGAGTAAGATTAGCGACCCTAGTGGCCGACACAAACACCGGGCCCATCTAGGAGTGGCACTGCAGTGTCACGCAGGATGGCCCTTCCAAAAAACCCTCCCCAAACAGCACATGACGCAAAGAAAAAAAGAGGCGCAATGAGGTAGCTGACTGTGTGAGTAAGATTAGCGACCCTAGTGGCCGACACAAACACCGGGCCCATCTAGGAGTGGCACTGCAGTGTCACGCAGGATGTCCCTTCCAAAAAACCCTCCCCAAACAGCACATGACGCAAAGAAAAAAAGAGGCGCAATGAGGTAGCTGTGTGAGTAAGATTAGCGACCCTAGTGGCCGACACAAACACCGGGCACATCTAGGAGTGGCACTGCAGTGTCACGCAGGATGTCCCTTCCAAAAAACCCTCCCCAAACAGCACATGACGCAAAGAAAAAAAGAGGCGCAATGAGGTAGCTGTGTGAGTAAGATTAGCGACCCTAGTGGCCGACACAAACACCGGGCCCATCTAGGAGTGGCACTGCAGTGTCACGCAGGATGTCCCTTCCAAAAAACCCTCCCCAATCAGCACATGATGCAAAGAAAAAGAAAAGAAAAAAGAGGTGCAAGATGGAATTATCCTTGGGCCCTCCCACCCACCCTTATGTTGTATAAACAAAACAGGACATGCACACTTTAACCAACCCATCATTTCAGTGACAGGGTCTGCCACACGACTGTGACTGATATGACGGGTTGGTTTGGACCCCCCCCAAAAAAAGAAGCAATTAATCTCTCCTTGCACAAACTGGCTCTACAGAGGCAAGATGTCCACCTCATCTTCACCCTCCAATATATCACCGTGTACATCCCCCTCCTCACAGATTATCAATTCGTCCCCACTGGAATCCACCATCTCAGCTCCCTGTGTACTTTGTGGAGGCAATTGCTGCTGGTCAATGTCTCCGCGGAGGAATTGATTATAATTCATTTTAATGAACATCATCTTCTCCACATTTTCTGGATGTAACCTCGTACGCCGATTGCTGACAAGGTGAGCGGCGGCACTAAACACTCTTTCGGAGTACACACTTGTGGGAGGGCAACTTAGGTAGAATAAAGCCAGTTTGTGCAAGGGCCTCCAAATTGCCTCTTTTTCCTGCCAGTATAAGTACGGACTGTGTGACGTGCCTACTTGGATGCGGTCACTCATATAATCCTCCACCATTCTATCAATGTTGAGAGAATCATATGCAGTGACAGTAGACGACATGTCCGTAATCGTTGTCAGGTCCTTCAGTCCGGACCAGATGTCAGCATCAGCAGTCGCTCCAGACTGCCCTGCATCACCGCCAGCGGGTGGGCTCGGAATTCTGAGCCTTTTCCTCGCACCCCCAGTTGCGGGAGAATGTGAAGGAGGAGATGTTGACAGGTCGCGTTCCGCTTGACTTGACAATTTTGTCACCAGCAGGTCTTTCAACCCCAGCAGACCTGTGTCTGCCGGAAAGAGAGATCCAAGGTAGGCTTTAAATCTAGGATCGAGCACGGTGGCCAAAATGTAGTGCTCTGATTTCAACAGATTGACCACCCGTGAATCCTTGTTAAGCGAATTAAGGGCTGCATCCACAAGTCCCACATGCCTAGCGGAATCGCTCCCTTTTAGCTCCTTCTTCAATGCCTCCAGCTTCTTCTGCAAAAGCCTGATGAGGGGAATGACCTGACTCAGGCTGGCAGTGTCTGAACTGACTTCACGTGTGGCAAGTTCAAAGGGCATCAGAACCTTGCACAACGTTGAAATCATTCTCCACTGCACTTGAGACAGGTGCATTCCATCTCCTATATCGTGCTCAATTGTATAGGCTTGAATGGCCTTTTGCTGCTCCTCCAACCTCTGAAGCATATAGAGGGTTGAATTCCACCTCGTTACCACTTCTTGCTTCAGATGATGGCAGGGCAGGTTCAGTAGTTTTTGGTGGTGCTCCAGTCTTCTGTACGTGGTGCCTGTACGCCGAAAGTGTCCCGCAATTTTTCTGGCCACCGACAGCATCTCTTGCACGCCCCTGTCATTTTTTAAAAAATTCTGCACCACCAAATTCAAGGTATGTGCAAAACATGGGACGTGCTGGAATTTGCCCATATTTAATGCACACACAATATTGCTGGCGTTGTCCGATGCCACAAATCCACAGGAGAGTCCAATTGGGGTAAGCCATTCCGCGATGATCTTCCTCAGTGGCCGTAAGAGGTTTTCAGCTGTGTGCGTATTCTGGAAAGCGGTGATACAAAGCGTAGCCTGCCTAGGAAAGAGTTGGCGTTTGCGAGATGCTGCTACTGGTGCCGCCGCTGCTGTTCTTGCGGCGGGAGTCCATACATCTACCCAGTGGGCTGTCACAGTCATTTAGTCCTGACCCTGCCCTGCTCCACTTGTCCACATGTCCGTGGTTAAGTGGACATTGGGTACAACTGCATTTTTTAGGAGACTGGTGAGTCTTTTTCTGACGTCCGTGTACATTCTCGGTATCGCCTGCCTAGAGAAGTGGAACCTAGATGGTATTTGGTAACGGGGGCACACTGCCTCAATAAATTGTCTAGTTCCCTGTGAACTAACGGCGGATACCGGACGCACGTCTAACACCAACATAGTTGTCAAGGACTCAGTTATCCGCTTTGCAGTAGGATGACTGCTGTGATATTTCATCTTCCTCGCAAAGGACTGTTGAACAGTCAATTGCTTACTGGAAGTAGTACAAGTGGGCTTACGACTTCCCCTCTGGGATGACCATCGACTCCCAGCGGCAACAACAGCAGCGCCAGCAGCAGTAGGCGTTACACGCAAGGATGCATCGGAGGAATCCCAGGCAGGAGAGGACTCGTCAGACTTGCCAGTGACATGGCCTGCAGGACTATTGGCATTCCTGGGGAAGGAGGAAATTGACACTGAGGGAGTTGGTGGGGTGGTTTGCGTGAGCTTGGTTACAAGAGGAAGGGATTTACTGGTCAGTGGACTGCTTCCGCTGTCACCCAAAGTTTTTGAACTTGTCACTGACTTATTATGAATGCGCTGCAGGTGACGTATAAGGGAGGATGTTCCGAGGTGGTTAACGTCCTTACCCCTACTTATTACAGCTTGACAAAGGGAACACACGGCTTGACACCTGTTGTCCGCATTTCTGGTGAAATACCTCCACACCGAAGAGCTGATTTTTTTGGTATTTTCACCTGGCATGTCAACGGCCATATTCCTCCCACGGACAACAGGTGTCTCCCCGGGTGCCTGACTTAAACAAACCACCTCACCATCAGAATCCTCCTGGTCAATTTCCTCCCCAGCGCCAGCAACACCCATATCCTCCTCATCCTGGTGTACTTCAACACTGACATCTTCAATCTGACTATCAGGAACTGGACTGCGGGTGCTCCTTCCAGCACTTGCAGGGGGCGTGCAAATGGTGGAAGGCGCATGCTCTTCACGTCCAGTGTTGGGAAGGTCAGGCATCGCAACCGACACAATTGGACTCTCCTTGTGGATTTGGGATTTCAAAGAACGCACAGTTCTTTGCGGTGCTTTTGCCAGCTTGAGTCTTTTCAGTTTTCTAGCGAGAGGCTGAGTGCTTCCATCCTCATGTGAAGCTGAACCACTAGCCATGAACATAGGCCAGGGCCTCAGCCGTTCCTTGCCACTCCGTGTGGTAAATGGCATATTGGCAAGTTTACGCTTCTCCTCCGACAATTTTATTTTAGGTTTTGGAGTCCTTTTTTTACTGATATTTGGTGTTTTGGTTTTGACATGCTCTGTACTATGCCATTGGGCATCGGCCTTGGCAGACGACGTTGCTGGCATTTCATCGTCTCGGCCATGACTAGTGGCAGCAGCTTCAGCACGAGGTGGAAGTGGATCTTGATCTTTCCCTAATTTTGGAACCTCAACATTTTTGTTCTCCATATTTTAATAGGCACAACTAAAAGGCACCTCAGGTAAACAATGGAGATGGATGGATTGGATACTAGTATACAATTATGGACGGGCTGCCGAGTGCCGACACAGAGGTAGCCACAGCCGTGAACTACCGCACTGTACTGTGTCTGCTGCTAATATATAGACTGGTTGATAAAGAGATAGTATACTCGTAACTAGTATGTATGTATAAAGAAAGAAAAAAAAACCACGGTTAGGTGGTATATACAATTATGGACGGGCTGCCGAGTGCCGACACAGAGGTAGCCACAGCCGTGAACTACCGCACTGTACTGTGTCTGCTGCTAATATATAGACTGGTTGATAAAGAGATAGTATACTCGTAACTAGTATGTATGTATAAAGAAAGAAAAAAAAACCACGGTTAGGTGGTATATACAATTATGGACGGGCTGCCGAGTGCCGACACAGAGGTAGCCACAGCCGTGAACTACCGCACTGTACTGTGTCTGCTGCTAATATATAGACTGGTTGATAAAGAGATAGTATACTCGTAACTAGTATGTATGTATAAAGAAAGAAAAAAAAACCACGGTTAGGTCACTGGTATATACAATTATGGACGGGCTGCCGAGTGCCGACACAGAGGTAGCCACAGCCGTGAACTACCGCACTGTACTGTGTCTGCTGCTAATATATAGACTGGTTGATAAAGAGATAGTATACTCGTAACTAGTATGTATGTATAAAGAAAGAAAAAAAAACCACGGTTAGGTCACTGGTATATACAATTATGGACGGGCTGCCGAGTGCCGACACAGAGGTAGCCACAGCCGTGAACTACCGCACTGTACTGTGTCTGCTGCTAATATATAGACTGGTTGATAAAGAGATAGTATACTCGTAACTAGTATGTATGTATAAAGAAAGAAAAAAAAACCACGGTTAGGTCACTGGTATATACAATTATGGACGGGCTGCCGAGTGCCGACACAGAGGTAGCCACAGCCGTGAACTACCGTACTGTACTGTGTCTGCTGCTAATATATAGACTGGTTGATAAAGAGATAGTATACTCGTAACTAGTATGTATGTATAAAGAAAGAAAAAAAAACCACGGTTAGGTCACTGGTATATACAATTATGGACGGGCTGCCGAGTGCCGACACAGAGGTAGCCACAGCCGTGAACTACCGCACTGTACTGTGTCTGCTGCTAATATATAGACTGGTTGATAAAGAGATAGTATACTCGTAACTAGTATGTATGTATAAAGAAAGAAAAAAAAACCACGGTTAGGTCACTGGTATATACAATTATGGACGGGCTGCCGAGTGCCGACACAGAGGTAGCCACAGCCGTGAACTACCGCACTGTACTGTGTCTGCTGCTAATATAGACTGGTTGATAAAGAGATAGTATACTACTAATATTATATACTGGTGGTCACTCAGGTCACTGGTCACTAGTCACACTGGCAGTGGCACTCCTGCAGCAAAAGTGTGCACTGTTTAATTTTAATATAATATTATGTACTCCTGGCTCCTGCTATAACCTATAACTGGCACTGCAGTAGTGCTCCCCAGTCTCCCCCACAATTATAAGCTGTGTGAGCTGAGCAGTCAGACAGATATATAATATATATAGATGATGCAGCACACTGGCCTGAGCCTGAGCAGTGCACACAGATATGGTATGTATGTGACTGAGTCACTGTGTGCTGTGTATCGCTTTTTTCAGGCAGAGAACGGATTATAAATAAAAGTGGTGGTCACTGGTCACTATCAGCAAAACTCTGCACTGTACACTACTGAGTACTCCTAATGCTCCCCAAAATTAGTAAATCAAGTGTCTAAACGGAGAGGACGCCAGCCACGTCCTCTCCCTATCAATCTCAATGCACGTGTGAAAATGGCGGCGACGCGCGGCTCCTTATATAGAATCCGAGTCTCGCGATAGAATCCGAGCCTCGCGAGAATCCGACAGCGTCATGATGACGTTCGGGCGCGCTCGGGTTAACCGAGCAAGGTGGGAAGATCCGAGTCGCTCGGACTCGTGAAAAAAAACATGAAGTTCTGGCGGGTTCGGATTCAGAGAAACCGAACCCGCTCATCTCTATTTAACACGTTTCTACATTGGTGCGTGGAGTCTTCGTCAGGGGGTCACGGGGTAGCCCATTACCTCGATGACTTCCTGTGCGCAGGTCCGGTAAATTCACCTCGGTGCGGCAGCTTGCTTTTCAGCATCAGAGCGCTGTTTTTCCACTTCGGCGTTCCGGTGGCCGAGGATAAAACAGAGGGCCCGTCCTCCTGTTTGTCCTTTTTGGGGATTGAGATTGACACGGTGGCAGGATCGTGTCGGCTGCCTCAGGACAAGGTGGTGAAGCTCCGCGATGCCATTTGCCGGTTTGAGGGGTCGCGTAAGGTCACGTTGCGGCAGGCGCAGTCCTTGCTGGGCATGTTGAACTTTGCTTGTCGGGTAATCCCGATGGGCAGGGTCTTCTGCCGGAAGCTAGAAAGGGCGACTGCGGGGTGTGCCAGACCACACCATTTCGTGCGTTTTCTCCTCAGAGATCAAGAGGGATTTGGCCGTATGGGCCTCATTCCTAGAGGACTTCAACGGGGTGTGACTGTGTATATGGTAGGCCCCAATGGTGGACAGCGCTAGGTTGCAGCTGTTCACCGATGCAGCGGGTGCCTCTGGATTCGGTTGCTATCTGGAGGGATCTTGGTGCGCGGCCTCGTGGCCGGCGGAATGGCATCGCAAAGGTTTAACTAAGGACCTTTTGCTTCTGGAGCTTTTCCCCATTATGGTAGCACTGGAGGTATGGGGCGATCGGCTGGCTCATCGCAGCATCTTGTTTAGATGTGACAATCTGGGCGTGGTGCATGCGATTAATAACCAGTGGGCGAAGTCGCTGGTCGTTCTGCGGGTGCTGGGGCAGTTGCTGTTGACATGCCTACGACGAAACGTGTGGTTCCGCGCGCAGCACGTGCCGAGGGCTGGAGAACGGAATTGCTGACGCGTTATCACGAGGGCAGTGGGAAAGATTTTGTTTGTTGGCACCCGAGGCCGACGAGCATGGTTTTCATTGTCCCGGTTATGTTTGGCAGGTGATCGGGCCGGACTGGAGGGTCTAGCGTTGCGGTCAGTCGCGCCAAGTACGCTTACGGCTTACAGGCAAGCTTGGAGCGAGTGGGAGGAGTTTGTTCAAGGACGGAATTCGCAAGGTAAGAGCGGGCATCGGATGATGCTTTCTTTTATTTGGCAGCTGTATGTTTCGGGTAGGTCCAGAGCGGTGGTATCCCGGTACTTGGCTGGTATTTCGTCTTTCAGCAAAATAAAGGGTGTCCCCGGACATGATGAAAAGTGGGATTCTGCTGAAGGCGATGAAAGGATGGGCGCGAGTCGCGCCGACGCCGCCTGACAGGAGGCGGCCCATTGACGCGGCCTTGTTGCCGGCTGTCATCAGAGCGGTGGGAGGTGTCGCATCGTCCATGTTTGAGTCGCTGTTGTTTAGCTTGGCGTTCTCAATGGCTTACCACGGGGCCTTTAGGGTTTCCGAATTGGTAGCGCCTTCTAAGCGAGCAGATTCGCGCATGCTTCTCGGAGACGTGGTGGTGGGTGAGAGGTCCTTGCTTTGCAGATTGCGTCGCTCTAAGACGGACCAAGTGGGGAGAGGTCGATGGGTCACCTTGGTTCCGGCTCTTGATGAGAGCATTTGCCCAGTAAGGTTGGCAGTGCAGTATGAGGCAGTACGGCCCGACGGTCGGGGGTCATGGCTGCTGCATTATGATGGGCTGCCGGTGACGAAATATCAATTTCGTTGGATGCTGGGTCGCTGTCTTGTGAGCTTGGGCCTTCCACCCGCTGCGTTCGGGACGCATTCCTTCCGCATAGGGGCTGCGACGTCGGCTGCGGCGGCGGGATTTTCCATGGCTGAGATCCAGGCGGTGGGGCGATGGAAGTCGTCAAGTTACAGACGGTATATTCGCCCCGTTGCATGGGATGTTGGCTAGCGCGTGCGTTCTGTGCACTTGCTGTTGTTAATCATGATTGTTACAGTTCAGTACGTTATGGTGTTGTGCGTTTTTGTTTGTTTTCCCGTTTTTTTATCCTACTCAGGGATTAGCTACTCGCCGTTGCGGGCACGAGCCGGCAGCGGGGGTCTGGAGTTATTTTGCGATTTTTTGCCTGACTTGACGGACTGAATTCTAATCCACAATTCGGCTAATCTGTTCTAATCAGAGTCCCTCAGCAGGTTTTACGCTTTCACCTCCAGCTGAGTTCTTACGTGTTTTACCCTGTTTTTACCCCCCCCCCCCCACCCCCCCGTCCGTTTTATTTTCTTAATTTTGTTTTCAACTTCCCCATTTGTGTGTTCATGTTCTGCTACAAATTGGCCGGAAGCTCAGGCAGATCGGCTAGGCCGAGATTTCTGCAATATTCGGAAACAATTTTTTTTTCTTTTTGGCAGATCCTTCAGGTTAACGCACTTACTGAATTATTGGTGTAGATATTTAGTAACCAATTTTACCTCCTTTTTCCTCCTCTTCAGGTTGGTTTGCTGATGACTTGACCGTTTGGGTGGTGGGCCACTCGTATGTGTTTTGGGCCGCAAAGTTTTTAGCCTCGGCTGGGGCTCAGCGGTTTCCTAGGGCTCAAGGAGTTAGATGGCTTGGTTGGCGAGGAATGATGTGGAAAGATCTGAGGAGTAGGCTAGTTAGTCAGGCCAGCAAGCATGGAGTTCCTAGAGTATTGGTTGTCCATCTAGGTGGCAACGACCTGGGGAAGAGGACATCTTTGGAGTTGCGGTGGGCCATGATACAGGATCTGGCAAGTGTGGCCGCGGAATGGACCAATTGCATATTGGTGTTCTCCTTGATGGTGCCAAGATTGAGTTGGCGAGGTGTGGCGGACGGACGCGTAATTGATGAGGCCAGAAAGAAGGTGAATGGGGCGGTGGTGAAGTGGCTGCTGTCCCACGGAGGCAAGGTAGTTCACCACCCTAGGATTCGGTTCCGAGACAGTCACCTTTTTCGGCCTGATGGTGTACATCTATCCAATGAGGGGATGATGTTTTTCCTGGAGGATCTGTTCCTAGTGTTGCAGGAGTTAGGGTGAGGTTATGGTGGCGGTGCGAAGACTCTGGGGAGGAGTCTTTCGCTGTTGGCGGAAAAGAACGGCAGTTTGTAGTTGTATGGTAAGCTGTAGTGATTTACAGTTTGAATTTGGTTTAGGTGCACTCACCTCCATCGACTTATTGGCCGCTCGACCACCCGACCGGGAGGCAGCGGAATGGGCACCCATCAGGGTGGGAAGTCACTGTGGGGGTGGAGCTAGCACCTATTACCGTTGTTGATAGTTTGTAATTAAATTAGGATGGTTTTGATTTTAGCACTTTAAGGTTAGCGTCAGTTAATAGAGCCGTTCTTTTTTCTGCCACCATATGCCGGCTGATTCGGCATCTTAACAAAAGTTTTCATTTACAGGTTTGCTATGGTTAGGGTCAAATAAATAGCTAGCAATTTTTCTGCCAAATTCAAGTCTCCGTGTCTTTATTTCTTGGTATGAGAGGTAACGAATGCTTACTTAGAACGAAGGGGTCCACCAAATGTCACTAGGATGTTTAATACAAATAATGCCCCCAGCAGTGCCAGATACACAAATAATGCCCCTCAGCAGTGCCAGATACACAAATAATGACCCCAGCAGTGCCAGATACACAAATAATGCCCCTCAGCAGTTCCAGATACACAAATAATGCCCCTCAGCATGCCAGATACACAAATAATGCCCCCCCAGCAGTGCCAGATACACAAATAATGCCCCCCAGCAGTGCCAGATACACAAATAATGCCCCTCAGCAGTGCCAGATACACAAATAATGCCCCCCCCCCCCCAGCAGTGCCAGATACACAAATAATGCCCCTCAGCATGCCAGATACACAAATAATGCCCCCCCAGCAGTTCCAGATACACAAATAATGCCCCTCATCATGCCAGATACACAAATAATGCCCCTCAGCAGTTCCAGATACATAAATAATGTCCCCCAGCAGTGCCAGATACACAAATAATGCCCCCCAGCAGTGCCAGATACACAAATAATACCCCCTGCAGTGCCAGATACACAAATAATGCCCCTCAGTAGTTCCAGATACACAAATAATGCCCCTCAGCATGCCAGATACACAAATAATGCCCCTCAGCATGCCAGATACACAAATAATGTCCCTCAGCAGTGCCAGATACACAAATAATGCCCCTCAGCAGTTCCAGATACACAAATAATGCCCCTCAGCATGCCAGATACACAAATAATGCCCCTCCCCAGCAGTTCCAGATACACAAATAATGCCCCTCAGCATGCCAGATACACAAATAATGTCCCCCAGCAGTGCCAGATACACAAATAATGCCCCTCAGCAGTGCCAGATACACAAATAATGTCCCCCAGCATGCCGGATACACAAATAATGCCCCTCAGCATGCCAGATACACAAATAATGTCCCTCAGCAGTGCCAGATACACAAATAATGCCCCTCGGCATGCCAGATACACGAATAATGCCCCTCATTATGCCAGATACACAAATAATGCCCCTCATCATGCCGGATACACAAATAATGCCCCTCATCATGCCGGATACACAAATAATGCCCCTCATCATGCCAGATACACAAATAATGTCCCCCAGCAGAGCCAGATACACAAATAATGTCCCCCAGTAGTTCCAGATATTAGTGTATCTGGCACTGCTGGGTGGGGGGCATTATTTGTGTATCTGTCACTGCTGAGGGGCAAATAATGCCCCTCATCATGCCAGTTACACAAATAATGTCCCCCAGCAGTGCCAGTTACACAAATAATACCCCCAGTAGTTCCAGATACACAAATAATGCCCCTCATCATGCTAGATACACAAATAATGCCTCCCCCCCAGCAGTTCCAGATACACAAATAATGCCCCTCATCATGCCAGATACACAAATAATGTCACAAATCAGTGCCAGATACACAAATAATACCCCCAGCAGTTCCAGATACACAAATAATGCCCCTCAGCAGTTCCAGATACACAAATAATGCCCCTCAGCATGCCAGATACACAAATAATGCCCCCCCAGCAGTGCCAGATACACAAATAATTCCCCCCCCCCAGCAGTGCCAGATACACAAATAATGCCCCTCAGCATGCCAGATACACAAATAATGCCCCCCCAGCAGTTCCAGATACACAAATAATGCCCCTCATCATGCCAGATACACAAATAATGCCCCTCAGCAGTTCCAGATACATAAATAATGTCCCCCAGCAGTGCCAGATACACAAATAATGCCCCCCAGCAGTGCCAGATACACAAATAATACCCCCAGCAGTGCCAGATACACAAATAATGCCCCTCAGTAGTTCCAGATACACAAATAATGCCCCTCAGCATGCCAGATACACAAATAATGCCCCTCAGCATGCCAGATACACAAAAAATGTCCCTCAGCAGTGCCAGATACACAAATAATGCCCCTCAGCAGTTCCAGATACACAAATAATGCCCCTCAGCATGCCAGATACACAAATAATGCCCCTCATCATGCCAGATACACAAATAATGCCCCCCCCCAGCAGTTCCAGATACACAAATAATGCCCCTCAGCATGCCAGATACACAAATAATGTCCCCCAGCAGTGCCAGATACACAAATAATGCCCCTCAGCAGTACCAGATACACAAATAATGTCCCCCAGCATGCCAGATACACAAATAATGCCCCTCAGCATGCCAGATACACAAATAATGTCCCTCAGCAGTGCCAGATACACAAATAATGCCCCTCGGCATGCCAGATACACGAATAATGCCCCTCATTATGCCAGATACACAAATAATGCCCCTCATCATGCCGGATACACAAATAATGCCCCTCATCATGCCGGATACACAAATAATGCCCCTCATCATGCCAGATACACAAATAATGTCCCCCAGCAGTACCAGATACACAAATAATGTCCCCCAGTAGTTCCAGATACACAAATAATGCCCCTCATCATGCCAGTTACACAAATAATGTCCCCCAGCAGTGCCAGTTACACAAATAATACCCCCAGTAGTTCCAGATACACAAATAATGCCCCTCATCATGCTAGATACACAAATAATGCCTCCCCCCAGCAGTGCCAGATACACAAATAATGCCCCTCATCATGCCAGATACACAAATAATGTCCCTCATCATGCCAGATACACAAATAATGTCACAAATCAGTGCCAGATACACAAATAATGTCACAAATCAGTGCCAGGTACACAAATAATACCCCCAGCAGTTCCAGATACACAAATAATGGCCCTCGGCATGCCAGATACACAAATAATGCCCCTTATCATGCCAGATACTAAAATAATGCCCCTCCCCCCAGCAGTGCCAGATACACAAATAATGCCCCTCATCATGCCAGATACACAAATAATGTCCCTCAGCAGTGCCAGATACACAAATAATGCCCCTCATCATGCCAGATATACAAATAATGTCCCCCAGCAGTGCCAGATACACAAATAATACCCCCAGTAGTTCCAGATACACAAATAATGCCCCTCATCATGCCAGATACACAAATAATACCCCCAGTAGTTCCAGATACACAAATAATGCCCCTCATCATGCCAGATACACAAATAATGCCCCTCATCATGCCAGATACACAAATAATGCCCCCCCCCAGCAGTGCCAGATACACAAATAATGTCCCCCAGCAGTACCAGATACACAAATAATACCCCCAGTAGTTCCAGATACACAAATAATGCCCCTCATCATGCCAGATACACAAATAATACCCCCAGCAGTGCCAGTTACACAAATAATGCCCCTCATCATGCCAGATACACAAATAATGCCCCTCATCATGCCAGATACACAAATAATGTCCCCCAGCAG
Source organism: Pseudophryne corroboree (assembly GCF_028390025.1). Classification (NCBI taxonomy): domain Eukaryota; kingdom Metazoa; phylum Chordata; class Amphibia; order Anura; family Myobatrachidae; genus Pseudophryne; species Pseudophryne corroboree. Next base: position 120,405,613 of record NC_086444.1, read on the forward strand.
TGCCAGATACACAAATAATACCCCCAGTTGTTCCAGATACACAAATAATGCCCCTCATCATGCCAGATACACAAATAATGCCCCTCATCATGCCAGATACACAAATAATGTCCCCCAGCAGTGCCAGATACACAAATAATACCCCCAGTAGTTCCAGATACACAAATAATGCCCCTCATCATGCCAGATACACAAATAATATCCCCAGCAGTTCCAGATACACAAATAATGCCCCTCATCATGCCAGATACACAAATAATGCCCCTCATCATGCCAGATACACAAATAATGTCCCCCAGCAGTACCAGATACACAAATAATACCCCCAGTAGTTCCAGATGCACAAATAATGCCCCTCATCATGCCAGATATACAAATAATGCCTCCCCCCAGCAGTGCCAGATACACAAATAATGCCCCTCATCATGCCAGATACACAAATAATGCCCCTCATCATGCCAGATACACAAATAATGTCCCCCAGCAGTGCCAGATACACAAATAATGCCCCTCAGCAGTGCCAGATACACAAATAATGTCCCCCAGCATGCCAGATACACAAATAATGCCCCTCAGCATGCCAGATACACAAATAATGTCCCTCAGCAGTGCCAGATACACGAATAATGCCCCTCATTATGCCAGATACACAAATAATGCCCCTCATCATGCCGGGTACACAAATAATGCCCCTCATCATGCCGGATACACAAATAATGCCCCTCATCATGCCAGATACACAAATAATGTCCCCCAGCAGTGCCAGATACACAAATAATGTCCCCCAGTAGTTCCAAATACACAAATAATGCCCCTCATCATGCCAGATACACAAATAATGTCCCCCAGCAGTGCCAGTTACACAAATAATACCCCCAGTAGTTCCAGATACACAAAAAAATGCCCCTCATCATGCCAGATACACAAATAATGCCTCCCCCCAGCAGTGCCAGATACACAAATAATGCCCCTCATCATGCCAGATACACAAATAATGTCCCTCATCATGCCAGATACACAAATAATGTCACAAATCAGTGCCAGATACACAAATAATACCCTCAGCAGTTCCAGATACACAAATAATGGCCCTCGGCATGCCAGATACACAAATAATGCCCCTCATCATGCCAGATACACAAATAATGCCCCTCCCCCCAGCAGTGCCAGATACACAAATAATGCCCCTCATCATGCCAGATACACAAATAATATCCCTCAGCAGTGCCAGATACACAAATAATGCCCCTCATCATGCCAGATACACAAATAATGTCCCCCAGCAGTGCCAGATACACAAATAATACCCCCAGTAGTTCCAGATACACAAATAATGCCCCTCATCATGCCAGATACACAAATAATACCCCCAGCAGTTCCAGATACACAAATAATGCCCCTCATCATGCCAGATACACAAATAATACCCCCAGCAGTTCCAGATACACAAATAATGCCCCTCATCATGCCGGATACACAAATAATGTCCCTCAGCAGTGCCAGATACACAAATAATACCCCCAGCAGTGCCAGATACACAAATAATGCCCCTCAGCATGCCAGATACACAAATAATGCCCCAGCTGTGCCAGATACACAAATAATACTCCTCAGCAGTGCCAGATACACAAATAATACCCCCAGTAGTTCCAGATACACAAATAATGCCCCTCATCATGCCAGATACACAAATAATACCCCCAGCAGTTCCAGATACACAAATAATGCCCCTCATCATGCCAGATACACAAATAATGCCCCTCATCATGCCAGATACACAAATAATGTCCCCCAGCAGTACCAGATACACAAATAATACCCCCAGTAGTTCCAGATACACAAATAATGCCCCTCATCATGCCAGATATACAAATAATGCCTCCCCCCAGCAGTGCCAGATACACAAATAATGCCCCTCATCATGCCAGATACACAAATAATGCCCCTCATCATGCCAGATACACAAATAATGTCCCTCAGCAGTGCCAGATACACAAATAATACCCCCAGCAGTTCCAGATCACAAATAATGCCCCTCATCATGCCAGATATACAAATAATGCCTCCCCCCAGCAGTGCCAGATACACAAATAATGCCCCTCATCATGCCAGATACACAAATAATGCCCCTCATCATGCCAGATACACAAATAATGTCCCTCAGCAGTGCCAGATACACAAATAATACCCCCAGCAGTTCCAGATACACAAATAATGCCCCTCAGCATGCCAGATACACAAATAATGCCCCTCATCATGCCAGATACACAAATAATGCCCCTCCCCCAGCAGTGCCAGATACACAAATAATGCCCCTCATCATGCCGGATACACAAATAATGTCCCTCAGCAGTGCCAGATACACAAATAATACCCCCAGCAGTTCCAGATACACAAATAATGCCCCTCAGCATGCCAGATACACAAATTATGCCCCCCCAGCAGTGCCAGATACACAAATAATGCCCCTCAGTATGCCAGATACACAAATAATGCCCCAGCAGTGCCAGATACACAAATAATACCCCTCAGCAGTGCCAGATACACAAATAATACCCATCAGCAGTGCCAGATACACAAATAATGCCCCCCAGCAGTGTCAGATACACAAATAATGCTCCCAAACAGTGCCAGATACATAAATAATACCCCCAGCAGTGCCAGATACACAAATAATACCCCCAGAAGTTCCAGATACACAAATAATGCCCCCCAGCAGTGCCAGATACACAAATAATACCCCCAGCACAGCAGTGCCAGATACACAAATAATCCCCTCAGCAGTGCTAGATACACAAATAATGCCTCCAAGCAGAGCCAGATACACAAATAATAGGTATCTATTTGAATGGTCGACCATGCTATGGTCGACAGTCATTAGGTCGACCACTATTGGTCGACATTGACATGGTCGACATGGACACATGGTCGACACATGAAAATGGTCGACACATGAAAGGTCGACACATGAAAAGGTTTGCCCGAAGCATGGCGAGCAAAGCGAGCCATGCGAGGAGATGCGGTGCACTAATTGGGGTTCCCCATCACTTTACGCAGAATACAACACAAAAAAAGGTAATAAAACTCATGTCGATCTTTTCATGCGTCGACCTTTCATGCGACGACCATTTCCATGTGTCGACCATTTGTCCATGCCGACCATGCCAATGTCGACCAATAGTGGTCGACCTAATGACCATTCATACCGAGACCCAAAGAATACCCCCAGTAGTGCCAGATACACAAATAATACCCCCAGCAGTGCCAAATACACAAATAGTGCCCCCAGCAGTGCCTAATGCCCCCAGCAGTGCCAGATACACAATTAATGCCCCCCAGCAATGCCAAAAGAAACTGTACAGTCACATTATGCTCCATCAGTATACACATGCATTGTGCTGATTATTGCAACCATTGCCACACCCATTTAGACCATACTTGCCTACTTTCAATTTCTCCTCTCTGGGAGAAGCCCGGAGAGGAGACGCTGCAGGAGACTTCGGGTGACATCATCAAGGCCCGCCCCCACATAGGAAAATGCTGCAATTCGCTGGTCCGCGGGAAGGGAGCGGGGGGAAGGGTGGCATTATTTGTGTATCTGGTACTGCTGGGGGTATTATTTGGGTTCATCCAAACGGATACCCAAATTAACTGGAGGGCATTATTTTTTATAATATACAATGTGAAATGCTGCACTGTAATGAGGCACTATATATATATATATATATATAGATATATATATATAGATATATATATAGATATAGATATAATGTGAATTGGGTGTACTGTGCGGCATAATATGTACTGGCAGCTCTGAAATGTGACATAGGGTGAACTTAAGCACTGCTGCGATTCATAATAGAAACTAGGGCACTACTATCGGGCATTACATTAAATAAGGCTCCACTATGGTTCAGAAAATGAACTAGGGCACTATTATAGGGCATAAAATTAACAACTGCTGCAGAGAAGTCTCTCTATAGAAGCACTGGAATGGCGGCCCCTTCAAAATGTTGCTATGGGGCCCACAAAGTTCTGGCTACACCCCTGCGGCTGCGCACAGCCACGTACAGCCGCTCCCGACTGCGCATGGACGCCACCCACTCCCCGAGTCCATGCAATGTTAATATGGCAGGAGAGATGGGCGTCTGGATTCCACCAGCCGCAAGCGAGCTACTCTGATTACAGTGACGAGCGACGGGTTGGCAACCGCTGTACTAGTGTGTACCCAGCATTAGGCACCTCCCAAAGGGACTGCCTGCCCTGTGGTTGACTGGCAGGTAGGACTTCCAATAGGAATTCACTGCCAGTCACAATATAGCCAGTGCAGTCACGGACTGCATCTGGTTCACTGACATGAACTGAAATGGCGGATTTTACTTGGGGTCCATAGCCTGGAAATGATGATTGAATGGCTGGTTAATATTTATAATATTATTATTATTATTATTATTATTATTATTATTACTACTACATTTTATTTATAGGGCGCCACAAGTGTTTTGCAGCACCGTACAAAGGACAGTACAGGGAGACAAAACTTAGCATTACAGTAAATAAATAACAAAAATAGAGTACAGGTAACAAAGCACCACAATTCTCAAAACATAATATGGCTTAGATGTAAGTAGCGAGGGAGTAATCATTGTACTACTTGGGGCTGGCGGCCATAGATAGAGATGAGCCTTTACCAGCAGGAGAAAAAGCGGGGAAATATGGTCGCTGAGTAGGGGAGAGCTGCGAGTGAAATGTGTCGAGAAGAGGGCTTTGACAACAAGGGGAAAGAGGACCCTGCTCATCTAGAGGGAGGGGCGACAGACAGATGACATGAGGTGCAAGAAAGCAGGAGGAAGTCTGATGGCAGTATGCAAGCAAAGCAGAGATGTTCAAGGCATGGGGCAGGGGGATGGTGGAGCAGCCTAAGGACTAGGTTATGCATCGGAGGGGTACGCTTTGATAAATAGGTGGGTTTTCAGTGCCCGTTTGAAGGTCGGGGAGAGTCTAATAGAGCGGGTCAGCGCGTTCTACTGAAGGGGTGCAGCACGGGCAAAATATTGAACTCGTGTATGGGAAGCAGTGACCAGGGCAGAGGAGAGGCGACGGTCATCGGCCGACTGTAGTACATTATTATTACATTATAGTGGAGTGGATGATACACTTTAGTCTGCGACTAACACGTAATGTTGGGTACTTAATGTGGAGGTCAAAAAGAACGTGTGGTTCTTGAGCGATAGAGTTGCATGGGCGGCTCCCCAGGCTCCCAGTTGGGATGCATTTTGTGTAACGCCTGGGACTCCCTGTCTATGCTAGTGTTACAGTACAAGGCTAATGTTTTATGGAGAAAGATGCCTCCACAGAACGTCTGAGATGTCTCGGGTTCTGGAATTTCTGAGTTTGATGAAAATAAGTTAAGCAGTAATAAAAGGCGCTAATTTATTGTAGAGAAATGTTCTACCCGTTAATGAGATTTATTAATAAGATATAGGACATTTGCCTTATTGTTATGATTAGCAATGGCAAAGGGATAACACTTGAATTTGATAGCTTACAATCTAATAGGTATAGGGACCATTTTCTACAAACGGTAGCGGAATAACAATTGTGGTTGCTGGAGGAGACAGTGCATTTAGCTACTGTTAGGAAGCAGCATTATCCGCCTATAATAAATAGAGCTGTAATTGGTGACGGCATTTCTGTGTAGTTACCAGTGGTACAACTGTAACAAGGAGAGACAGAGAAAGATGGACACAAAGATCACACAGGAAGCCAGTCATTGTATAAATCTGTTGGCAGCTGTAACTGTCCGTCATCATTTATCCTAACGGAGCATCCTTCTGCTGCTGTTCCTAGAAGACACCTTTGTGGTTATCTGTCAGTTTAGAGTAACTGCGTGTAGCGTGTCTAATTTCTGTAGTGTCATACTCACTGCTGGAAAAAGAGCCAGGACAGTTGTTAACCATGTTCGTTGGCAGCTGCTGTCACCAAGGAGGCATAAGAGATCACAGAAGGAGGAATAGAGGTGGCAGCAGTTGCCTACAATGACAGTCGCACTGGGTCCAGCAGCTGAACTGAAATAATATTCAAACTCTAAGCGCTCAAATGCAAAGCAGCATGCCACCTGTCATCAGGAAGGAGAGTGCCAGCGCACTCTAATACACAATTACCCTGACACTGTTATTTATATGCAGGGTGAAATTGGAGTGATACTGCTTCTAGCGATTACATGCATATAGAAAGATTCCTGGGTAACAGATGTGCACCAGCATGGAATTCCAAACTAAAAGCATAAACTTCTTGCCACAGAACAGAGGATAAATGTTCCCCATTCTGTAGCTGCACTTCTGTGAAATAGATGAATGTACGCCTTATAGATTTTTGTCATTGATTGCTCCCACTGAGAGTACCACCCAGATTTTGATCATTGGGAAATTGTTCTTGGTGCCATTTCCAAAGGACATTGGGTTTGTTGGTATAGGAGTGCGCTACGGCGCATACTCCAAGATGGTTCCTCCAGGCTGGGAGATTTGCCAACAATTCCTGGAGTCCGGGAGTGCCACCCAATTTTCGGGAGACTGACAGCCATTTCAGGAGAGTGGGCAAGCATGGACTGTGCCCACTATCCTCAATAGACTACATTACTGGTTAAACCACTGGACTGCTAATTAGGGTGACATATTCCACTGGTGTGTACATACCTCTGCCATATCACTAATTGTACACACAACAGGTTATGGGCCCAGGCACACAGGTGTAAAGTACTCAGCCACCTATACACACAGTGTAAAGTGTTCCAGATACCGGAGCAGAACTGAGGCGCTATTTTGAGCACATGCAAAGACACAGACTACACCATAATACAGGGTGAATACAGTTTTTTTTAACTTAAGGCCCATACACACTAGCCGATTTTGAGCTCAAAGTAGCTCACTTTTGGCATTTTGAGCTCAAACTTGGTCAGTGTGTATAGCTGGGCAATGAGCGGTGCGCATCATCGCTGGTCACCGCCGTCCGTCGGGCTGTTTGAACAGCCGAGTGAACCACTTTCCACAGACTCCTACTTTGGAAAGTGGTTCACCCCCTGTGAACATCGCTGGGCCAGGTAAAAAATGCTCAGTGTGTATGGACCTTTACAATGTCATTATAGAGACTGATTAGAGTCTATAAGAAGCACACATACAGGAGCTACTGTAATTGGTTTATAAAACGAAAGGGTACAGAAAATTATACTACACATAAATTTGCTATGAAAATACAACTAAAGCGTGGAGGGCTGTGGAAGGTAACAGTAGATCCTAGTGACAGTCCAAGCACAGACGATGTAGAGAGAGCCAATGGTACCATAGGCTTATGTATGGAGAAACAGGTATTCTTCATAAGTCATGGGAAAATGTCATCTAGAGTCAAGTCTCTGTTGTCGTCACACTAATTAACTTTTCCATTTGGGCTACTGTACTGCAGGAAAGTTTCTCTATTTCTCATATGTCCTAGAGGATGCTGGGGTCCACTTCAGTACCATGGGGTATAGACAGCTCCGCAGGAGCCATGGGCACTTCAAGACTTTTCTAGAGTGTGAACTGGCTCCTCCCTCTATGCCCCTCCTCCAGACCTCAGTTTAGAAAATGTGCCCAGGCAGACTGGTCGCACTCCAGTGGAGCTCTACTGAGTTTCACTGAAAGACTTTATGTTAGGTTTTTTATTTTCAGGGAGACTGCTGGCAACAGTCTCCCTTCTTCGTGGGACTTAGGGGGAAGAAGTAGGAACCAACTTCCTAAAGAGTTTCATGGCTCTGCTTCTTGCTGACAGGACAACATTAGCTCCTGAAGGGTACTGAACACTAGCTGTGGCTATGCGCTCACTCCCACAGCACGCCGTCACCCCCTAACAGAGCCAGAAGTCAGAAGACGCGTGAGTATTATAACCGGAGATCTGCAAGAGGGACCTCCGTTCATCGTGATGGCTCAAGGTACCGCGCGGCGAGCGGGAACGCTGCGCGGCATGCTTCCCATAACACAGGCACATCAGGGTGCAGGGCGCGGGGGGGGGGCGCCCTAGGCAGCATGAAATCCTATTCTAACTGGCAAAAAAGTAGCATATTATGCAGTGGCACAATCCTACACCCCCGCCAGTATAAAAATACCTCAGGTTTTCTGAGGGGAAACGCGCCATTACAGGGGGCGGGCCTTCCTCCTCAGTCAGTCAGCACACTGCTCAGCGCCATTTTCTCCTATGCAAGCTGCTGGGAAAGAAACGCTGGTCCTCCTCCACTTCTGAATCAAGTATCAGGGTGTATTAAAGGGGGGGCAAGGTGTAAATTGTGCTCAATTTATGTGATTTGACATTATAAGCGCTACAGGCAGCGATTTTTCTGTCAGGGACGCTGGGTTGTGAACTGGCAAATCCTTTCTGTGTCCTTCTGACAGATTTTACTGTGGGTCTGTCCCCTATAAGCCCCGGAGTGTCTGTGGTGTGATTGTACACGTGTGTGACATGTCTGAGGCAGGGAGCTCTTCCCCTGAGGGACCCATTTTAGGGACACAGAGTTGCAATGTGGTGGCGCTACCGGCACACCATGAGCCTGAATGGGTGAAAGAATTACGTGATAGTGTGAATCATATCAGTAAGAGATTGGATAAGTCTGAGTCTCATGCAGAATGCTGGAGAAAATCAGTCGAAGATGTGATTTTTAATAGTTCTGCTTTTTCATCCACAGAGGACCCCTCTGGGTCACATAAAAGGTCATTTGCACATGTAGTACAAACTGATACCGACACGGACTCTGACTCCTGTGTCGACACTAGTGATTACAGGGGAATAGATCCTAAGTTAGCAAAAAACATTCAATACATGATTGTTGCTATAAAAGAGGTGTTAGAGGTTACGGAGGCCCCTCCTTTACCACAGGAGAAGGCTTTTTTTTACAAAGAAAAGAAAAGTAGCGTAACTTTCCCTCTATCTCTTGAGCTGAACACTCTCTTTGAGGGAGTCTGGGCAAATCCTGAAAAGAAATTTCAGATTCCCAAACGGATTCAGGTAGCTTACCCTTTCCCTGCAGAAGACAGGAAAAGGTGGGAGTCACCCCCCGTTTTAGACAGTGCCCTGTCACGGTTAACAAAAAAGGTGATTCTCCCTGCGCCTGGGACAAGCCGTCACTTAAGGAGCCGGCAGACCGCAAGTTGGAGACTACGTTGAAATCTATTTATGTGGCCAATGGGACACTACTCAGGCCTACCATTGCCTGGGTGAGTGGTGCTATTGAAAAGTGGTCAGATAACCTGTCCTCAGACAAAACAGATAGAGACAAGATTCTCGTAACGTTAGGTCATATCAAAGATGCTGCTGCGTACATGCCAGAAGCCATGAAAGATATTGGGCTCTTGGGATCAAAAGCTGCTACCATGGCAGTCTCGGAGGGCGTTGTGGATTCGTCAATGGAATGCTGATGCAGATTCCAAAAGGAATATGGAGGCTCTCCCGTATAAAGGTGAGGCCTTGTTTGGAGATGGGCTGGATGCTTTAGTTTCTGCGGCTACCGCAGGTAAGTCAACATTCTTGCCTTATGCTCCTGTGCCGGCGAAAAAGACACATCACTCTCAGATGCAGTCCTTTCGACCCAATAGATACAAAAAAGGGTAAAGGTTCCCCTTTCTTTGCGTCTCCAGGATCACAGGAGCAGAAATCAACCCCTGCTTCTGCCAAATCTGCAGCATGACACTGGGGCTCCCTTGCGGGAGTCCGCTCAGGTGGGGGCACGTCTGAAACTTTTCAGTCAGTTCTGGGTTCAATCTGGCCTGGATCCGTGGGTCTTACAAATAGTGTCCCACGGGTACAAGCTGGAGTTTCAAGACGTTCCCCCATGCCGATTTTTCAAATCGGCCTTACCAGCTTCTCTCCCAGACAGAGAAGTAGTAGCAGCTGCAATACAAAAATTATGTCAGGATCAAGTCATTGTTCTGGTTCCCGTGTCCCAACAGTGAGAAGGGTTTTATTCAAACCTCTTCGTAGTTCCGTAGCCGGACAGCTCGGTCAGACCGATTCTAAACCTGAAGTCTCTGAATCTCTACCTGAAAAGGTACAAGTTCAAGATGGAATCCCTGAGGGCAGTGATTTCCAGTCTGGAGGAAGGGGATTTCATGGTGTCAGTGGACATAAAGGATGCCTACTTGCATGTCCCCATTTATCCTCCGCATCAAGCTTATCTGAGATTCGCGATACAGGATTGTCATTACCAATTTCAGACGTTGCCGTTTGGACTCTCCACGGCATTGAGGGTGTTCACCAAGGTGATGGCGGAGATGATGGTCCTCCTTTGACAGAAAGGAGTCAATATAATTCCTTACCTGGACGATCTCCTGATAAAAGCGAGGTCCAGGGAAAGGTTGGTGCAGAACATTGCACTTTCCCTGACAGTACTTCAACAACACGGTTGGATCATACATTTTCCAAAGTCACAGATGGATTGTCTTTTCTGGGGATGATACTGGACACAGAAGTACAGAGGGTATTTCTTCCAGTTAAAAAGGCTCTGGAAATCCAGAGAATGGTCAAATAAATTCTGAAACCAACAAGAGTGTCGATTCATCAATGCATACGGTTGTTGGGAAAGATGGTAGCGGCCTACGAGGCCATACAGTTTGGCCGATTCCATGCCAGAGTATTCCAGTGGGACCTGTTGGACAAGTGGTCCGGATCCCACCTACACATGCACCAGAGGATAATCCTGTCATCTAAAGCCAGATTTTCGCTCCTGTGGTGGCTACACAGTTCCCACCTACTAGAGGGACGTGGGTTCAGGATTCAGGACTGGGTCCTAGTAACCACGGATGCAAGTCTCCGAGGCTGGGGTGTAGTCACACAGGGAATAAGCTTCCAAGGAAGATGGTCAAGTTAAGAAACTTGTCTTCACATAAACGTTCTGGAGTTGAGAGACATTTACAACGGCCTTCTACAAGCGGTGCATCTTCTTCAAGATCAATCCGTACAGATCCAGTCAGACAATGTAACAGCAGTAGCGTACATAAACCGTCAGGGCGGAACAAAAAGCAGAGCGGCAATGGCAGAGGTGACAAAGATTCTCCTCTGGGCAGAAAGACATGCAAGAGCTCTGTCGGCAATTTTCATTCCAGGAGTGGACAACTGGGAAGCAGACTTCCTCAGCAGACACGATCTCCATCCAGGAGAGTGGGGCCTCCACCAAGAAGCCTTCGCAGAGGTGACAAGTCTTTGGGGATTTCCTCAAGTAGACATGATGGCATCTTGTCTCAACAAGAAGCTTCAGAGATATTGTTCCAGGTCGAGAGACCCTCAAGCAATAGCAGTGGATGCACTCCCGGCAATTTTCATTCCGGGAGTGGACAACTGGGAAGCAGACTTCCTCAGCAGACACAATCTCCATCCAGGAGAGTGGGGCCTCCACAAAGAAGCCTTCGCAGAGGTGACAAGTCTTTGGGGAGTTCCTCAAGTAGACATGATGGCATCTCGTCTCAACAAGAAGCTTCAGAGATATTGTTCCAGGTCAAGAGACCCTCAAGCAATAGCAGTGGATGCACTGGTGACCCAGTGGGTGTTTCGGACGGTATATGTCTTCCCTCCACTTCCACTAATACCAAAAGTTCTCAAAATCATAAGAAGAACAAGGGTTCGAGCGATCCTCATTGTCCCAGACTGGCCAAGGAGGACTTGGTATCCAGATCCTTCAGGAGTTGCTCATAGAAGATCCTCGGCCTATTCCTCTTCGCGAGGACCTGCTGTTGCAGGGGCCGTGCGTGTATCAAGACTAACCGTGGCTAAGTTTGACGGCATGGCTGTTGAGCGCAGGATCCTAGCCTGAAAGGGTATTCCTAAAGAAGTCATTCCCACTCTTATTCAGGCCAGGAAAGGAGTAACGTCTAAACATTACCACCGTTTGTGGAGAAAATATGTGTCTTGGTGTGAAACCAAGAAGGCACCAACGGAAGAGTTTCAGTTAGGACATTTTCTCAATTTTCTTCAGGCAGGTGTGGATGCGGGCTTACGATTGGGTTCAATCAAGGTCCAGATTTCGGCCTTGTCGGTTTTCTTTCAGAAACAATTGGCCTCCCTTCCAGAAGCTCAGACGTTCGTGAAAGGGGTACAGCGCATCCAACCTCCATTTGTGCCTCCTGTGGCACATGGGATCTTAACGTGGTGTTGCAGTTCCTTCAATCGGATTGGTTTGAACCTCTGCAGGAAAGTGGTCATGCTGTTGGCCTTGGCATCCGCAAGGAGGGTGTCTGAGTTAGGGGCCTTGTCTCACAAGAGCCCTTACTTGATCTTCCATGAAGATAGGGCTGTGTTAAGAACTCGTCAGCAATTTCTTCCAAAAGTGGTTTCCTCTTTCCATATAAACCAACCTATTGTGGTGCCAGTGGCTACTGACACTTTTGCTGCTTCAAAGTCTCTGGATGTGGTCAGAGCTTTGAAAATTTATGTCGCAAGAACAGCTCGGATACGGAAAACAGAGGCTCTGTTTGTCCTGTATGCTCCCAACAAGATTGGGTGTCCTGCTTCTAAGCAGACCATTGCGCGCTGGATCACAGGTACGATTCAGCACGCTCATTCCACGGCAGGATTGCCGTTACCGAATTTGGTGAATGCCCATTCTACTAGAAAGGTGGGCTCTTCCTGGGCGGCTGCCCGGGGTGTCTCTGCTTTACAACTTTGCCGAGCAGCTACTTGGTCAGGGACAAACACGCTAGGACGATGAGGACCTAAAGTTTGGTCAATCGGTGCTGCAGGGTATCCGCACTCTCCCGCCCGTACTGGAGCTTTGGTATAACCTTATGGTACTGAAGTGGACTCCGGCATCCTCTAGGACGTATGAGAAAACAGGATTTTAATACCTACCGCTAAATTCTTTTCTCTTAGTCCATAGAGGATGCTGGGCACCCAACCCAGTGCGTATTTTACCTGCAGTAGTTACTTTGTTGTAGTTATACAAGTGTTGTGTTACAATTGTTTTCAGCATGTTGCTGCAATAGTTTATGCCCGTTGGCATGTGTTATGTTGAATACCATGTTGTGCGGCATGGTTGAAGTGTGAGCTGGTATTAATCTCACCATTAACTTTAAAGTAAATCCTTTCCTCGAAATGTCCGTCTCCCCGGGCACAGTTCCTGTACTGAGGTCTGGAGGAGGGGCATAGACGGAGGAGCCAGTTCACACTCTAGAAAAGTCTTGAAGTGCCCATGGCTCCTGCGGAGCCGTCTATACCCAGGGCCGCCGGTGCAAGGTTTCTTGGCACCCTAGGCAAAACTTCAGCAACCCCCCCCCCCCCCCCCCCCAACCACTACTTCCCAATCCTTCAGGTGAAAGTGTGTACGCAAGGTCTTATACGTTCCGGACCCACCCACATAACCTTAACACATACACTCTGTACAGTCCACACATAACCTTACATATTTTGTGTTTCCTCACTTTTACATCCTCCTGACCCCTGGCCAACAGTGCTGGGTGACCGTAGCATACAGCCCATTAAGAACATTTGCTATCTGCATGGACCTTTATGCAATAGCACAGACAGAGTAATGGTTAGCATTACTGCCTCACAGCACTGAGATCATGGGTTTGATTCCCAGCATGGCTCTAACTGTGTGGAGTTTGTATATTCTCCCCATACTTGCGTGGGTTTCCTCCGGGTTCTCCGGTTTCCTCCCACAATCCAAAGATATACTGGTAGGTTAATTGGCTTCATACAAAAATTAACAATAGTGTGAATGTGTGTGCGTGTGCATGTGATAGGGAATATAGAGTGTAAGCTCCACTGGGGCAGGGACTGATGTGAATGGCCAAATATGCTCTGTAAAGTCCTGCAGAATATGTGTGCGCTATATAAATAACTGGTAAGG